>NC_090302.1:19839772-20142803 GCF_039906515.1 Pseudorca crassidens | reverse complement strand
CATAGAATAAACATCAAGGTGGTACTTTTGAATAGGGAGGATGTACCAGCGTGGCCTGGGACACTTTTCCAAAATACGCATATCCCTCTCCCATTAACTTGCGTTTCCAGAGGAGGGGAAATGGGGCAATTTTACGTTGATAGACTCCTCTGGAGAACCCCAGCAGCACACGATGGCTCTTCAGTTATCACGACTTTTCTCATTTCTGGAGTCGAGTCCCAAGCCTTGGCCTCTTGCCTCAGAACAGATTCCTGGTTCTGTGCCATTTTCCTTTTCTCAGAAACAGGGTCTCCCAGTTTGATGAAGGAATGTGCTGACGGCGTTTCCCTTAGGGTAGATGTAGTGCATGGTGCCCCTTCAAAGCCTGGAGTGGAGACTTGGTCGTCTTTCAGACAGTGATGAGCTTGGAACCCCGCTTTCTCTCAGTAAATGTTTTCAAGCTTTCGTGACACCTGGTTTGGGCCATGAAATCCCAGGTATTTCGGCCCTGGGTTTGCCATCAGTTATGCGGATGGGGTGTTTTCATTAAAATTTCCATTAACTATTTGTTTCATGTTTTTAAGCCAGTAAGCAATTTATAGATTCATTAACTTTTTACTACACTTGTGAAGCCAGGAAAAGGGCAGAAAAGGAAATGAAATATTTGGTGGCCCTTGAGTATGGAGGCCGAAAAAGCTGGATGATTAGAGCTGGTCTGAAGGAGTGTTAGGAAGGGCTGAGATCTTCCAGAGGAATCCAGGACTGGAATATCCTGGCAAGGAGCACCACCCCTGTCATTCCCCTCTCCCTCTTCTCCCTTCTCCCCAGAGCTGATCCATCCTTTTGCTTGTAATACTGATTATTTTTTCACCAGATGGCTGTCCTCCCTCTAATGACACACCTCCCCCAGGGAGCTCACCACTTCTGGGATAGCTATGCGGCTCTAAACATTATTTCCTTATGTTGTGGTGCAGTCTGACTCCTTATAGGACTCTTATTTCATATTTTTGGTGGGGGAGTTAGGTATGGCACGATGGTTGAGTGTATGGGCTTTGGGGCCAGACAAGCTTGGGTACAGATTTGCCTACTAGCTGTGTGATTTGGGGCAAGTAACTTTACCTCTCTGAGCCTCACTTTCTTTATCTATAAAATCACAGTAGCGTTAGGAACTCTGGAAAGGCCCAGGAAAGTGGCAGCAATATTCTTCACTGTACACTTAAGTGGTGAGGACAAAATGAGATGGTTTATTAAAGAAGCCCACCTTCTAGTCATATTCCAGACTGTGCCGTGCGGCTGGACTACTCATCTGTGAACATTCTCACTTGGATCCAGTTCCCTACAACAGCAAGTCACTTTGCCTCTCAGGACCTCAGTTTCCCCAGTTCTAAAGTGGGTGAATAATCCCTAGTTAATGAGGATGTTGGATGACTTCTCACATATTTAATGAGCCTTTTAGAGTCACTGGCACAGCGTAGTATCTCAATACACACTAGCAGTCGTATAGTTTTTGTGGCTGCAGTTACGTACAATATAAAAACCTCACTCTCAGGGTCTACTGTATTAAAAACGCAATAGGCTTAAACATTACCTCTCCCAAGGGCCTCTTAGAGAAAAGCTTAGTGCTTAAAGGTACTCTCCAGGTCATCTTGTTTTGCTCCGAGGTGGAACTTGAATGCGCTGAGTGCTTCCCAGTGGATTGGTGTGTACCTGGGCTCAACCACCATGTTTGCTTAAGTGGCTACATCCTCAGAGGACAGAGTGTAGATGCAGGTCTTTGTAGAGTCACAGGTCTTCAATCTGGAGAAGGGTAGCATCCCAGGAAATCTCCTTGTCTAGACTACCTGCCTTTATAGATGTGCAGCATGGGTCTTTTAAAGTATAGTGAGTTTTTCCTCAAAAGCGGTAATGATAGAAAGCTAATCAGAAAGGAGGGGAAAAAAATCATATATTTTTGAGCCATCCAGGGCTGGCACTTTTCGGTATATATATATTTTCTGTTTGTTTTTGTTTTTTGCGGTACGCGGGCCTCTCACTGTCATGGCCTCTCCCGCTGCGGAGCACAGGCTCCGGACGCGCAGGCTCAGCGGCCATGGCTCACAGGCCCAGCCGCTCCGCAGCATGTGGGATCCTCCCGGACCGGGACACGAACCCGTGTCCCCTGCATTGGCAGGCAGACTCTCAACCACTGCGCCACCAGGGAAGCCCTTTTCAGTATATTATATATGTGCAAGCAGTGTTTCTGTAGTTATATATGTAGTTTTGATTCTGTTCTTGTCATTTCACTTTAGTACGTAAGTGTTTTTCACGTAGCTCTCCACCATTCATAAGCCTCCATTCTAATGGCTTTGTAAGGAAATATTTATTTACATTGTTGTACATATAGGTCGTTCCCTAGTTTTTATTATAAATAATGCAGTGGACATCTTTGTACATGAATCGTTTTCTTTCTTTTGTACAATATGGATAGAATTTGTTCCCCAACATGGTCAAAGGACATGAGAGCCGGTAAGTTGGTTGTGACAGTGTGCCAAGTTAAACTTAGAGAAAGGCAGCAGTGGATGTGACAGCTGAGGGCACACCACTGCTTTGGAGATTCTTAGAAGAATCCCATTTGGGAGAGTTGACATGGCAGAATGCCGCCTTCTCATCCTCTATCTTAGCTGGGGTCGGTAGCTGATGACCTGTTTTATTTGCCCAAAGACTTTGGGCCGAGCCATGAACTGGTGGCTGAAATACTGATTTTTACATGCCTGGCCTAAAACATACATTCAGTGCCCATGATTGCAGAGTCCCACGTTGGGCTTAGCAAAGGACTAGGCCCGATAAAGCTACCACTTTAACTTTAGAGACTTGGAGATTGCATTAAAGTACATGTGACCTCACACATTTTACTTCCACTCTGGGCCTTTATTTTCCCTCTGTAAAACAGGCCTTCTGGCTCTAAAGACTGTGCATGGATGAGAAAGTACTGTATTTTGTGCACTGAAAGTGTTGCCCAGTGAAGTCAGTCAGGAAAGAAGATTCGAGCTTACTTTTGAATAAAGTGTTGCTGGTTGCCTGGTACAGGGTACCAGGTAGACTGCTTTGGGTAGACTTCTGAGAATCATAAAATATCTTTGAATGCCTCCTCTTAACTGTTAAGTCATTTGAGCTTCTGCAGTTTTCCAGTTTTAATTAAATGTAGGCGTTTTCTGTTTTCTACTGCTTTGGCTGTCAAGTTTGCTGCCTCTAGATGTTGTGGTGGGTTGACCTTTTTAAATGAGTTTAATGGAGATGGAGAAATAATAATGATGGTAACGGTGAAGACAGTGGTAGCTGTTACTTACATAGCACTTAGTCTGTGCCAGGCACTGTTCTAAGTGCCTTACATATATTAACTTCTGTCACTTAATGATTTCATTAAATCAGTTCATTTCATGAAAGAGAAGCAAGACAGGGGATCTTGCAAAGGAAGACTGGAGCCAGAAGACGGAAGGAGTTTGGTATTTGTCCTAGAAGAAGACTTGGGTTTGAATCTCGGCCCTGCCAGTAACTAGGAACTTTGGGCAAAGTCCCTTAACCTCCACTCCCTCCTGTCCGAAGTGGAAATCGTGGCTCCTACCTTGTAAATAATTAAATGAAGTAATGGATGTAAACATCCCATCAATCAGTAAATAAAAATGAGGCATCGATAGAAAGTGGTATTCCTGCCCCATCCCACACTCGGCATTTGGGGAGCCTGGGTCATTTTCTCCTTTAAGAATACTGTGTAGGTGCTTTCTGCCTGATGGGCTATGTGGTAAGCTCTGGGGAATCCAAAGGCATGGCTCCTGCCCGGGGAAGATATATGGTCCAGCTGGGAAGACAGGTCATAAAAGGATGACTGAGTGTACCGGCTAGTTGATCGATACTATTTGAATGGCTTGGGCAATAAGTGCTTTAAGAAAACAGGGGAGAGAGATCGGCCCTGTGTCTTGGGGAGAGAGGAAATGGAGCCTTCAGTGAAAGGGAAGGGCCCTTCCTTTCTTTGCAGAATGTAGTGTGAAACTAAGCCTTCAGCCACAGCCAGGACACAGAGGGACACGGGGTTGAGTCTGTGCCCTGTGAGACAGGAACGCTCCTGTCTTTTATGATACAGTTCAAAAACCACCAGCATGAAGTTTCACTGTGGATCTGGAGTGGCCTTGGAGGTGGACACAGTCCTGGGACGCTCGGAGTGTTTCCCTTGCAGCCCGCCCAGCTGGCATCAGACTTGGCACCTCAGAGCCTCCACTCTTGATCCCCTTGAATGTCCCCTTGAGTGTTCTAGATCTGGTCAGGAGATGATTCTAGAGTGTGCACCGGGTGCTTGGGTCTTCTGAGTAACATTGGGGACAACTAGCTTTCCACATTATGAGTTTTCTGTCAATAGTAGATTCTCAGCAAAGGCCAGAAGCAAAAATATGGTGGAAGGCCATTCAAGCATCCCACATGTTGGGGCACTGGGACTGGAGGGCCAGGCTTCCATTTATCAGATATTCAGGGTCCTTTCAGCCCTGAGCTGTGGCTACTGGATATTGCAGAAGACGATGCAGGTCAAGGGAAGGCAGTCCTTGCCTGTGAGGAAGTTACAGTCTAAACACGGCAATGGGACCCAGGTGGACCCTGTGGTGAGCTGTGCAGGACGCTACCATCAAGTGGTTTCAGTCCTCCAGGAGTGTTCCGATCTGAATTGGTCAGCTATTGGTTTGACCTCAACTCCATCCCTTTCTTTCCCCTGTGTGCTCTGAATTGCAAGGAACTACATTTCCCAGGTGTGTTTGCCCTCTGGCCTTCGGACAGTTTAGCCAGAAGGACGCACAGCAGGGACATAGGAAGGTGGGAAGAAGGGAAAAGCCCTGGGTATTTCTCCCCACTCGTTCTCTACCTCCTATGGTGTTTTCTGTGTAGCTCCAGCCCCTCCCTCTCTGAACCACTCCTATTGGGCAGCTCCTGCGAACTGCCCCGACTCTGGTAACACCATTCTCTTTCCAGGCCTGGAGGTGGTAGCAAAGCTCCTCATGGGCTCATCCACGGTTGCCTTTCTGCCCCCTGTGTGTCTTCTCCACTCAAATCCCTGTGTTAAATTGCCTCTACTTGAAAGACCTAGAGTGGCTTGTCTTTTTCTGGCTCAGACCCTGAAGGATGTACCACCCAGATCAGGCCCCATAGAGCCTTTGGCTGTTCCCACCCTGAATAATCCCATGGAAGCCATGGTAAGATAATGGCTGCCCTAATGAATTCAGGTACCAGATTTTTTTTTTCCCCTGCAAAGAAAACAGAATTGTAGAATAATTTCAAAATAGTCTGGCTGTCTAGATTTCTCCGCGGGTGGCCATTGGGATGTGTAGAATTACAATCTTTCTTTTCTTCGTGGGCCTCTCATTTTGTAGGATGATGGGTGCCTCCTTCCTTTCCAACTGTGAGAAGAACTATTTTGATTTTTAAAAAAATTCGTGCAGTCATTCTCCCCCTCCCCCTATTTGCCTGGGCTGTTGATCTTGCGATATATTTATAGAGATCGTGGTTGGCTGACCAGGAGTTATTTTGCAATAGGAATTTGTAAGATTTCTACTTTGAGCATGTGTTCCAGACTTTCCTTTCTTTAAAAAGAAAAAATCTTTCTTAGAGCATCTACTTTGCCCTTCTGTAATTATTTCTTTTCACAGCCAAAATAAGCCTTGTGTTTTGCACATAGTTTTTTTGTGTGTATTTCTTCTGTCTCTGGTCTTCTTTTTTATATATATATAAATTTATTTATTTATTTATTTATGGCTGCGCTGTGTCTTCATTGCTGCGCCCAGGCTTTCTCTAGTTGTGGTGAGCGGGGGCTACTCTTCATTGCAGTGTGCGGGCTTCTCATTGCGGTGGCTTCTCTTGTTGTGGAGCATGAGCTCTAGGTGCACAGGCTTCAGTAGTTGTGGCTCGTGGGCTCAGTAGTTGTGGCACGTGGGCTCTCAAGCACAGGCTCAGTAGTTGTGGCTCACGGGCTTAGTTGCTCCGTGACATGTGGGATCTTCCTGGACCAGGGCTCGAACCCGTATCCCCTACATTGACAGGCAGATTCTTAACCACGTGCCACCAGGGAAGTCCATCTGGTCTTCTCTCTTCTTTGGGGTCTCTTTTTACTCCAAATTTTAAAAGACCATGGCTCCTTCTTCATGTAGGAAATGTTTTTGCAAATGAGAATGTGGTGACTGGAAAATGGGTGCTTTGGGGATCAGGAGACCTCTGTTTCTCTATCTGTAAAAGAAGAGTGTTGGACTAGATTAGTGGGGGCAAGCATGCTACTGTCCGCAGCTTTACCTCGCTCACTGCAGACATCAATAATCAGTCACAGCACTCTTACTAGCTGAGCTCTGATACGGCCCCAGAATCTTTCTCAACACATTGCCCCAGGCAGCCATGTCTAATAGATGAGAATTGGCGCTGAAAAGAAAGCCTGTTTGCCATTCTTGGACTAGATGATTCCCTAGACCCCATTCACATAATGGTTCTCTAAGTATTGGCAGTACGATTCCTTTCTTCTTTAAATCAACTGACTGACCTTTATTACACTCCATCTGTATGCAACACAGCCCTGGGCGCTGTGGAGCCACAGAGGAGCTCTAAAAAACTAGCCACCCTCAGGGAACTTGCAGTTTAGTTGGGAGCAAGACTGCAGAGAGTGATGATGTTCCCAGGTTTGCCCAGGCACGCCCTTGGTGCTGTAGGGGTTGTCCCTGTGGTCAGGGAAGGCTTCTTGGAGCAGGGCCTGGGGTCCAGCCTGTCAGAGGGGAATGCAGTCTAGGCAGTGGGACAGCGTGGGGGGAAACAAACAACAGGGCCAGCAAGTTTCAGAACTAGGAGGGTCTTCAGACCTCATCTGATCAGAACTCTCCGTTTATAACTCAGGAAACTGAGGCTCAGAGGAAGAAAGGGACTTGCCCGAATTTTAGTAAATGATAATTATATAGCTAAAGTTTAATAAATGATAAATCATTTTAATAAATGATAATTATTTTTATAGTTAATACTTGTAGAGCACTATATGCCAGGCATTGTTTTGAGAGCTTTAATATATTAACTGATTTAGTCCTAAGTAACCTTGTAAGGTGAATACTATTATTTCTCCTATTTGACAGATGAGGAAACTGAGTCTCAGAGGGTTAAGTGATTTACCCAGCGTCACATGGCTTGTAAGTGGTGGAGTCAGGATTTGAACCTAGGCCATCTGGATCCAGATTCTCTACTGGGAACTACTAAATCCTGTTGGAGTCATCAGAACATGTTCTTGTTTTTTTTTTACTGTATTAATTTTACTCACCACCACCAGTGGAATCATAATGACATCATCCAGATCTGTGCTCATACAGTACTTTTAGCACTAGCTGAGAATGTTAACAGACTTTATATGTTTTTATTCTAACCAACAGCTGTGTTTCGTGGGGCTTTTTCTGTCTGTTTTACATAGGAGAAAACTGAGACTGCGAGAGGTGATGTGACTTGAGGCGGGTCACAGAGCTAGTAAGTGTCCCAGGCAGAACTTGGAGTCAGGTCTGCTGGCCTCCAGATGTCAGAGTTGGAAGGTTTCTGAGACACTGCCAGTCCAGCAGCCTCATTAGACGGGTGGGCAAATGGAGGGCCAGACATTGCCTCTGCCAGCAGTCAGAGGGGGTCTCCTGGCATGGGGGACTGCTGCTCCTCCCTGAGGACTGTCTGGGCACGCCCGCCTCACAGCCCTTTACCTGGTCCCCTTGAAGAGGTTTGGAGTTGCCCTTACTTGCTGCCTTGTTTAAAAATACCTAAGGGGTTGACTTTGAAAAAACTCTGTCCCCTAATTCCCCAATCCTGGAGTTCACTAATTTGAAGGTTGCAACCCTCTGTATTCATAATATGGTTTTTTTTCCCATGAAGCAAAAAAGTTTTTCTTTTTTACGCCCCACCCCCACCCCCAACTTCCTGCTGATCTGAAATGAATATTTATCATGTATTTAATGAGTAATCTGAGTCTTGGCTTGGTGAGGCTGTACCCAGGACATGGTTTATGGCTGATCTGGTTTTAACTCGCTCCAGGCGGTTTTCCCTGGAGTTTTCTGTAAAATCATAAACCTGGAGAGAGAATTTTTGTGGAATCCAGTCACGTGACTCGCTCTTTTGTAAATTGAGAGATTAACTGTGTGATGGTTAAGAACTGAGATGCATTTCTTTTTTCAAAAGAAAACAAACAGAGCAGCATTTATGCACCCAGAGGAGCGTGTCCTCTTCTAAAGATGGGGAAAGTCACTCGCCAAGGTCACCCCTCTGGGCCTTGGAGCAGCATGGCACTGGGTTTGAGAACGTGAACTTGGAATCGGAGTGTCTGCGTTGGAAGCCCGGCTGAGCCTCTTCCCGGCTGTTCCAACACCCTGCAAGCTCTGGGTCCTCGCCTGGACAGTGGGGCTGGGAACGGTCCCTACTGCTTAGGGTGGTTGAGGAGATTAAATGAGACTGTGCCCACGATGCCTGCGCCCCGGGCTGGCATACAGGAGGTGCTCAGTAGATACTGGCCTCTTGGGATCGCTGGTGTTATCCCCCTTCGGGGCCCCTGATGCCCGACTAATAATACAAGCTGGCGCTATGTGGATGTAAAGGCCCCACCCTAAGTGTGAGACTGATGAGCTCACTTCATCCTCACAGCAGCTTGTGAGGTGGCCACTCCCATCATTCCCATTTTACAGAGGAAGGAAGTGAAGCACTGAGAGGTCAATTTACTCGCCCAGGGTCCAGCTAGCAAGTGGCAGAGTTTGTGCTCCCGCCTGGTTCCCAGTGACTGCCACCCTTGCTGCTGAGGTCCTTCACATCTCTCTTCCTCAGTCCTGGAGCCTGAGGGCTTTTTGACTGCTGGTCCTGGGGAGGGACTGTGGGCTCCCATTGTGGTCCCATCCAGCGCCCTGGGATGAGAACGAGTCTTGTAGTCCGGGTGGTGAGTCCCACATGGCAGCCCAGGGGAGGCACCTGCCCCTCCGCTCTGAGCCAGGATCCCACCACCTCTTCTAAGGCCCATGAGTCAGGCCTCAGGGGTGGAAGTGGGTTCACCTTTTACTCCTGGCCCTCTGCACACGATCCCAGGCTGACAGCGTTCCTCAGCAGCTGCAGTGGTGCATTTATTTGTAAACCTGTCACTTACTGAGCAACTACTGCATGCCAGCTCCACCCTGGGTGCCTTCCAAATGCTATCGCAGGAGATCTTTGTCACTCCCAATAGCTCTAGGTCCTGGGGCTTTCTCTCCTCCACTGCGGTTCCCAAAAGCATCATCTCTTCCCTGGAAGATGACAGTGGCCTCCGTGTTGGGCTCCCTGCCTCTATACCGCAGCCAGCAGTTGCTTCCAGAGGCGCACATGCCTTCTGGGCAGCCTGTGAGCCTTGGAGTAAAGCCGAAACTCCTCAGCCTGGTTTACAGGTGCTCAGTAATGACCAGCTGTTGATGACGCCAACAAAGACGACGATGATGATGATGGTGATGGTGATGATGTCAGTAATAGGGTCCTGCTCCAGTCCACGTGGCTGCCCACCAGAGAGGAGAAGAACCTGCCTATACCTGGAAACTCATAAGAAACAGACAAGGCATGTGCTCGTTCCATTCCCAGGAAGCCTGGTTTATTTCTTGATACTTGTCCTCAGATAGCAAGGGCTTGGGGAGGGGTCCCGTAACCTAGAGGAATAAAGACATTGGTCATTTCCCATGGGTTTCCCTTGTAGTTGGAAACATGGCCAGTCAATGAGGGGCCTCCCTCAGCCTCTGGGCTCTGGCTTGGGGTCTGGTCAGGAGCTCCCTGTGTGAGCCTGGCCATGTCCTTCCTCCAGAGGTGGAGACCCTCAGAGAAGTCTCCAGCCCTGCGGGGTTCAGGGACCCAGGCTTCCCAGCTTGGCAAGATGGCATCCTTCTGCTTGCTCACCGGCAACCAGCTTGTGTTAGCTCCAGTTGCATTAGATTTCGCATTCCCACTGTTGGCTGGGAGCTCTGTGTGCCCTGTTCCAGCATCCTCCCTCAAGAAAGCCCTTCCTGATCCTATAGTCTCAGTGGATCCTGTTGTTAAAGATGCTCATGGAGCCCAGGACTTTCTCTTCAGAGCATGTCTCTCGGTTGGCAATTACAAATGGGCAGCATGAATTAAATAATCGCGGCCTGTCTCCCCCACTGTTCTCGTTGCTGCTGTGTCCCCAGTAACTTCCCTGGTGCCCAGTACATAGTAGGCACTTAATGGGTAGTATTTGGGTGAATGAATAAGGAACCATGTCTGATTCATCTCAGTATCAGTCCCCCAAGGCCTTGCTCAGAATCACACATCTAGTCTGAACTCTATAAATACCTACCGAAAAATGGTGTCAGCTACCTGGGTTCCAGTTCTTTTAACCCAGAGTCTTCTCTGGTAGCCTCCACTCCACCCCTCAAGCTCGGAACCACTCCGTCAGTGGCTTTGAGTAACCATGTTCAGTTGGGAAAATAAATCCAAAAGTAGAAGCAAGTACCACAAGCTAGAACCGTATCACTGAACGCAATCTAAGAAGCAAGGTCTAATTAGGGAATTTATAACAGATTTAGTGCCCTGGGAATGGAATCCTCTTTTAACTTGCAAAGCTTTTGTTCAGTGTTGGTACAGTCACCCTTCGTGGATGTGTTTCATGAACACCTGGTGTGTAAAAGTGGGGACTACCTGTGCTTGAGTTGGGGCCCAGTGGTTGGATAGGAAAACAGTTTATCTACATCGTTTGGGGGCAGGTTTGATTCGTTTGTTCTAGAGATGAAGGGCCAAGTATGTAGAGGAAATGGCCATGGACTTGGGGTGAGAAGACATGTGTGAGCCCTGGCCATGCCATTGGCCAGCTGTGTGACCTTGGGTACGTCACTTGGCCCCTTGGGTGCTTGGTGAATTCTTGGTCAAAGGGGATAAACTGCAGTGTCTTCTTCACGGGGTTATTGGAGGATTCAGTGGAGTGTAACAATCTATAAAGTGCTGTGCTGATGATTAATATTCTCATGCACCAGAGAGACGCCATCCATTTCTCTTGGTCCAAGATTTTTGGAATCTTCCCTGATTCTTTTTTTCATACCCCACCTCCAGTTCGTCAGCAAGTCCTATTGGTTCTACCTTCCAGTAGACTCAGAACGCAGTGTTTTTCCTCAGTTCCCTCACTACCACGACCCTGGTCCCAGCCACCTTCATCTTTTTCCTGGGCTGGAAAAAGATGGCTCTTTTTTCCCATCCTTGCCTACGGTCTGTTCTCAACACAGCATCCAGAATGGTCTTTTCAAAATGGAAGGCAAATTACATTTGACTCTGCCCGAACCTTCCAGTGGCTCCCCAGAGTAAAAGCCAAAGCCCTTCAGTGGCTGTGAGGCTCTTCCTTCCCCCCCTCCCCCACCTCTTCTCATCCTTGCCTCACTCTGCCGCAGACACACTGGCATCCTCTTTGTGCTTGAGCACACCAGGTACGCTCTTGCCCTTGGGTCTTCCCACTGGCCATTCCTTTTTCCCTAGTCGCCACATGGCCAACCCCCTCAACTTCCATTGTTTACCCAGTGACAACTACTCTGATCACCTTATTTAAAATTGCAGCCCACAGCTCCTCCCTTGGCCCAGCATTCTGATTCTCCCCTGCCCTTCTCTATTTTTCCCCCCATAGAACGGATTACTTTCTAGCATACTATGTATCTTACTAATTTATTACTCCTAATACTACCATCTGCCCCCTCTGCATATAATCACAATGAAGGCAGGGATATATCCCAACTGCCTAGAACAGTGTCCAGTGCATAGAAGGAGCTCAGTAAATACTCGTCAGATGAGCGAATGACTTTCTTCTGACTTGAGTCATGTATCTCAGTGGGACAGAAAGTTCAAGTTAAATTTGGGGGATCCACTGGCTGTTGGAAAGGAAAGAGATATATAAATGAGGTTTGAGTTGTTTCGAACCCACTTGTCTTCCTCTCAGTAAATAGTAGGGGACATAGAATCATCTTCTGGGCAGGTCCTGGGGCTCTGGTAGGTGCTTCTCGAAGGTTCGGTGCCTCCTGCAGGCCTCCAGGTCAAGTGCACTTGGTTTCACTCACCACTGACGCTGAGCATCTTCCTGCAGGGTCAGTTATACCAGTTGGAAATTTAAAACGGAATTTTTGTGTTCAAACTAACATACATACATATATATGCAGTACACAGACATATTTTGGACTAATATGCCTTTGGTACTTGTGGATATAACATTCACATGAATTAGTAAGAAAGAAAATGAGATTTCAAAGACGTTTGAGCATGCAGAGAACGTCCCTCCTCTCCCGGTTCACGTTCACTCTTCCCTTCCAAGGGTGGAAGGAAGCCGAGAAGCAGTGAACACTGGGGATTTGGAATTGTCCAGTAGTGGATTTGAGGCTGTCCACCCAAAGCCAAGCATAGTGTTTAACATATAGTAGGCTTTCAAGAAATATCTGTTGAATGAAGAAAGGAGTGATTGATTATTTAAGATCAGTTGTTACATTTTATCCAAGTATAATTGCCAGTGCAGTTTATCGTTCATCTCAGCAACCTCTCGGTATCAGTATTTCCTGAGAAATAATAATTAACGGATTCAACCGTATTTGCTGAATATTTGTGCCAGACCCTGAGCTGGGTGCTGGAGACATCGCCACGTGTAGGATGCGGTCTTTATCCAGGAGGAGCACAGTCTGGGAGGCACAGGCCTTCCAGGAACTGTGGTCCCCATCCCATAGAGCTGGTGAAAGGCACTGGTCGTGGTGAGTTAGCAGTGCTGGGAGAACAATGAACAGGGACTAATCAGATCTGCTGGGGGGAGGGGGAATCGTTGGAAGTCTCCAGAGAGGAAGCAATGTTTGTGTTGCAGTGGGGGAGGGAAAAGGCAAGATCCTAATTATACCACCACGGAAATGTGCTGCCTCAAGTCCATCCTTGGCTTGACTAGCTGATGCGCCATCTTGGAGATGCCCACTCCACCCTCTCAGAGCTCCGGGTCCATGAGCCCTCACATTTGCAGTGGCCCCTCGGCCTCCCTGAGCCTCTGGCTCCGCTCTCTTATCGCAGAAAGGCATTTCATTCTTCGAGATCAGGCAGCCAGGACCCAAGGAGCTGTTTTCCTCCATTGTGCAAGCATGACAAATCATTAATTTTTGATTGATTTGCTTAGAATTATGGGCGTCCCAGCATTCTTTCCGCCGCTGAACAGCTGTATGACAAATGAATATATCAGTGTGCACAAAAGATTGGCGATCTAAGAGAAGCAATTACATTGGCCACCCTCCCCCACTCTCACCCCTTCCCGGGCAATGAAGGAAGGAAATTTTTACCAGAAATTCCTCAAGTGGCTTTAAAAAAAAAAAATGCCTTTTTATAATTGAATTAAGTCTTTATCTCTTCATCTTTTGCAGCAGATTTCCAAGCACACACCAGTTCCCCATGTGCTTGCTTGGGTTCCATCCATCCAGGAAGAATCTTTAATAATGAAATTTCAACTCACAAATTAAAACCAAAATGAAAAAAGGAAAAAAAAAAAAAAACGAGCAAATTCTACCCCTCCTTTTTGCTTTTTTTTTTTTTTCGGTCGCTGCTATTCCTTTAAGATTTTGGAACAGTACCAGTGCACTAAATGTGACCTCCATAACTTTTAAATTAAGAATTTATGCTGGCTTGAAATTTATGAAATATTTCAGCATGAAAGAAAGCCTTTTTCCCTCAGGAAAATTGAGCAATAAATCACAGCACTGCAGATTTACTGCCCTAGAGCCAGCGAGAGATAGGATTTTTTTTTTTTTTTGCTTCATTCTGAAAAAAAATGTAATCATATAAGACAGCTTAGCTGCTATCCTCCCACTCTCTAGAATTTTTAATTTCAGCTGTTTCTGCTTGGATTTATTTCCAATATTCCTGCTCGGCTTTTCAATTTCCTCAGTTATTAAATTTTAATTCAGTGCATTAGCATTTAAATTAAAAAAGGGTTTATTTTATCGAAATCGTTGGCCAGCCCCCATCCCGTAGCACACGAATTGCCTGTTTCTGCCATTTGCACAAAATGTGAAATGCAGCTAATGTCTTACAACTTACATTTGCACAAATTTAGAAATAAAATTTCTGGGTTTGGAATAATATTTTCTTTCCAAGAAAATCCTTAATAAGAGAATGGAAAAGAACAACTTAACGTTCATTTGGGAGGGAAGAGGAGGGTCGAATGAAACTAAAAATAGCCTTGCCCAGGTCCTGAGAAGAAGCTGGTGTGTTAGGAATGGATGGGGCTGGGAGAGGAAGCAGGTGCCCTTACGGGGAGTGGGGGCGGGGTGAGGGGGGGGGCTTGGATACCTTTACCCCCAGCTATGTGAAAGTGAGGAAGAGGACCTCTCATGAGTACACTTCCCCCACCATATTTCATTTACCCTTGAGGGGTTTGGTTAAGGTTGGGTCAGCTCCACATAGAGTATCAGAGATGAAAAGGAGGGGGAGATGATCGGATTGAACTCTCGTGCCTCCCGTGCCTGTTTTTACCTATGAGAACCTCAGGTCCAGGGAAAGGAAAGAGCTTGCCCAAGGTTCAAAGTGAGACCCAGACAGCCAGGCAGAAGCTGCATCTTTAGGAGCACATGGTCCAGTGGCAACAGCAATAGAGTTTCCATTACTTCAGTGGTTACTACACATCCCTGGCCTGTGCGTAGTAGTTTACCTACGTAGCTGCATTCAGTATCATTCTGACCAGCCCTTTGGAGAAGGCCTCAGGGCTGTGGGGTCTGGTAGACCTTCTGACTTGCAGCCCAGGATTCAGATCAGGCCCGGAGACAGGCTGGGAAGACTCCTGGCTCAGTCCAGGCCTGGCTCTGCCTCTTGCTCGTCTGCTGTGTAATCTTGTACAAGTCACTCTGTTTTTCTGTGCCTCGGTTTCTTGGGCCCAATTGGCATATTGCCATTTTGCAGATGAAGAAACTGAGGCCTAGAGAGTGCAGACGAACTGCCAAGGATTATATAGCTTGAAAATGGCAGACCCAGGACTTGAACTCAGACTTGTCTGACTCTAAGCCCTGTGCTCTTGAACTTTGGTTTAAATTGAGAATCAGATCTGATTACACTGGGTAAAGGTGAGTTTGTGGTTTGGGATGAATTGCATGAAATTGCTGGTAGTAGACCATTTGGGCCTAGGAAAATGGCAAAGTCAACTTAATTCAAACAGTAGGGCTTGCTCTGAGATATTTGTGAGGACACAGACAAAGCCGGCCTGGCACCTTAGGGATCTCTACAATGAGAATGGGTGTCCTCAGCACTGTGGCTGGGGGGGCCCAAGAGACTGTCCCCTGTTGTTATGGTGGATCTGGACTCAGCCAGGCCTGAAGGCTGAGATTGACAGGTGCTGTGATATTGACACGTGCTCTCTTGGGCATCTCTCACTTGTGCCCATTGTCCATCTCTACCCCCCTTCCCATATCTGCTTCTCATCTCTGCCAATAAACGGACATTTCCCACCCTGCAGGGATGAACTCTTCCCTCCAGCCATCTCATTTCCCCAGTTGTACCATCTAGGCTTCTACGAAAGGACTTGTTTGGACAGCTCTTTGAAAATTTTCAGCATTTTGTCTTTGTTTTATAAAAATGGGTGGAAAACAAAAATGCATGTAGCTACCAGTGATAAGAAGCTCAAATATCATAAACACAGTGAAAGGGAAAATGGGTGGAGATGGTCAGATGTGCCTAAAAGAGAGACTCTTCTCCCCTACCCAGTCCCATGTTCAGTACGCTTGAACTGGTCAACTCTGTGAAATTGTGAAGGAAAAGGACAAAAAAAAAAGCATTAAAACAACATTAAAAGAATGTATAAAATTCTAGAAATACATGCCTGGAGTTCAGTTTGCAGTTTGAAAGGCTAGAGATCATTGGGGATTTTACAGTTTTTTTAAGCTCTCTGGGATAGAATTTCCACCTCTACCACTTCTGCCTCTTCTGATATGAGCATTAGAACAACTTCTTCCCATTCGCTTTCCATACAAGTTTGACGAATGCAAGATGTTGGAAAGAGGCTGTAATTGATCGTGTTCTTTTGCTCCCAGTGAAATGATTTGCAAACCATTTTCCGCTTTCTTGTTTCCTCCATGGAAATAATTCACTGGCATCCCGTTAACTGCTCCCTCCCAGGCCTCACGTTTCTACCTCCCTGTTTGTCCTTCACCTTTCCATTTCCCTCGTGTGGGCAGTGGAGGCTGTGTGTGTTCACCCCGTTTCCCGATTGTCCCTCCTGAGTGTTGGAGGGAGATAGAATATTCCAGAGCTGAGGAAGGTGGGCACTGGAGTTGACCCAGACCTGGGCTTATAGCCGTGGGATGTTGGATAAATGCCTGAAATACTTAAATGGGGCTGTTGTGTGTGTGTGTTGGGGAACCCATCAAGAGGATTCGGTGAGCGGTGTTGAATGCCCACACGCTAGCGCCAGGTGGGAAGTTAGCTCAGGGAGCGAGTCTGGGGTACCCGCAGGGGCCAGGCCGTGGGGTGGGAAGTAGGCAAGAGTGGGTGGTGGGGACTGTGGTGCACCAGGTATGTCAGCTTTAGCTGACCAGTCGTGTGGGACTACATGTTGCTTTCAGAAGCTGAAATCTGGCTTTCTTGGGGGTGAAATGCCTTTATTTTGATATACTGACTGTTTAAATTGAAGTCCGCCATCTGGGTTTGCCAGCTTGCAGCTTCTCGAAAGCACTCATCCAAAGGTAGCTGCCGCTGTTTTTGTTGTAGGTCCTCAATCCTTCATCTGCAATCCTGAAATTCGAAAAGCTTGAAAACAAAAAGATGTTTTGTAACTGGTTAGGCGGCAGAACTTGACCTGAAGGGAGAAGAGACTAGTGCCCGGTTTCGTTTAGCCCACTTAGGGCTGACTGCCTACGTTTTACTATAGAAATATCAACGTGCTTGAGTACCAGGGCCTCCCCAGACCCTGCCAGGGTTATTTCAAAATAGAGAACACATGCGCCACATTGCCTTTCTAAAATTGGAAAGGTTCTGAATTTGGAAACACATGTACGCTAGAGTCTTGAACCTGCATTATTCTAACTGTGATTACCATTATTATTAACGTTTTGACAAAGCTGGGGAATGCATGTGCAACCAGGGGTGGTGGAGAACCCAGGCGTTTTTTCCATGTCCTTGGCCTCCTCATCGAGGTCCCCCCAGCACTGGCCTAGGAGTCAGGATCCCCGGGTATTTGTCACGCAGTCCTCATGAGACATCAGGCAGCTCCCTCCTCTCCCAGGGCCTCAGTCTCTCCATCTGAACCAAAATGTTATGATTTCTGAAAATTCCATTTGGTCAGCCTTATCTTCCCATCACCCAGCCCCAAATAAAAGAGATTATGAAGCAGTGCTCTCTTGCCTCATCCTGCTTGCAGGGTTGGGGGACAGACTATTTTAACATAATAGGATTTCCCCCCTCCAGTTGGTAGGAATAAATCTTCAGCTACTGTTTCACTGGAAATCCCAGCTGAAAATGAAAATGGTGCAATTCAATCTCAGATTTAGTTGGTTACTTACTTTTCACTGAGTCCCCAGGGCTCTGTGGTTGCTGGGTTTGTGTTGGCAGTGGGTGCTCAGTTGGATTTAAAGGGCCAAGCAAATTGGGGTGGGGGGGTTGGCTGTCCTAACTCCCTCTTACCACTGGGGGCAGACTTCTAGCCTGGAAGAATGGAGTAGGGCGTTGTGGCTGGCTCACCCCCTCTGAAGGCCGGTGTTTGAGCGGGAGCTTGGTAGGGTACAGTGGTAGAATCTGTGTTTTCCTCTTGGCTGATTTAGGTGTTCTGGGTTTCTTTTGCAGGCTGACGGAGCCAGTGCAGCTGGAAGGAAAAGCACGGCAAGCAGGTATGCTCCGCCTCCCCTGCTGCCTACTGCACCCCCGCGCCACCCCCCGCCCCCCGCCGTCTTCTTCACCCTGGTTTCATGACTAACAGCTACCTCTCTGTGGTCATCACCTTCCACCTGAAAGGATGAATGGTCCAGGCCAGCTCCGTTTGTTGAGAAGTATCCATACTTGCCTGGAGGATATGAGGTTGTGGGTAGCACTTTCCAGCCCCCCTGGTGCCCTCTCTGGGCACCTGTAACTGGAATCTAAGGATGACTCAGTGCTGAACTGGCCTTGGCCGCTCAAGTTGGGGGAGACTTAGGGTGAAGTGCAAGGCTGGGCAGAAGAACCTGGGCTTGAATCCCGTATCTCGGCTGCTGCATTGTGAACTCCAGGGAAGCCCATCCTAGTCTGGAATTCATCGATACTGCTTGGGTCCTGCGCTCGTATCCTGAACCCATCCCTCCAAAGCAGGAGGATGGAATATTCTGCTTAGCCAGACCTCACCCTTGGAGCTGGCAGGAGATGGGGGAGAGGTGGTCCCCAAAGGAGAGCTGGGCTGTCGTTACCAAAGATGGGGGAAGGCGGTGCTGGACAGGCCCATGTAGTAGACATCCACCACCGGGGGCGCAGGCAGGCACTTAACCTGGTGTAAATGTTAGTGTTCCTGCTGCAGTTCGTTTGGTAGAGCAGAGCTGCAGTGGCCAGATGACCTTTATTTAGGGCATTGGAGGCAAGAAGAAGGCAAGGGACAGACTAGAGAGACGGCTCCCCAGGCCACACCCTCAAAATCTAGAACAGGCTCTGGGGTTACCTACTGGAGCTGGGTGTGCCAAGCAGAGGCATTTGCCCTTTAGCACATGGAACACTAGTTCTTCAAATGTTAATAGGGGTTCTATGGCCAAATAAATTTGAAGGATGGTGAGTTAAACAAAGTCAACAGATTTCTTTGCTGTGGAACTTTTCCAAGCATTTCATGTGCTGGTGTGTTTGCTTGATAGCATCTGAGAGAGAGAGAGAGAGAGAGAGAGAGAGAGAGAGAGACCGACCAGTGTTCTGTGCAATGTGCTTTGGGAAACCAAGAGCGCAGAAGAGTAAGGTGTTCAGCCCTGTGTTTCAGGGAGATCACTATGGTCCCCGTTTGCAGGAGATACCAGGCTGGAGGTCAGTGTGTCCCACCCAAGCCATCATGGCCTGGCTTCCACCCACCTCCCCAGTCTCCTCGTATGTCTCCCCCTTGCTCAGTCTGTTTTAGCTACCCTGACCTTCTCTTATTTATCTAACACTGTAAACCAGGGGTCGCCCATTTTTACCTAGAAAGGGTCAGACGGAAAGTATTTTACACTTCACAGGCCATAGGTCTCTGTGGCAGCTTCTCAGCTCTGCCAGTGTAATTCGAAAGCAGCCATAGATAATACGTAAATACACAAGTGGTCGTAGTTTGCCAGCCCCTGGCCTGAGAGCCTTTGCAGCTGCTGTTCCTTTGCCTGGGATGTTCTTTTCCGTGATCTTCCCATGATTCGTGCCCTTTGATCCTTCAGGTCTCAATTCCATCCTCCCCTCTGAGAAGCCTTTTCTGACCCCCTCTGGCCCTGCCTGTGTCCCTCGTGGCCAGTTTATGCTCTTCAACTATTCCACGTATTTGTGTACTTTTCTCTGCCTCTTGACTGCCAGCTCCAGAGGCAGAGGCCACGTCTGTCCTGTTCACTGCTGTGGGCTGGCCTCCAGCCGGTGCTCAGTGAGTGCTTATGGGATAGGTACAGTGAGTGAGATGGGAGAAGATGCATGATGTAGGAGTCAGGAGTGTGGGCTGGAATGGAGGGCTGCACGGCTGGGCTTGGGCCTGGGAAACTGGACAGTGACTCACGTGGCCAGCAGTTGCCCAGATCCTTTGTGTTTCTCTCCTGGGCCCCTGGTAGTGGAATCTTGTGTAAGAACAGTGTATGAGGCTATGGCCTGCGGGGCAGTGGGAGTCCCTAGACTGGCAGTGCCTGGAAGAGTTCTCTGGATCTGAATGTCAGGACTGGAAGGGGCCTTGGGCTTTGTCAGGTTCCCCTCCCCGCTCCCAACCCCCTTCATTGTACACATGGTGAAGAAAGGCCCTGCTCAGGGTCATGTGCTGAGTGAGTGGCAGTGTCAGGCCTTGACCCTGCCTAAGCCAGTGCTTTCTCTACACGGTGATGCTGTACTCAAGTGAGGGTCTAGCCAGCCTCCCCCACTGCCTTCTCGTGTTCATTGAGCACCTGCTAGGTTAGGCCCAGACTCAGGTGGATTAGATGCTAATTTATTCATCCGGCAGATATTTGAGCATCTGCTGTGTGGCAGGCACTGTTCAAAGTGCTGGGTCTGCAGCAGTGAATGGAGGCAGATTTCCCTTCACTCCTCATAACTTGTATGTGGATGTGGTCCTTGCCCTCACTCTCTAAGGCATGAATCTCTCCCATACCAGCATCTCTGCCTCGTGATCAGAGGACAGCAGGCGGGTTTCCCCACAGTGCTCATAGGTGCCTGAAGGTCTGTTTTGAATCTTATCAGCCCAAGGCTGTAGTGAGAGGGAGAAGAGTGCTGCGATAGATTAGAGATGCTTGCCCCGGTCAGGGGAGGCGGGAGGTGGCATGGGTGCCATCTCTTTGCTCTCCCTGTTTAACCTAGGTTTGCATGTACTCAGTGATGGGGCCCCATGTTACTACCACAGTGCCAGGATATACACCAGGAAGGGCCAGCCCAGACCTCAGTGTGTGACTTGAGATGTAAAGAAAACATTTCTAATAATAATAATAACAACGACCATTTAGTCAGGCTCTGAGCTAAGTGATTTACATTTATTAATTGATGTAATCTTTATCACAGCTCTGTGAAGGATGCGCTTATGATTCCCACTTTACTGCTCAGGAAGCTGAGGCCCAGAGAGGTATACAGGCATCAGGCTGCCCAGTTGGAAGTGAGCTCCACAGCCAGGATGGCTGCCCAGGTCTGACTCCTCTGATGCAGGTGCCTCACCGCTGTGCCCTCCTGCTTCCCCGTAGGAAGTGATCAGTTTACAGAGGTTAGAGGAGCCTGTTAGGGGACCAGGGCTGGGCCATAGGCTGGGGGCTCGTCCAAAAGGCAGGACCTCCAAAGGAGCTCACAAGTGAGTTTATACCGATTCTGTCCTTAAACCTAACAGAGCATCTTTGAAGGACCAAAGCAGCATTATTGTGGAGCGACCCAGCATTCAGTGTGAGAAGTGCTGCATTCCAAACGTCTCTGGACATTTGTCCGGAGAACATTAACATAGTCCTTAGCTGACGCCACTGGTGAATTTGACCCCGGCCTTGGGTTAGACTGGCCAGGTGGGGTTTAGAGTTGTAGATACTTGATGGAACGTTAGACTCATGCAGTTCCTGTTTCAGATGGGCAGACAAAGACCCGAGGCTCCCTGAAGTCAGTTAGGCTGGATGGCCCTGGTCGGGACTGACCTTGAGGGACCTGTGACCCTCTGACCTCCGCTCCCTGCTCCCAGCTGTGCCGCGCATGCTGTGTTATCACACCAGGGTCTGCTTTCGTCCCAGCGCCTTCCTTTTGGCCCGGAACACCTAATTTTGTTCCTTCTCCAGAGGGCCTCTGGCTAAACCCCAAAACCAACAGCCTGGGCTGCTAAGGAATGAGTGTCAAATTGAGGGGGACAAGGAGAGGTGGTGTTTCTGATCTTAGGAAACAACTAACTGTGGTTTGGTTTACTTCCCTGTAACCCAGCCTGGATCGATTTTACAAGACCAGTGATCCCAGCACTTGAGGTTAATGCTAACCTAGTGTGCAGGTTACAGATCACGTAGCACAGCTGCAGCCAAACGTCACTTATTTTAAGAAGTGTGGAGGCTGCGGGGCCTTAACTGTGGAAAATTCTAAAGGAAACGCAGTTTTCATAATCAAGTAAATGCAGCTACAGGCTTGCTGTAATGAAGAAGTATGCCCTTTTTTTTTGTCAGTTGAAGGTTTTCAGAGCTGGAAGGACTCTGTAGATAATCTGGTCCAACCCTTTCATCTGGAGATAAGACAGCCAGGGAGAGAAGAAGCCGAGGGACTCACTTGTTCACCAGGTGTACCAGTTGCCCTAACAAGTGATCAGGATCTTCTAGACAGGGACATTGGAGTGGGGGAGAAGGTGATAAGACCAAGTCTCATTCATTCATTCCACAAACACTTACTGAGTGCCTGCTAAGTGCTAGGGTCTGACCGAGGTTCTGGAAATACAGTGGTGAGCAAAACAGAAATCCCTGGTCTTGTGGAGCTGATGTTCTAGTGGGAATGGAGGAGACATAATAAATACTGAAAACACATTGTATGGCATTTGGTAAAAAGTGCTGTAGGGGGAAAGCAGGGAGGGGGGTTGGGAGAGTCAGGAGGAGTATTGCATCAGCAAGAAAGTGACATCTGAACAAGGATTTGAAGGAAATGAGGGACTGAGCCAAGCAATCATTTGGGGGAAGTGCATTCCAGGCCGAGGGAACAATAGGTGCAAAGGCCCTGGGGCAGGAGCTTTCCTGGAGCAACCGCAAGGAGGCTGATGTGGCTGCATATATGGTCTTGGAGACTTTTGTCAGGACTTTGGCTTTTACCCTGTGTGAGATGGGGAGCCACCGGGGATTTTGAGCAGAGGAGTGACATGATATGCTTTGGTTTTAAAAGGATCATTCTGGTTGCCAGGAGGAGAATAAACTGCAGGGGGGCAAGATGTTATAAGACATATTGCCAAGGGTTCAGGACAGGCAGGACCTTAGAAGATAGGCTTGGAAGGGAGTTTCCAAAAGGCCCTTTTTTTCAGGCCTGAGGAGTCCATTTCAGCAAAGCATTGTGTAAGTCCTGCATCCACAATGCACAGCCTCCTGCTTGGTCCTGGGAGAGCCCCAGAGTGGAGCAGCATGGCCTCTGTGGCCCCCACTCTCCATGCCTGGTCTGCTGGGCATCTAACTCACCCTCTCTCTGAACCCAGACTACCGGGGTTCAGATCCTGGCACCATCCACTTCCTGGTTGTGTGACCTTAGGCTAGTTACCTGACCTCAGTTTCCTCATCTGTAAAATGGGGATTATACTCATACCTCCCTCGTAGTGGTGTTGGTGAGGATTAAGTGCAGTAATAATGATATGTCTACCCTTAGCACAATGCCTGGCCTATAGTAGGTGCTCAATAAATGCTTGCTTTTATCACCACCATCACCACGATGCTGAATTCCATTCCTAGGAGGAGGGAACAGTGGGTGGCAATTGATTTCTTTTTTTTTTTCTTTGTTGGAGAGGAAAGATTGCTTTATTCAGGAGGCCAGCAACCTGGGGAGAAGATGGACTCGTATCCAAGAACCAACTCCCAAGATTCTGCTTGACCATGAAAGTTTTTAAAGGGAAAAAGGGGAAGTTAATCGCAGTTAATCATTTGCGGAGGAGGTCAGAGTCTTTTATCTTCCACTGTGTGCAGATTTTCTTCTGATGGGTTGGTGGTGAGGTAACAGGGTGTCGCTCCAGGCATCATACTCAGCCTGAAGTTACCAACCTCCACCTGGATGGGGGCCTTAGTTCCTGCAGAACTCAAAGATATTGTTATGTATATTCCTTGAGGAAAAACCAGAACCTGCCTTATTATTGCACTATTGTTTCTTGACTGCTCCTCCTTTGTTTCTGCATTCCCTCCCTGACCTGACAAGCAGCTGTTTGAATCTGCCCTTTGGTACTCAGGGAAGGTCTAGGAGGCTGAAGCTTCTTTCCTACAAACAAGAAATGGGGGACACAGAAAGGACTTCTACTGAGGAGGGTCCCCCAGGGTCCTGCTCGGTTTCACATAGTGTCAGCAAAGTTCTATTGCCACTTAGCGTTCACCTCTAGGAGCCAAAAAATAAGTGGCTAGGTTTAAGATGCCCAGGAGGTTCCTTCTCCAGCAACGTAATATACCTGGCCCTTTTGAAATCGTGCACCTCAGATTGGGACTTGAGCCCATGCGGCTGGGACTCAAACCCAGCCAAAACCCACTGTCTTCCAACTGAGATCACACGCCTGGTTTCAGGACTTAATGAAGCTCAGGTTCTTGATGTCTTATCACTGAAAGAATTCAGTGAGAGACAGTGATAGGTTAAGAAGTGGATTTATTTAGAGAGAAACACTCCACAGAGTGTGGGCCATCTCAGAAGGTGAGAAAGGCACCAGGGTATGGGGTTGTCAGTTTTTATAGGGGTGGGTCATTTCATAGGCTAATGAGTGGGAGGAGTATTCCAGCTATTTCAGGAAGGGGCGGGATTTCCAGGAGTTGGGCCACCGCCCACTTTTTGATCCTTATGGTCGGCCTTGGACCTGTCATGGCGCCTGTGGGTGTGTCATTCAGCTTGCTGATGTGTTACAGCGAGCCTACACTGAGGCTCAAGGTCTAGTGGAAGTCAACTTGTCCGATTTGTCCGCCATCTTGGACCCATTTGGTTCTAATCAGTTTATGTCATGTCCTCAGGCTATGTCATTCTTTCAGCGGTTGTGCCCTGCCCCCTTCCCTCCTGTTTCATTACCCCCTCAGAGATTTTACTCCCATATTCTTATGGGAATCAGAAGTAAAACAGGAGGGAAGGAGATCTCAAAAACACAGATCACTTACAGGCAAAGAAACTCATACTATCTGTTATTGTAAGCAGCATTTCAAGAAAACTTTGGAGGGAGAAACCAAATTCAGCCTAGTTTTAGGCCATTCCTAACAAAATCCAATTACCCAACTAACGATCATGCATAACTCTTTTCAGTTTCTTTCATTCTTCACACCTTTGTTTACTAAGGTAAACAAACAGAAGTATTATGCTTAACACTGATGACTCTTAACATGTCTCTATCAATCAAACCAACAAGCTTAAGCCACCCTCAATACCAGATATCAGTTTAGTCCTGAATATTTTCCAGATGCCATGAACCTGAAATTCATTCTGGCCAGATTATTTTCTATTTCTGAGTATTTATATAAGCGCTTAATTTTTATTTTATTTTATTTTATTTATTTATTTATTTATTTTTGTGGTTCGCGGGCCTCTCACTGTTGTGGCCTCTCCCGTCGCGGAGCACAGGTTTCGGACGCGCAGGCTCAGCGGCCATGGCTCACGGGCCCAGCCGCTCCGCGGCATGTGGGATCTTCCCGGACCGGGGCACGAACCCGTGTCCCCTGCATCGGCAGGCGGACTCTCAACCACTGCGCCACCAGGGAAACCCCGAGCGCTTAATTTTTAAAACGCCAATTAAGTAGAGCTCTTTTACGAATTAATGTTTGGCAATACCATACACCTACAACACACATATAGATACGTATGAACACACAAGCACAGAGGCCTCAGAGTTCCCATTCCAGAAATTCAGCCGAGTCAGGTACAACTGAAAAGCCATCAGTTATAAGGGGTTGGATTCAAATTAGGCTTCTAGCAGATGGAACAAATCAAGGTCACCTATCTAGATGGCTAAATCCTTTTTACTAGCGTTTGCAGAGAAGACACTTAAGATTTCTATTTATCCTTGTGACAAGTCAAGTTCTAAATTACCTTTCCCTTTTTTAAAAATTTGCATTTAAAAAGATGGCAGTGGGCTTCCCTGGTGGCGCAGTGGTTGAGAGTCCGCCTGCCGATGCAGGGGACACGGGTTCGTGCCCCGGTCCGGGAAGATCCCACATGCCGCGGGGCGGCTGGGCCCGTGAGCCATGGCCGCTGGGCCTGCGCGCCCAGAGCCTGTGCTCGGCAAAGGGAGAGGCCACAACAGTTAGAGGCCCGCATACCTACCGCAAAAAAAAAAAAAAAAAACTGCACAAAAAAAAAAAAAGATGGCAGAGATAAGTGTTCCTGAGAAGACCAGATAGGACATTTGCATCTCAAAGGTACAGGCAAGTTCCTCCTAGGATGACTTTGTTTCCCCTTTGTTTAATACTTACAAGCCTCTTAAGATAAATAGGGAAGGTTTGGGGAGTGGTAAAAGGATTGGTGGGTTTTGGATTATTTTTGGAGTCACTCCTCTGGTCCTGTAAAGACTGCATTTGTAAAACAAGGACAGTTTTGTTTTCTTTTTCAAAGAATTGGGTGGTTACCTCAGTGATATTGGAGGACTGACATACCCATTCACTTGTATTGGAAAGTTTTACTTTTCCTCATTTAGCTTAGGGGAGAAGGCCTCTTCCAGAATTCCTGTCAGGCTCTGAGTATCAGCTCTGGTGAGTTTAGTCAGACCAGTGGCCTCCTGTTTTGGTAATCTACTTACAAACATTTTTGAGGGTCTTCCCTAGGTTTAAGAAATTTGTACCTTATATTCAGACACTATGTAACCCTTTTTACTTAATAATCACCAGCTGGATATCTTTGGCCAAGCCTGGAACCTCAGTATTCCACATTCCAGGGTCTACTAAGGCTTCTATTTTAGCTTCAGATTTTATCTGTTCCTCTTTGCTTTTTATTAGAACCATTTGGTGATGAGGGTAGTTCCCTTGTCCCTAACTTCGTTACAGATCTCTTCCCATTGAAGGGATGGGACAGTCAGGCACAAACAGGAAGGAATGTAAAAACAGCTGGCCATTGATCTCGCACAAAAGGGGTTCCAGGAAAGTGTGCCCCTGTCTCTTCCCCGACAACCGCATTACGTATTCCTTATGATTGCAAAGGTTTCCAGTCCTTTGGGTTAAGACTGAGAAGGCTGCATCAGTGTTTATAAGAAATTCTACCAAGTGGCCCGCCACATCAGTGACCACCCGAGGCTCGACATTAGTTCTGTAGATGGTATCTCTAGGCAGAGCCGCTTTCTGCCTTGGGCCCCTTTAGTCTTCTGATTGCAAAACCATCAATGGCCGAGGGGCCCCGTTGCTGTCCGGCATCTGGAGCATTCCCTCTTCCAGTGCCCTGGCTGAAAAGGGCACATCGATCAAAGTCTTCCCTCCAGTGACCCTTTTGTCCACACAGGGTATGCTGGCCTTGTATGGGTATCCAAGGGCCTTGTGGTCTGCCAGGGCCAGATTGGCCAAGAAAAGCCGGCTTCCCCTTTGGTGGTCTGTGAGCGGACAAAGCCACTGCAATCATTTGGGCCTTTTGCATATTTCTCTGGGTGCGTTCAGACCTTTGGCCATATCCCTATTACTGAAAACCAAATAAACCAATTGGAACAAATCATTTACTGGAGTCTGAGGACCAGCAGCTGCCTTCTGGATTTTGCGCCTGTTGTCTGGGGCAGACTGGGCTATGAAACACATAGCCAAAAGGGCCGGTACCTCGGAGGGGGGGGGAGGAATCCAGTAGGGTGGGTCAGTTAAAATGTCCGCTGTGTCCTTCCTAGAGTTATCCCTCCGAGCTCCGCACACCTTAAATTCCTTTTGGGTTCCATTGCCTAGGTACGAGGCCATGAAAATTTGAACATAGGGTACTTCACTCCATTTTAAATGTCCTAATTCATATTGTGGCCAAACCCAATTACATAACCTACTAAGTCTTTTCCCATTTAATTCCTGTTGTCCACATCTTTCCAGTCCCAGCCTATATGGCCCAGAGGGGTATTGGTTGCGATGGATGCAGCCTGACCCCTTTCAGACAAGCCTGAGGTGAAGTCTCTAACTGCCAAGCTGTCCAAAATTCCACTCTTAAGTCAAAATCCACCGCGCAATTTGGTCAAGATTTGCGCTTACGATTTTAGATGCTATCCCTTCCAAGGTAGTCTCCCAAACAGGTATTAGTGCCCAAAAAGTTGTGACAGAGAAACGGCACAGAAGATGTCCCCACCGGTGTTGACGAAGATTGGGAGTTGGTCTAGTTGGTCTCAGGACTTAGTGGAGCTCAGGTTCTTGATGTCTCATCGCAGAAAGAGTTCAGTAAGAGACAAAGTGATAGGTAAGAAGTGGCTTTATTTAGAGAGAAACACTCTCCCCAGACAGAGTGTGGGCCATCTCAGGGCAGTTGATTTCTCATAGAGCCTGGACATGGGAGAGAGGCTGGAGGTGAGGATGAGGGTGGGTGAGAGTGGAGATTGTGTTTGTGGAGGGGCTACCGTGATCCACATCCTGTGTCCTGCAGTTTTCACATCTCACTTGCTCCTCCCAGGGGCCATCTGAGGCAGTGATTGGCATCCCTCCTCAGAGACAACTGAGAAATAGACTCGTTCACCGTCCCCCAAATAATCAAATGGCTTTGGGCCTTGCTGAGTCTTGTCCTTTAAGACAAGATTTTCCACTGGTGGATAGTTTAATCTCATAACCACATGTGTACGGCTGCATAATTATTTCTAAAATAATATCTTCTTCTTGTTTAGCGTTTTGGTTTTCAGCAGGAAAATTAAAGTAGCCCTAAACAAATTAACCTTATTTGCACAAAATTCAATAGTATCAGAAGGCCTGATGCTAGTCAATGACCAGTATGGTCTTAGCAGAATGAATTATTTGAGAACCAGCTCTGGGTATATTTTAGTCAGGCTGCGTCTTCATCTTGACTCTAGGTTTATGTTCCTGTAATTGGAGCTCATTTGATTTCCAGAAATGTGTGTTCTCACCCTACCAAGCTTGGACCAAAGTTTGGCTTACGAAAATCATACATTGCAGGCTGATTCTGAGGGTTCATATCCTTGCTCCAAGGGGACCCCCTGCTTTTCTGGATGGGCAGAGTTCACTTTCTGCTTAATCAGTTACTGTTAAGCCTAGCCTCTGCACAAATAGGGCCGATTCTGGAAAATTCAGACATCCTTGGATTTGTCCTCTGGAGACAGCCACAGAAATGCAAACTACAAGTCATATGCGTCAAAATCGGTAAGTCCTTTTTCCAAATGGTACTGCGTTCTTGAGCTTGGGGTGATCCAGCAAAGGGAAGTGATTGGGATCTCTAGGGAACCTGGCCTCAGTCCACCCACCCAGCTCGAGTTTCCCACCTGTGCTCCTTGAGCAAATTAAGCAAGTTCTCCTTGTGAAGCTGCAGTTACCAGGTCAGAGCATCTGGAAGTCTTGTCTTGTCCTGAAGAAGCACATTCTTGAGAATGGAACCAGGATGATCTGACCTGGTTGCTTCTTGAGCCTCTTAATGACAAGGGCCCTCGATCTGAGAAAGTATCTCGGGAGGCATCCACAGCCTCACTGTCTGTCTGGCTCTGCCAACAGGAGAGAAAAATCCTCACCCTTGGCTTCCACTTCCTCCAGGTTCGATGCAAACCGCGATGGTTAAGAGTGTGGGTACGTCACACCTACCATCTTGGTCATGCCCACCTTGTGAACCTGCCGACGTGTGTCCCCACCTCTCCCTCCTCTTCATCGCTGCTGCGTGTAGGGGGCCGTGCCCTCCACTCCTTTGGTTTTCACAGGGGCTAAACATTCCTCTCCTGCCTTCATTTATGAGTTCTCCACCCATGGCCTAAGAGCTCATCTTTTTCATAGTTGGACCAAACTTTTCACATTTTGCCTGGCGAGTGCTTGGTAAGGACAGGAGAAGAGAACTAACAGTTAATGAGTCCCTAAAAAGAAACAAAATTGAGTTATTTGTAGTGAGGTGGATGGACCTAGAGTCTGTCATACAGAGTGAAATAACTCAGAAAGAGAAAGGCAAACACCGTAAGCTAACATATACATGGAATCTGAGGGGAAAAAAAAATGTCATGAAGAACCTAGGGGTAAGACAGGAATAAAGACACAGACCTACTAGAGAATGGACTTGAGGATATGGGGAGGGGGGAGGGTAAGCTGGGACGAAGTGAGAGAGTGGCATGGACATATATACACTGCCAAATGTAAGGTAGATAGCTAGTGGGAAGCAGCCGCATAGCACAGGGAGATCAGCTCGGTGCTTTGTGGCCACCTAGAGGGGTGGGAGGGAGGGAGACACAAGAGGGAAGAGATATGGGAACATATGTATATGTATAACTGATTCACTTTGTTATAAAGCAGAAACTAACACACCATTGTAAAGCAATTATACTCCAATAAAGATGTAAAAAAAAAAAAAAGAAGCTAATGAGTCCCACTATGTGTGTGGTGCTGTGCTGGGTGCCTTATGAACATCTCTGTGCTTTAATCTTTTTTTTTTTTTTTTTTTTTTTTTTTGGCTGCATTGGGTCTTCGTTGCTGTGCCCGGGCTTTCTCTAGTTGCGGCGAGCAGGGGCTACTCTTCGTTGTGGTGCACGGGCCTCTCATAGCGGTGGCTTCTCTTGTTGCGGAGCACGGGCTCTAGGTGTGCGGGCTTCAGTAGTTGTGGCTCGCGGACTCTAGAGCACAGGCTCAGTAGTTGTGGCGCACGGGCTTAGTTGCTCCGCGGCATGTGGGATCTTCCTGGACCAGGGCTTGAACCCATGTCCCCTGCATTGGCAGGCGGATTCTTAACCACTGCGCCACCAGGGAAGCCCTGTGCTGTAATCTTCTAAACAACCCTTTGAGGTTAGTGCTTACACGTCAGGAAGGAGAGGCGTGGGCAGGTTAGGAAGCTTGGCAACGGTCCACGCACCTAGTTTATCATCCTCAAACCCCTTGAAGGGCTGGACTGTGTAGTGAGGAGTCTCGTTTATGAGTCCGGGGACAGCACGCCTCTGGGCAGTGAGGGTCCAGGCCCAGGTGCTCACATGAGGGCGTGTGGACAGAGCTGGCTGTGCATTCCAGACCTCAAGTCTGTCATCAGCCCATCTCAAGGGCTGGTGGGTGAAGAGCGGAGGGGTGGAGGCCAGAGGTAGTGCCAGGATGGGACGAGCACATTGGAGGGACGACAGAGCTTTCTAAGCAGCTGAGCGGCTCCTGGTATCAGTTGTCAATGTGGGCAGGGTGGAAGGGGAGCAGTCCCATTGGGAAGCTTCTTTACGTTTCATTCCAAGGAGGGTGGCCAGAGGAGTTGGGCATCAGCGATCGAGGCCAAGTCACAGCCTCAGCAGGAAATAACACTGACAGCAGAAAGGGTGTATTTATCCTCTGTTTATATGGCCAGCAAGAGAACCTAGGTGTGGCCTCACTCTTCATGGTTGAGTTACCTGCTCTCTGGGGTCTGCGTGGGCCACCACGGGTGCCCCGGAAGATGCAGGACTGTGGGCGTGGGCTCCTCTGTGGCCTCCCCTTCCCCACCTGCCTGTCAAGGGCATACTAAGTGGGTGAGAATTCCTGAGTCTGCAGGGTCCCAAAGTTGTGTAGGGAGAGCCGCGGCAAGGTGGGTCTTCAGAGAGCCGTGCGCATTGCTGGCTGATACGTATTGTACCAAGGCCAGATCCATTGGAAAACGAAGGCAGTGCATCTGTTTAAGAGGCTGTTAACAGTAATTCTGCTGACCTGGGCCAACCTTCCATGTGCCATGGCAGCCTTGAGAAGCTCCCAGCTTTCCCCAGAGGGCCCTGCCTGCTACATGTCAGAGTTTGTGACTTGACAGCATTGCTCAAGACTCCTGCTTTTCTCTATTTTAGGTTTAAATTAACCAGGGAATTAACTCTTAATATTTAAGTCTTCATGCTGTCTTTCTGAGCTGCGGTATTACCCAGCGTCGTGGCTGACTGACACCATACATTGAAGAAAATTAAGTGCCTAAGAATTAACTCAAACTAATGATATATTTATACATTGCAGGTTATTTTGAATTTCTAGACTGTTAAGAGTTGTTTAATAGGTTATTCGTTTTAATCTATTAATCTCATCTTTTCTACTTGACTGTTTATTAAAATATATCAGTGCCACCTGCCAGAAGTAGATCTTTCTGAGGGTTATTAAGGCATGGGTGATGACGTAAAGATTTGAATCACGGGTGGAATCGTAAATACAGCTGCCTCGTTACTGGGGTTTGTGGAAACTGGGGTTTTGCTGTAGTTTCTCTCTTTTGGCCCTTCCAGGCTAGTGGTAAAGCTGCGACCTTTGTCCCCATGATGATTTCTGTCCTTGTGGCCAAAAACAGGACCCTTTACATCCAAAGGACAGGTGTGAGCACAGCAGCCTTTCTAGGGCACATCAAGGAGAGCTGAATGTCAGCACTGAACACGGAGCCCAAACACCTTTCTCTGTGGCAGAGATGGAGCCCTCCATTCCTTTGTTTTCTTGCATTTCCGTGTTCCTGTTTTTAGCATCTAGCATGTGCCTGTTCGGTCAAGATACTAAGGATACTGTAGGAGACAAGGGAATACACATGTTCCCCATCTCTTGGAGCTTCCTGTCATTTAGTCATTTATTTGTTCATTCATTCAACAAGTGTTTTCATTATTTTCTCTTCTCTTGAGAAAAAACAGAAATCATCCAAATGATTAAAAAAGCCCAGGGGTTGGAGTCAGGCAGACCTGGTTGAATCCTGCTTCTGTCACTAGAAAGCTGTGTGACCATGAGTCACTGTTTCTCCAATCCTCAGTGTTCTTATCTGTAGAGCAAAACTACCTGCTGTGTAAGGCATTGTGGAGAGCAGGGAGACAGTGCATGCATAGGGCCTGAAGCCGCACTGTGACTGGCCCGTCCTAGCCACTTGGTATTCACAGCTGCCCTGTCCTCACTCACCCTGTTATTGGCATCATTGCCACCGGCATCTCTTCCGCCCTGTATGCTGGCATTTTTGCACCTGCCGTTTTCGGTTTGTATCGTTCAGCAGACGTTAGCTGACATCAGCCAGGGGCTAGGCACAGGGATACACAAAGCAGTGGGGTAGAGCCTTTACCTCTGAAGGTCTCCCAAAACCACATGGAACTGGCAGGCAGATTCGGATCTGGGACCTGTTAGAAGCAGAGGGGGCATTCCCAGAGCCACTGGTGGAGGCTGCGGGTTCCCAGGCGGTTGTCACCCTGAGACAGGGTGTCAACACCCCATGCCTGCCTGAGGGCCCGAATCTGCTAATGGAAGATATAATGGTGACCCTGCATCTTCAGGAGTTGAGGTCATCATGTAATATCAGATCATCACCTTGTCCGCCTTGAACTTACATGTTATATGTCACTAGTATCTCAGTAAAGCTGGAGGAAAAGAAGAGTTGGTGTTAGAGCATTACCAAGGCTGCTGCATTTTGGCAAATTAAAAAGTAGGAAGAGTGTGTTATATTTAAGAAAATTTCCATTGGGAAGGATGGAGAGAAGACCGTGACACTTCAGGAATAAACTTCACTTATTCAGAACGTTGGCTCCTGTGAAACGTCCTCAGCCCATGTTGTACCGAGGGCCAGATGGGTGGGACATTGCTGCCTTCAGTCCTGGGGACCAGCTGAAGCAGTTCAACCACCGACAGTTCTTTTGGGGGGTGGGTAGAGGGAGACGCCTCGAGGGCCACAATGGCATTGACGTTTGCAGGGCTCATTCTTGACTCCTTCAGTGGACAGGTGCTTATTGATCACCTCCCCCATGCCAGGCGCCGCCGTAGGTGCTGGCGTGTGACAGTGAACCGAGGAGACAAAGTCCCCGTCCTCTTGTAGCTGTCATTCTACTTGGGGAGACAGCGAAGCGGACGAGGAGTAACAAGCATGTTACATGAATGGAGGGTGGATGCTGAGCAGAAGGCGTGAAGCCGGGAAGGGGTGTGGAGCGTTGAAGCTGGGGTGCAGCGGAGACGGCTGACGTTTGGGATCAGGCGGCCACGGATCTCTCTGCCGGCACTGGGATGTTTGAGTAGAGACCTGGGGGAGTGGAGAACTCGCTGTGGGGACATCTGGGGAGGAGGGCAGAGCATTTCAGGCCTGAGGCGGGAGCTTGCCTTCGTGCTCAGGGGACAGCGAGCAGGCTGGTGGGGCCAGCGAGGAAAGCACGAGAGGGGCGGTGTGAGCAGATGCGGTCCGCGGGCGTGTGGGGCGTGTCACAGACGGCCCTGCGGGGCCGGGGCGAGGACTCTGCTGCTGCGCTGAGTGAGACATGGAGCCCTGAATGAGTGCTGGGCTGAGGAGTGACACGAGCTAGCTGAATAGGAAGGCTCTGGCTGCTGTGTCGAACGTCAGTTTTGGGGCGTTGGGCCAGGATAGGACCAGGGAGACGGGCCGTGAGAATGCTACAGCAAGACAGGAGAGAGGGGAAGGCGGCTTGGACGAGAGTGGTGGCCGTGGGGTGGTAAGGAGTGGTCAGGTTCTGGGCATATTTTGAAGCTGGGGTTGATAGGATTTGCTGATATGTTGCTTCGGAGAGAGTGAGAGGGAAGAGACAAGGATGATTCCCAGAGTCTGGGTCTGAGGAGCTGGAGGGCGGAATTATACTAACCGAAGTGGAGAAGACTGCCACTATCTCATGACCGTGTCTTAAGCTGCGGGATTTAGCGGGAAGAGCACTGGGATTGGAGTCAGAAGAATTGTTTTCTTGACTTGGGGGAAGGGGCGTAGCCACAGTTCAGTTTGGACCTGTAAATACGGGTGCGTGTTAGACATCCAGGTGGAAGTGTCCAGTGGGTAGTTGTCATGCGGGTCTGGAGCTCGGGGGTGGGGGGGAGGTCCAGGTTGGAGGTATGATTTGGGATTTATCATCACATAGTTAATATTTAAAAGCATGAATCTAGGGGAGATCATGTAGGAAGTGAGTATGGATAAAAATAGAAGAGGCTCGGGCTTCCCTGGTGGCGCAGTGGTTGAGAGTCCGCCTGCCGATGCAGGGGACACGGGTTCGTGCCCCGGTCCGGGAGGATCCCACATGCCGCGGAGTGGCTGGGCCCGTGAGCCATGGCCGCTGAGCCTGCGCGTCCGGAGCCTGTGCTCCGCAACAGGAGAGGCCATGACAGTGAGAGGCCCACGTACCGCAAAAAAAAAAAAAAAAAAAAAGAGGCTCTAGAACTGATCCTTGGGGCAGGTTGACATATAAGGGTTGGGTTGGTGAAGAGTGGCTGGAAGGTGGGAGGCCCACCGGGCAGGCCCAGAGCTTAGTGAGGAAAGGGTTGGAGGAGGAGAGAGAGGAGCTCATTAGAGGCTGCTGATAGAGGACGAACTCAATGAGGACCCAGAAGAGACTGTTGGATCTAGGAGAATGGAGGTCCCAGGAGGCGTTGGAAAGAACGGCTCTGGTGGAATGGGGGAGGCAAAAACCTCATTGGACCTAGAAAGCATTGCCAAGGAGGAGCCTGCCAACATCTACGAATGATAATCATTTGTACTCAGATCATCGGTAGGTGGGCAGCTGGATAGAGCTGGAGGCCTAGGTCAGTGGTCAGCCTCTGCAGCAGGGTAAACACAGCCCCTGAAATCATGGCTGGATGTGTGTTCATTCATTTAACACCCCATGTATCCATGCATTCATGAAGAGTGTATTTAAGCTCACCTTGAGGGCAGTTAACCCTCATTCGTAATGCTAGGAGTCTTTTTTTTTTTTTTTTTGCGGTATGCGGGCCTCTCACTGCTGTGGCCTCTCCTGTTGCGGAGCAACAGGCTCCAGACGCGCAGGCTCAGCAGCCATGGCTCACGGGCCCAGCCGCTTCGCAGCATGTGGGATCTTCCTGGACCGGGGCATGAACCCGTGTCCCCTGCATCGGCAGGCGGACTCTCAACCACTGCGCCACCAAGGAAACCCTGCTTGGAGTCTTTTAATGAGGTTTTATTCTAGAGGGACTTAACCAAGTCATTGCTTACACACTGTGATTAGAGATTTCCCCCCCCTTAACATTGTTTCAGGTGGCTAAAGTACTAGCGTAAAGAAGTAGTGGCCTTTGGGGGAGGTGGAGTGGCCCTCAGGCTGTCTTGGAGCACAGACAGATGCCCTGCTCCCCATCCTGTGCAAGGAGACATGCACACTTTCGGGGTAGAGGTCTGGCCTCCACCAGAGCCTTCGACATCTCAGACTCTAGCTCACTTGTCGTCAGATGGGAAAACAGAATCAAGCAGGGGTGGGACCGAAGTCCAGTGTGCTGAGGACGTCTCATTACTACTGTGACTTGGTAGAACTTGAAGCATTAGCATTTTCGGTGGGATGATGTGGAAACTGTACTCAGAGAGGACGTTGTCTGACTCCCAGGCACCGGGCATCACTGGGACTCTTCCATCAACATGGCCAGAAGTGGAATTTGTCTTTGAGCCCCCAGTCCACTGAGAAGTTGTTTGGTTGCGTTGTCTTGGGCTGCAGGGCTCAGTGGGAACGGCCCCAGGATAGGAGTCACAAGAGTTGTTCAGACAAGCTCATGGCTGGAAGTCTTGCGCCCTTAGGCATGCCGTTCATTCTCCGTGTTGACTGAGTTCATACTGTGCCGCAGGGCCCAGGCTAGGGCTGGATGTGGATGGGGACGGAACAGACATGGGCCCTGTCCTCTGTTCTGGTTCCCCATCTGGCCACAGGGTGCTTGTGAGTGTCAGATGTGACGGGGTGAGTATAAGCACCGAACCATCTGGTAAGACCCAGAGGAAGAGATTTGCTTCTGAAACTTCGCCCAGGCAGGCTCTGCGGGCACATTGGACTGGCCATATCAGATTCAGTCCGGGGGATGAGTAAGAACGAAGCAAAAGAAAACTTTGGGGGTGGTGGAGGTCAGTGGTTTGCAAAAATTAACTGCTTCGGAGGTATTTCTTCCAATTTAGTCACGCCTAGTGTATTAGTTTCCTGTGGCTGGTGTAACAAATTACCACAAACTAGATAGCTTAAAACAAAAGAAATTTGATCTCCCAGTTCTGGAGGGCTGAAGTCTGAAATCAAGGTCTTGGGCCAGGGTCACACGCCGTCTGGAGGCTCCGGGGAGATCTGCGCTTTGCCTCTTCGGTTTTGGGTGGCTGCAGCATTCCTTGGCTTGTAGAGCCGCGTGTCTCCAATCTGTGGTCGTGCTGCCTCCTCTTCTCTGTATTGTTCCCTCTTCTGTCTGTAAATCTCCCACATGTCTCTTATGAGGACACCTGTCATTGCATACAGGGCCCACCCAGATAATCTAGAATGATCTCCTCTCAAGATCCTTAAGTGAATTACACCTACAAAGCGCCTTTTTTCAAATGAGTTTGCATTCACAGGTTCTGGGGATTAGGTCGTAGGCCCGTCTTTCAGGGGAGCCGCCATTTACCACCCATTAAAAGCAAAGCTGTAGATATCAAAGATGGAGAAAGTAGGGGTTCTTGGAGGTCTAGTCACCACCACCCTGTTATCCAGACCTCATGGGTGCTTCTGGGCCTTTGCTCTGGAACCCCTAGGCCTTTAAGGAAAACACTTTGAGAACCATTGCCTTAGTGAAAGGCCAGGGCTGTTAGGGAATTCCTTGGGCAGGGACCCACTTGGTCTGACTTCTCTCCTGGCATTCTGGGATGAGCAGTAACCAGTGACCACAGACATCCTGCGCTTACTGAGAAATATCCTTTTAGTGCCTGACATTGGATTTTACGTTGAAGCATGACTCGGGTTAAATATAAAATTCATAGCATATCTTAAGCAACTATTTTGTAGTTATCTATATATAAATCTATTTTACAGTGACACAAATAGAATAGATTATGGAGTGTCAGCATGTAGATAGATTCCAAGTGCTTTTTCACTAATATACCTAATGATTCGTGCTGAGAATATCCATGGGTTCCACTGTACATTTAAATGGATATAATTAAAATAATGAGCTCTATTTTAAAAAATGATACATGAAAAAATATTTTCTTAAAGGAGTTAGAAGGAGCTGCAGCACTAATTCACAGTGATATAAGTACTTCTGCAATTCCATTGTTATTAGGAGGCCTAATTAAACGTAAAGCATCCGAGAAAAGCAACACTTGGGCTTGTAATCTAAAGTGTGAGGCCGGGGGAAGAGAAGTCCCCGTGTTCTCAGTGCAGCAAGGGTTCAGGGGTGTCACCTGTAAGAGAGTGGGTGGTTGTGTGCCATTGAGCTTGTGGGCAAGAGGGTGTGACAGTCACCTGTGCAAGGCAGACGGGGCATTCAGAGACGGGGTCTAACGCCATCTCGAGCAAGCAGGGAAGGCTTCCCAGAGGCAGGTATGTCATCATGGACCAGTGTCATCATAATGACAGCTGCCATCCAAGGAGATCCACTCTGTACAGCTCTCTGGCTCCCCTCCCGCCCCGCGCTGGCAAGGAGCACAGTCCCCCTTTAGCAGACAGGGAAACAGACTCAGAGAGGGGAATCTCTGGCCAGAGGTTGCGGGGTTTGTGGACACCCAACCTGTCAGACTCCAACAGCTCCCCCCTCCCACCAGGATGGCAGACACTAATGAGGTCCTTGAGGGCAGGAAGGGACACTAGGTCTGTTAAGACAGGATGGTCAAGCGCTCACAGGCCCTGGGGGGAGGACGTTCTGGGCAGGGAGCTGTTCTATGTTCTTCCCATCCTGTGACGTCAGCTGTGGGGAACACTGACAGGTGGGACACCTCCGCTCTGGTGGGCCTCTCTGCGGGCCCTGGGAAGCCCATCTGCCCTGAACTTGGGGCTTAGCCCCATGTGCAGTCGGGGTCGGGAGCAGCCAGGCCCAAGCCAGGGAGAGTCCTCAGCTGCCTGCCTGTCCAGCAGCCCTTAGGACCCGTGGGCTGTGTTCTTGCCAGGCTGGCATGGAGGGTCGGACAGGGTCCCTGAGTTCTATCTATGTGCTCAGCGAGCCTCAGGGTGGGCAGGACTGGCCAGTTGTAGCACCCACGTGGTCTCAGCTAGGGAATAGGGAGGGATTTCAGCAACTTCTATCACCAGTTTCCCTCAGCATAGCATCTCCACTCTAGGAGTCACTCTAGACAGTGTCCTGGTTGTACATTTTTGCCGTTGGTCTTCACGAGGCCCTTTGAGTTAGTGTGGGGCTCCCTGCCTCACGGGTGCGGAAACAGGCTCAGAGAGGGTCAGGGCCCACTCAGGGTTCCAAGCTGGCATGACAGTGCTGCCTTTAAACCCCACTGATTTGCTTCCACAGCCCCTGCACTAAAATCTACGCGTGTAAGACTCTTCCCCTGCGTTCTCTCATTCTCTGAACACTTCTTTCCCCTGCCCGCCATATAGACGATAGGTACCCCAGAACGTCTCCACTGGGGCCAGCGTTCTAGGTCCCTTGCACACATTGCCTTGTGTCTGCATCACAGTGCTGTGGGGTAGGTGCTGTGTTTATCCCCATCGTATGGGTGTGAAGACTGAGGCTCGGGGTGGAAGTCACTTTTGCAGGAACCCACAACTGGAGAGAGTGGCAGTTCTGAGATTTGGCTCTGGGATGATCCAAATTCACAACCCAGTGCTCTTTCCATCTCAGTTCCTCGCATCTCCTTCCTGCCAGGCCATCAGGCAGCCTCTGCTCCCTCTTCGTGGTTTGCAGACAGCCTCCTCTCTGTGTCCTCACATGGTAGAGAAATAGCGGGGAAAGAGATCTCTCTCCTTCTTCTAAGGCCACTGTCCTATCAGATAAGGGCCCTACTGCTCTGATTGTATTTAATCTTAATTACGTCCTGAAGGCCCTATCTCCAGATACAGTCACGTTGGGTGTTAGGACTTCACCACGTGAAGCAGGGGTGGGGAGACACAGTGCAGTCATAGGACCACCCCAGTGGCCTTTCTCTGCCCCCTCGTCATCAGCTGGAGCCTTCCTTCTCTCTCTCTGCTCAGTTCCCCAACCTGGGAGAAAGTTGAGAGCTGGGCGGGACAGTGGACATGATAAAACCCATGTTCTTGTGGTAGATGGAGCTGGAAGCCCAGAGAGGGGAAGGGTCTTGTCCAGAGTCACAGAGCAAGCCCACTGCTGATCCAGGATGAGATCCCGGGTCCTGCCTCCCAGCCCGGGCACCTCCGCTAAGCTCCAGTTGGTATGCTAGCCGGCCTTGCCTGAGCCTGGGCCTTGAAGTTCACGGTCCAGCTGCTTCTCTGGAGCACTGGAGAGGGCTGGACATGGCCAGGGCAGCATCCCCAGGCCTGGAACGTGACCTGATTCCCCAGCTTGTGCATGCCTCAGCTTCCCCACCACTGCCGGAAGGATGAGGGAGAGTCTCACTGAAAGGAGAACAGTTCAAGAGTGGATGGCCGGGACCTGGCTTCGTGCCTCGGCCTGCCACCAATCTTGTGTGTGGCCCTGGGCAGGTCACAGCCCTGCTCTAGGCCTCAGGGCCCACCCTCAATATTGAGCCTATTAACTTGAGGATGTTTCTCCTATTTGAAGAGCCACCTAGAGGCCGCATTGTGGGGGGGCCAAGTGTTGGCTCCGCGGCCTCCCCCTCAGTGAGCCTTTTGGCCTGTATGTTCCCTAGTGTAAAGCAGGGTGAGCTCTGCAGCCCTTCCGCCAAGGAGCAAAGGGAAGGGCACCACGTGCTCTGCGTACATCAAGCCACTGAAACCCCTGCTGCTCAACTGCCATTAAGGACTAGCAGCACCTGCCTCCACTGGGTGCTTGTTAGAAATGCAGAATCTCAGGCCAAGCCACAGACCTGCTGCACCAACTCTGCATTTTACCAAGATTCTCAGCTGATTTACGGTCACGCTGAAGCTTGAGAAGAACTAATATCAACCAGCCAGAGCTTTTCTTGCAGGTCTCTTGTAACTCCAGTTACAAGAGTTACTGGTCACGTTTAGACCCCAGCTTTTCCATCTGCAAAATGGGTGCAGTGTGAGCCATCCTAGTCCAGTGATCTTCAAACTGTGTTCCTTGGAGCCCTAGGGTTCCCTGGAGGACCCTCAGGGGCAGCGGTGGGAACCTGTGCTTTAAGGTGAGGGTCACATGAGAGGTGGGTCTAGAGCTAAAAATTTTGCAACCCCCCCTTGGCTGGGGCGCGCCCAGGTAGGTCTGGGGCGAGTCTGGGGTCCACACTGAGCAGACTGTCTTCTTTCCCAGGGAGCGCTTGAAGCGCAACCAGAAGAGCACCAAGGTGGAGGGGCCAGAGCCTGTGCCGGCCGAGGCCTCGCTGAGCGCCGAGCAGGGAACGATGACGGAGGTGAAGGTCAAGACGGAGCTGCCCGATGATTACATCCAGGAGGTGATCTGGCAGGGCGAGGCCAAGGAGGAGAAGAAGGGGGTGAGCAAGGATGGGACCGGCGACGTGCCTGCCGAGATCTGCGTGGTGATTGGCGGTGTCCGCAACCAGCAGACCCTGGGTGAGCGCCCGTCCGCAGGGTCGGGCTGGGGCCAGGGTGGGAACGTGGAGCCGGAGTGCTAGGGCGGGAGGCCTGGGATCCCTGTCCCTCCCCGGCTGCGAGAGCCTTCTGTGGCTGCCCTCAGGGAAGGGCCTCGGCTCCTGACACTCGCCTTTGCCTGCTCAGCTCTGCTCTGAGCTCTTGTCTTCCCACCTGACGTGGCAAAACCCTACCTGTCCTTTTAAGACTTTGCTCAAGTCAGATGCCTGGAACTTTCTGCAGGCCCGGCGAATCTCTCACACCATGGGGCTCCCACACTCCAGATGGGTCCAGCACAGCCTGTATCACTCGGTGTCCTAAATGCCCGTCTGCATTTCTTCCTCCTGGGCTTCCCCGGGGGCCTCTGGGGGCAGCTTTCAGTGTGGGTCCTGCTCAGACCAGTTGTCCAGTCAGGATCAGATGGGTGGCAGTCTGGCACCTTCTCCCGCCTCTTCTGGTCTGGGCCAGGCTCAGAGGAGCTCAGTAGAAACGAGCTTCTTAGAAACCATCTCTCCCTGCTACATTACAGTGTGAGCCAGGGGATACCCCTTAGGGGCTGCCTGCACTCCTGCCAGTTTGCAAACGCAAAGGCCCACAAAGCCCGAAAGATACGTTTATTTAGCATCGTGGAGATGAGCCAGACAGGCAGGTGGTAGGTGGTAGGGCCTGGGTCCAGCTGGAGAGCCCACACCTCACGTATGGTAACTAGGTGGGGACACGGGCTCAGGGTGGCCAGATCTCTGGACAGAACACATGCCAGAAATGAGAATTTGAATGTAAATTCTTTTGGCTTTAAACGTTGGTGACTAATTTGACTTTTAAAATCTGCCAAGCAAAACATACCTGTGGGTGAGAGTCATTCCATGGACCACCAGTTTGCAGCCCCAGTCTGTAAAATACAGTCCACGAGCCTCAGCCTGGCACGGACACCTTGCCTAGTCTGCTCCCAGGTCTCTGTTTCCATCTGTGCCCTCCTCCGCATTCCTGTGCTCAGGAGACCGTCTCGCTCCCCTCTGCCTGTCCCTCCTGGGGCAGCTCTGCCCACCTCCTCCTGACTTCCAGGCTCCCATCCCATGTGTGCCAGGCAGGGGAGGCTGCCCTGTGTCTGCTTCCCCAAGTTTAGACTCGAGACCTCTTGCCTTTTCTTCCCAGCCGCTGGGGATCAGCCTCAAGTTCCCTTTCCCAGCTGTTCCTGGGCTGGTTGTGGCCACCATCACTCCACCTGGGTCACTGTGGCGTCCTGCTAACAGCTGTGCCTCTGTGTCTTTCTGCCCTCACCTGCCATCTACTTTGGCTGCCAGGGACCTTGACAAAAATGAAACACTGACCATGTCACTCCCCACTGTATCTAAGGTCAAGGCCATAGCATCAAGGTCCTCCATAACCTGAGCCCCATAGCCCCCTTTCTTATTTCTTTCTTCCCGGTCCTTTCATTCCAGCACAGTCTGCTCTTCTGCAGCATTTCCTACCCTTTGCTCCTGCTGTTCTCTCTCCCTGGAATGCCTTTGCCGAAATCCAACCCAGTTTACAAGACTAGCTCCGGTGCCCCCTCCTCCCAGAAGCCTTCCTTGATCTCTTCTGGTCAGAAGTGGTCTGTTTCTGCCCTGCCCCTCAGGGGGCACTTCCCATTATCCACTTGAGATTAGAGGGGCCCTGTCGGCACCTGGCTCTGCTACAAGATGGGCAGCTCCTGGAGATTAGAGCTCTAGGACCTGTCTGATCTGTGTCTGTGCTCCCTACTCCCACCACACAATTTCTAGCAAGGTACTAGTTTCTAGGAAGCAGTGTTGTCATTGCTGCTATAGCTGTCAGAATGGGGCTAGGTTATGCCACAGTAACAAAAGACCCTAAAAAGTAATGAGATCTTGGTAGCTCAGAACCACAAAGGTTCATTTATTTCTTAGTCCCACTACATGTCCACTGTGGGCCAGTTGGGGGCGCTGCTCTGTTCTGGACCCAGGCTTAAAGCAGCCATTGTCTGGAATGCTGCCAGCCAAGTGACAGAGGGAAAGAGCTCTGGAGGGACTCACGTGCCAGCTGCGATCCACAAGTGAGATGTGTTAATTCCCTTCACAGTCATTGGCCAGGTTAGTCAGGTGGCCCCGCCCAACCCCAGGGAGGTGGGGAAATGCCATTTCCCATGTGACAGAAGGGGGGATGAACCAGAAATATTTGCTGAAGAGCATGAGTGACTTAGCCCAGTGTCGAATGAACGAAGAGTCTTTTCTGGGGCCTGCGTCTGACCTCCCTCCACCAGTGTTCACTCCCCAAGGCCTAGGACTGTGTTAGCCACTCATAGATGTGTTAGTTAACTGAGGAGAGGCCTTGCCCTGCTCACTTTAAGACTCACTGGACCCAGGAGTTATTTATGCCCTTCACTGGGAGATGCCCAGTGAAGGGTAGTTGAATCTGAACCTTGAGGCGGGGCCAGCAGTCAGGATTCAGTGGGGAAAGCCTGGAGTGGCCATGCATGGAAATGCTGGGGGTCCTCCCTGGGCCAACTCCCTGCACAGTGAGAGGCCCCAGGGCCTCGTGCCAGCCACAGACTCTGGTTTCCAGCTCAGCTGCTACTCAGCAATAGGTTCCTTGGCCTTGCTGTGCCTTAATGTCCTCTTCTGTTAAAGGAGACATGCTCCCTGTCCTGGCCACCTCATAGGTGTGGGAACCGAAGGGGACAGTGTTGTGCAAGGAGAATGAGCTCGGCTCCTCAGGCTGGGAGTGGATCCAGGCTCCCTGACTTAATGGCTGTTGCACCTTGGGCAAACTGTTTGACCTCTCTGTGCCTCAGTTCTCACAATTGCAAATTCATGGGGTTAGGTGAGGATTCAATAGGATAATGTGTATAAAGTACTCAACATTATACTTAGTAAATAATTCGCTGTTATTAGCAGTAATACTAGTATTGATAGTATAAAGTACCTCTTCGAGAGGAAAGAGTAGTAATAGTTTCTGCATTTTTCCCAGGTCTGAAGAATAAGCCAGTGTGATGTAGAGAAGAAGCAGGATAGAAAAGAAAGTTGGCATTGGCTGAGGTGTCAGAAGACATGGCTTCTAGTTGGTTCTCGGTTTTCTCCCCTGAGCTTCTTCTAGTACTGCCCCCCTAGAATCCAGGGACGTTGAGGATGTTATGCAGTTTCTGAGTAACCTGCTTTTGGAAGACTTCTGTGGAAAAGGTGTAAGAACCACAGTTAGAAGCGGAGCCACCATTTTGGAGCCGGTACCAAAGCAGGGCCAGGGCACCCCCTGCTGGTCATGATGGCGTCTCACATCCATCAAGGCAGACCTCCTTGAGGGTGTAGTTTCTTCTGCCAAGGGTCAGGCTCAGAGGAATCTGGCTTGGCCTTTTAGTAGCAGGAAAGAAAGGCAACTTTTTTAAAAAAAATCAGTGTTAGAATTGAACATTCTGAACTCATCTCATCTCAAAAACGCAAGTAGATATTATCTTATGGGCCACATCCGAGCAATTGCTGCTGGCTATTAGGAGTTCTGTGTTGAAGATTCTAAAGGGTGTCATGATTGATTATTGATGTCTGTCATGGATATGGAAGTGGGCAGAGGAGCTCCACATGCTATAGATGCGGCACTCAGACCCCCTTATTTTATAGAGGGACAAACAAAGGCCTAGGAAATGGAAGAGATTTGCCACTCCACCTCACAGCACCCACCTCCCACCTGCTCCTGGAAGTAAAACAAGGAAGGAAAGCATTCCCAGGGATCTGGCCGGGACAGAATGCTGGTTAGAGCCATCCCTTTAAATGAGCTTATGCCACAGTGTGCTTCTGTGCCCTGGTGGCTGGGCGCCGTGCAGTGAACATGTTCCCAGGGCATTTGGCAGGGGTGCGCAGGGCTGTGGCCGGGCTCTGTTGCTGAATACAATAGTGTTCCTCTTCGGTCACCCAGTGCTGTGCCATGAGGGAACCTCCCGCTTGCCTTTTCTCTGAGCTCCATCCGCCTGTTCCCACCCCGAAGTCCTCACTGGCCCTTTAACAGCCATCAGACAAACAGTGTTCCTAGTGACACAAACATTATCTGAGGCACTTCCCATGGAGGAGCTTTGGGTCTGGACACATGGATGGCATTTGGCCGCTTCTCAGACTTGTAGAGCCGGGAGGGGCATCAGTGCCCAGGAGGCTGGCTGCCAAGCTTGCAGTAGTTGCTGCTACTTTCCTGCTGCCCAGAAATTCTTTGTGCTGAAAAGGGTATCTCTCAGTCTAGAGAGACTGAGAAAAGGGTATCTCTCTCCTTTTTTAGCAAGAAGAGCAGAGACAACTGACTGTGACAGCTTTGCTGGATAAAACCAGAAGTGAAAGGCATCCCTAACTGATCACTGCACACTGTCCCAACAGTGTACCTCAGAATCCTTCTCAACACAGTATACTAGGAAGTCACTGCCAGTCAGCTAGAATTGAAAAATCTGAAGTAGACACCTGCTCGTCAGCCTTGTCCTAGATGATGAAGACAAGGCGAGCTGGGTTTACGCCAAAAAGCATCCAGCCCATGGAGCATTTCCTGGAAGAATGGTGCAGAAGAGATGATGGGGTCTAAGTATTCACGACTTAGAGCATTTTGGTGGGATGGGACCGGGCAGACACATTCCAAGTAGCCCCAACCAATACAGGAAAGTCACCAGGAGGTGATTTCAGCTCATGAAAGGGAGGACTCTGTGATTATGGGAAGTGTTTGGTAACTGAATACAGGCCTGTGAGGGAGTGAGTTCCTGTCCTGGAGATGGGTGAGCAGAGGAGGGTCACGACCAGGTACAGGAGGGAGAGTCAGTCAGCTGGGAGCCTGGATCCTGCAGGGATGTTTCTAGGCAGCGAGCTTTGGGCACCAGGGGTGGTGGTGTTTTCACACCCACAGGGCTGCCCAGGGAGGAGGGGCAGGGAAAGAGGAGGCGGGGCCTTGGCCACAGCTCTGGAAGGAGCAACAGAAGAGCAGACAGCCATTCAGACACAGACACATGGGTTTCGGTCTCTTATAAACCCAGGCAGCGAAGGTGCCAGGTCCCACTTTGTAGTGCCAGCTGATAGTTTCCTGTTTCAGTCGCTGTTGGCAGGGCTTTGGGCCTGAGCCTGCCAGAGCCTACGCTCAGCTGTTTGCCGCAGCCACTCAGAAAGGAGGGTTCTGGCCTCCCTCTCAGGTGCGTCTTATCCCAGCTGCTGACTCTCCATCTGGTGGTCCAGGGTGGGATGGGGTTCCTGATTGGAGGGTCTCCGTGGGAAAGGGCCCCTGGACTGTAACCAAAAGACCTGGGGTCTGCCCCGCTGTGGGGCTCAGGATGTTAAGGCTCCCTTAACCTCTCTGAGCCATACTGTCTTCACTGATCAGTGGGTGTAATAAAGTCTGCCTGTCTTTCCAGTAGGATTGTTGAGGGCAGACTGAAGTCATAGGTATAAAAGTGGTTTTGAGGGGGACAGAAAATGCAAAACAGATACCAGTGGTATTAGCCAAAGCCTTGGACGTTGACACATCCGGGGTTACCTCTGGAATGATAGGAAGCTGAAAGGCCAATGGCTTCAAACTTCTTTTCTTCAATATCTCCTAAAAGAATTTTGAGAAACTATATTCTCTTTCACATTTTCGAGTTGACGTCTAACGTTTTCATCCAAAGTTGGAGTAATTACAAAGGATATAATTTCTGACGTGTTGTATTGTTTTTTTTAAAATGTGGCATTTTGGAAATAAAACTCTGAACCACTCTTTTAAGTGTATCCAAGGGAATCCAAACCCCACCACTTTTGATATCCACCATCATCCTTTTAAAAACCGTATGAACAGGCTCATCTTGAACAGTCAGAAGTTATGCATCTTTCCTTTTTCTCCTTGAACTCATATTTCCAGCCCACTTCCCTCACAGGATTTTATCCTAATGTAATGTATTTTTTATGCTTGAGAGTCTTTTATTGATCACTGTTTCACACTCATCTCCCACAACAAGATGTACGTAAGTTGAAATAGAAATTTCTAAAAAATACGTTGGGATCAGAAAGCTGTACATTTTAAAACGTTTGTTTTTCCTGATGGAGTTGCTCTTAGCATATACTTTGTCAAAAACAAATTTAGATAAATAGCAAATGTAAAAGTAAAAAATTACTGAAAATGCACCTCTTAATGAAATAGATGAGCCTTTATTTCTTCTTCAATTGGCTCAAGTTTCTGTGAATTAATATTTCTTATTGTTGAGTGAGACAAGATTCAGCATTCATTTAATTCCTTTTTTTCCATTTTCTTTTCTTTTTTCCAATATATTTATTTAATTTATTTATTTTTGGCTGCGTTGGGTCTTCATTGCTGCACGCGGGCAGGGACTACTCTTCGTTGTAGTGCGCGGGCTTCCCACTGCAGTGGCTTCTCTTGTTGCGGAGCACGGGCTCTAGGCGCATGGGCTTCAGTAGTTGTGGCACGCAGGCTCAGTAGTGGTGGCTCACGGGCTCTAGAGTGCAGGCTCAGTAGTTGTGGCACACGGGCTTAGTTGCTCCGCGGCGTGTGGGACCTTCCCGGACCAGGGCTCGAACCCGTGTCCCCTGCATTGGTAGGCGGATTCTTAAACCACTGTGCCACCAGGGAAGCCCTCCATTTTCTTAAGTGTAAGTGCTTAGAAGGCTTGATCACATAAATAAAGAGCCAGGGGTGGAGGCAGTCTTGTTTTATCAGTGTCACTCAATTCTTTGAACACCTTCCAGTTTGTACGCCAGAAATCACACAGGGGTCTATCGTCAGATATTATTTTCAGTGGTCTCTTCGCTGACAACTCCATTAGATTCTTCTTCAATTTTGTTGAAAACAAAGAATTAGAAATCACCCAATTTACAAAAGAAATTATTCCCAGTCATTAGATCCACCCACTTTCTAAGTCCAACACAGCATCTCTTTGCCTGGAGCCTTGAGATGTTCATCCCCCTTGGACAGCACCACGGTGGGATTGGGGTGGGTGAAAGGACCATTGTGTTTGTCGTGTGGAGAAGGGTGACGGTGAGGAGAACCAGCTGAGTGGGGCCTCCCTGCCCTCCACGTTCTCTGGCCCATTGGTTTTAGGAAGAAATGCATTGGGAATGGATTCTCTTAAAATTCCCTGTGCTCATACATCCCCAGGGGATTTGTACTCTACTTGGAAGACCGTGGTCCTGAGGACATTTGGTCTGAGTCCCAGCCCCAGAGAGCCTCAGGAAACCTACTTGTCCACGACTTAACCTCTCCAGGCCCCCTGTCCCCCAGCAGGCTGTGCTTGGGCCAGCTCTGCTGCTTCTTAGGACCAAGGGGGCAGGGTGCTCCTGAGCATGTGATCTGTGAACAGCGGCTCCCAAGACTCTTTGAGCTAAATATGGGACTGCCTGTTGTGAGGAGCCATGTGTCCGTCCCCCCACCTTGTGTTTTTCTTCTCTCCTTCCCCTGCTCTGGATTTCTGCCTTATTGCATTTTGTGTATCCTGAAAGGTGGTGGAGCTGATCTGGAGCTCTCTGGGTGCCAGTGATAGAGTTCAGGCATGCCACCCACATTCCTCTTCTACCTCCGTCTTGCCACTTCTCCCTCCAGTGGCTTCGGGACCTCCACCCACTTGCTCTCACCTGGCCTCACTTGGTCTGTCCAGTGCTCTTGGGAAGGGAGCTTAAGCCAGGCTCTCTGCCAGGTGGTTACAGAAAATGCTAGACAGATGCTCTTCATCAGTGCCTGTGGATTCTTGTTGTGTCACTAGTGACAACGGGATGGGGGAGAGGAAAAGGCTTGTGTCTGTGTGCTGACATGTCCTGCCATCCATCCCAGGCAGTCTCTCCCAAGGCTCTTGATAGGGTGCTCTGGGGGTCCTGTGGTGGTACCAGACCTGGTAGGGGGCTCTGCTGCCCTGCAGTGTTAGGGGGAGCCCCATGATTGAAGGGGGTTCCTTGGCATCCGGAGGTAACCCGGCACGGTGGCAGTAGGATGGCTCTGGATCCCTGAAGGCCAGCTTTGAGCCCAGTTCCTCACTAGCCACTATCTGAGTGGCCCCAGCCCTGGACCACCTGGCCCCTAGAACTTTCAAGTTCATGGTTGAAGTGGCCATTGAGTTGTCTCAACCACATGAGGGCTTCTGGGAAGATGGAGGATGGAAATGAGACCTGGGTGTACTCGGTAACTGGTAGCCGTTAGCAGGCGCCCTCTCTTCTTGGCATCCTCCCGGGGGCTGACTGTGTGGTGGTCACACACATGGGCCCTGGAGCAGGACAGATCAGGTGACCTCTGGCCCGATGTGTTCCCCCTCATCTGAAAAATGGGGATAATAATCACCTTCCTGTGCTGGATTTGTGAAGATGAACTGAGCCGATGCGTGAGAAGCCCCCGAGTCCAGAGCCCGCTCCCACTAGCTGGCTGCGTGAAGTGGGCAAGTTGCTGCTTCCGCACCGTGCGGTGGGGTCAGAGGCCAGTCTGTGCAGAGACGTTGGAGAGGCGCAAGTGAAATGAGTTGCAGCGCCTGCACTTAGTAGGCTGGGAGAGATGGAGACAAAGGACAGGAGGGTAGCTGGGAACGTGGTGGAGTGAAGAAGCGGGTGGCGCAGGGAGTCAGGCAGCAGGGAGGGGGACCTTCTGAGCAGAGAGTCTCCGTCGGTGAGGTCCCTCCAGCGCCCACTGCACCAACCTGGGGTACACGGTGGCCGTGGGCCAGGGGGACACAAGGCCACAGCACACGTGGGGTACATCCTCCCTGGAGGGTCATTTTGCTGGAAGGATTACGGGGAGAAATGTTAGGTTATAACCACGGGATGGGTAACTTTATGTTACATCCATGTTTTGAATCAGGACAGAGGAAACATAAAACTGCAGGGGAATCTGGGCCTGCGGCTGCTGTTCTGCCATACCCCAGCCTCCCTTGGGGAAGTGTGGCTGCCCCTTCGCCAGCACAAGCTCTTCAGTGAAAAAGTAGACGGCGTGGTCTTGTCCAACCCTCTCGTGTGTGGATGGGGAGACTGAGGCACTGAGAGGTCAAGAGACTGGCCAGCCCTAGACTCAGAGCCCTCCTCACTGGGCCCCATCTTTAAGGGCTCTTTCTGATTTCTTACTAGTTCAGATGGAAGAGCGCCGGAAGGCAGCCCTCACGGTGAATCTGTGCGAACCGTATTCAGGGCCCAAGCGTTGAGATATGCATCTGGTACCTGATGGCTGAAGGGCAGGAGGACCGATCGGGGGCCAGCATGAGGGCGGGGCCGTGGCTGAGTGCAGCCGTCAGCTGCAGACCCCTGAGTATACAGGGCCTGCTAGCCTCTGCAGGGACACAGGGAGCCACCTGTTCCACCCATCACTGCCACCGGTCAGCAAATCTGAGCCTGCCCGGGGCCCGGGAAGACGTGCTGCTGGAGGGATGGTAGAGCACGTAGGAATCTGGAAGCCGGGAACGTCGGGACCTTTTCAGCAGCACTTGCTATGGGCTGCAGCTCTGAAACAAGCCAAGGGGAGCAAGGAGTTCCGTGGCCAAATTTGTTGGGAGACCTGGGGTTAACAGTCCGCTGGGTTCCGTTACTGCAGGACCTCTCCCAGCGGGCGCAGCTCCCGTGCATGGTGCCTCCCCCGATGGGCCGCGCCTCCCCCTTGCTTGGTCACAGGCTCCTCTCCCTGGGATGCATTCAGGAAGTTGGGTCCCAGCGCACTTTGGGGAAAGCTGACAGTAACAGCAGCTCTCCTTTACCGAGTGCTTGCCTTGTACTAGGAACTGTGCTTAGTGGCCACAGTATTACTGCTCATATTATTGCTCGCCCCCCCCTTCCTCCCCACCCCCCGCCAATGAGGTGGGTAGCATTTTACTGTGTCCATTTTACAGAGAGGAAGCCTGAGGTGTGGGTGTTTCCATGACTTGTCCAGGGCCCCAGGCTGGTATGTGGTGAGCCGGGATTTGAACCCAGGCTTGCTGACACAGCTGCGCTGTGGGGCTGCCACTCTGTTGCACTCTCCCCACGCACCAGCCTCCCTGCCCATCCAGCCCCTTCTGCAGACGGAGCACCTGCAGCCTGGGGTCTTAGGGTGAGTGGGGGAGAGGCAGGACCTTGAACTCAGGTGTCCCTCCTGCCAACATACACTGCTCTGTCCTGAGACTCTGTGCCGAGCAAGGGGTCTGCTCTGCCCTGGGGCCAGGAGAGGGCCCGAAGCTGGCGAACTGTGCCCCTGTGATTCTCTGAATGGGTTGAGGCCTGTGAGCAAGGCTGCATGGACCCTTGGCTGTCTGTGGATTGAGGGAGAAGCCAGTGGGACACCTGCTTATAAACAGTGTCAACTGGGTGGGTGAGTCGGGGACATCGCAGCCTGCAGGCTCTATCCATCAGCCTACACTTACTGTATGGTTTGAGGAAAGACCTTGGGTACTGAGGGCAGTTGGAGAAACTGAGGCCCAGGTCTAGTGGCAGAGGGGGGTAGAGCTGGGGCTTAGAGACCTCATCAGAAGTGCATCAAGTCTAAACAAGTCTTCCCCATCACAGACTGTGGCCTCGGTCCTTTGGGGAGAGACTCCCCCTTCCCTGGGCTGCCTGCCCCTACACGTCCCCCCGTCTTTCCCTTCTCCTGCTCAAGGCCCCTGACTGCGGCCCCTTGCTATAGCCGTGTCAGGGTCCCGCAGTGTGCCCACCAGGTCCTGCACTTGGCCGTCGTAGCACAGCCACTCTGCACGTCCTCTCGCCTGGTGGGCCGTCTGCTTCCCATCAGACGGAGGGCAGCGATCGCGTCTTGCTTATGGTTGGGGCCTCGGTGCCGGGCATGTGAAGACGCTCAATAAATTCCCGATCGGTTGAAGGAGAAGAATTAGCAGAAACCGTTGAAGGGTGGGTTGGAGGCATAGGGAGGGAGTCCAGGTCTTTATTACTCAGTGACAGATGAGTAGAACAGCAGGACGCCGTGAATTTACTGAGCCCCTGCTGTGTGCTAGTCACGGGACTGAAGACAGGGAAATATACACTCTGATCTTTGCCCTCCGTGGGTTTATATTTTTCCCAGTAAGACAAGGGTAACACATATAAAACCACTGAATAACAGGCTGCTAAATTCCATGCTGGTTTGCAGGACAGCGTTCCCTTGAGTGACCCACAGTAGCAAAGTGGCGCTGCCCCCTGGGGGCCGCTGACTCACAGGTTGTAGCTCATTCATCCTGATCTTGGTCATGAGATGCAGGTATAGTCCTGTTTTACAGGTGAGGAAGCTGAGGCTCGGACCGGAAAAGGAATGTTCCTGCGATCAAACAGCTAGGGGCTGGCAGAGCTGAGCTCACGGTCAGTCTCCAAGCCCAGTGCTCTTCTGACTTAACCTGATACTTGGAGTTCACACCCAGTAGCCGGGCCTCTGGCCCCAGGTCGGAGAGCGCAGGCAGTGGGAGTTGATGATGGTCCCACTCACCGACTGTCCGCGCTCGTGGTAGGAATACTACTCATGCTTCATCCAGTCTTCACATAGATGCTCTTAAGTTATCCACAGTTTTCCAATAAGGAGACTGAGGCCCGGCCAGTAAATGGTTTAGCTGAGACTCCATCCTAGGGCTGTCTGACTTCAAACCAGTGTTCCCACGCCTGGTTGCTGGGCATCAGAATCTTCTGTGGATGCTTTGGGAAAAGGCAGCTTCCTAGGCCCCTGGCCCTGGCCATTCTGGTACTGTTAGCCTGGGGTGGGGTCAGGGACTCTGTGTGTGTGCAAGCTCCCAGGTCGTTCTGTTAGGGATGGGGCCTGGGCCCAGGTGGTGGCAGGCCTGTGTGAGGGATGGGCAGGGCCTCTACCTCCTGGGACCCCTGCCAGGCTGGGTCTGATGGGCTCTGCTTGCCTTCCTGCCATGGGCCTTTGCCCTATGATCTGCATGGGTGGGCCCTGCCTTTGACTTATCTGAAATGCCTGCTGGGAACTCAGCCATTTCAGTCTACCTGCCTCTGGGAGAAGGGCCTGGCAGAGGGCTGGAGTCAGACATTCATACCATGTTGATCTCTGCACGTCTGAGGGATCAAGACGGCACCTCAACAGACAAGAGAGGCCCTCTCCTTGTCAGACACATCTGTAGTAGAGCTGGGCACTTCCTGCTGGGGCGTAGGGCGAACTCTGTGAGGTAGGTACTTTTAGCCCCATTTTGCAGATGAGCAGACTGAGGCTTAGTGTGTTTAAGGAAATTACCAAGGTCATGCTGCTGGTAAGTGGCAGAACCCAGATACATGGTTTAAAGCCTGTGCTCTTAACCTCTGTCCATCCTGGCGGGGAGAGCAGTAGCTAGAAATTATTCTGTTGCATCTAAGTGATGATTTCCTTACATGAATGCAATTTATTCCTTATCCTGAAATTCTTTTACATTCATCTCCTTTTTCCTTTCAAGGAATAACTGTGAGTTACCTAAGAAGTTACCCTCTCTGTCTTAGATTTGGAAGCTGAGGCCCAGAGGCGGGAAGTGACTCTCCCAAGGTCACTCAGAAAATAGAGACAAAAGCCTGAAATAGACCCCAGCCTCCTGACCTCCAGCTCAGTGCTGTCTTTGCTGGTCCTTGCTGCCTCTTTGCTCGTGGGAGACACGATAGCCCATTGGCACAGAGTTAGCATTACCTGGAGGCATCACCAGGGGTCCCGGGGCCTCGTGGTTGCGCACGTTGGATGCTGGCTGACCAGTCCCTTCCTTTCCTGTTTTCTAGGTTCCTACGAGTGTGGAATCTGTGGCAAGAAGTACAAATATTACAACTGTTTCCAGACCCACGTACGGGCACACCGAGGTGAGTGGCATGTCCCTGGGGCAGAGCTGAGGGGCCGCACCTCCCCATCCTCCGCCTGGGTCCCTCCAGGGTGACCCCAGAGGCCCTCAGAGCTCTTTCTGCAGTAGGAGTGGGACCTGAAGAGGAGAGGAGAGGCCTCCTTAACTTGGGAGAGCACCCAGGGATGGGAGTGGGGTGGGGTACAGCAGGATATGCCACCAGTGCCCCCTGTCTGCCCCGCACAGACCCGCTTCCTCCCAAGGTGCTTCAGTGCTGTTCACTGTCAGCGGTCCTTGCAGGGAAGGTGCTCGTGTGTCATCTCATGTGCTGCTCATGACAGCCCAGGGAGTGGGACAGGGTGCTGTCTCCATTCTGAAGATGAGGGTGCTGAAGCTACGGGGACAGGAGGGATGGTGCCTGCCCCTCCCTGAGCCTGACCCTGGCAGGCAGGGAGGAAGGGCACCGGCTCAGGGCCTGACAGACAGCAGAGAACACGGGGAAGGCTTTGTGCCTGTATCCTGAGTGGGAAGAGAGCATCCCTGGGCACGCGGTAGCGGATTCTCCTGCCTCCGCCTGCCCGGCTTCTCGCTCTTTTGGTGCTGGCCCTTCCATTGGTCCACTCTGCTCACCTCCTTCTTCTCTCTCTCACAGACACAGAAGCCACCTCAGGGGAGGGAGCCTCCCAAGGCAGTGAGTATTTTTCCCTCCTCTTGGACTGTGCGGGCTGAGAGGGCCAGGGGTGGGAGGAGAAGGGAGAGCCAGGGCCGGGGGTGATGCTCTCAACCCATCACCCCCACCCCAGGCGGCTTCTGGGAGGCCTGTTGCTGTGATGCAGGCTTTGGCTTTGGACACAGCACCTCAGAGCAGCCTTTCCCAAAGTGTGCTCCGTGGCTAGGCATGCTGGGGGAAGTTAACAGGCTTTCTGTCAGTAAAGGCTTCTCTGGCCAGATAACCTGGGGAAGCCTTGAGTTCTGCTAAGTTGAACATGTTTCTTTGCTGTAGACTTTTCAGGGCCCTTCACTGGCAAAATAGGCACATGTATCCCAAAGAGGGGTCCAGGGTATACACCATTTCCTATGTTCTTTTGACTCCCACTCATGGGTCGGGGGCTTCGTAGCTGATGTTGGGGAAATGCATGGGCACGCACCCTGGGGTGCGGCATCCCGCCGCTTGGCATGAGCAGGACCTCGGCATCTGCGGATACTGTTCTGCTTGGCTACGTGTGGCCCCTGCTTGCCTTGCCTCCAAATCTAAACCCACAGGGCTGGTAGGCAGCCAGCACAACAAACCTGACTGAGCCCCGGAACCCAGCAGTTTCCCTCCCAGGTGCGTGTGTGCGCACATCCACCCAAAGATGGGAATCAGGGTGTTCTTAGCACTACTCGTAACGGCTTCAAACTGGAAGCCACCCAAGTGCCTAGCGCTAGTTGAATAGAGAAGGGGGTCATGGTGTGTCCCACAAAGGACTACAGTACAGCAGTGAGAGGGAAAGGCGGACAGCTACACACAGCACCGTGGGTTACCCGCAAACAGAACGTTAGGAAAAGGAGCCCGGCACAAAGAGTGCTTCCCCTAAGATCTGCGTATAGAAAGTCCAAGAACAGGGGAGACTAATTCACGCTGCAAGAAGTCAGCGTCGTGGTTACCCTTGGGAGGGGGTTTCTGGGTTCTGTGATTTGAGTTGGGCACTGGTTACAGGTGTTTTCGGTTTTCAAAAATGTAACGAGCTGAACGTTTAGGATTTGTACATTTTTCTCCATCAGTGGTCGGCATATTTTTTGATAGGGGACCAGGTAGAAAATATCTTAGACTCTGCAGCCTAGGTTATCTCCATCGCGGCTGCGCAGCTCTGCCGTGGAGCACGAACACAGCCAGAGACGGTGTGGAAATGGATTCCTTATCAAAACAGACGGTGGGCAGGCCATAGTTTGGCCACCCCTGTTCTGCATGTTTGGTATACCACCATGAAAAGTTTCTTAAAATAATAAATAAACACGAGCCACCCCCCCCACCCCCTTAAAAATCCAAAACCGAGTAGTTTGGGGAGGCAGGGACTTAGCTGCAATTGGGTCCTAACGGCATTTCTTCTAAGGCACTTTCGCATCCACTCTCTCTTTGGATTCTTACACCACGTGAAAGGCCTGCAGGGCTGAGGCTACCCCTCCGTTTTCTGGACAATCTGAGCCTCAGGTTGGCCAGGCACCTGCCCCAGGGTCCTCGGCAGGAGGAATTCAGGGTCCTATGCCGCCTCCCCAAGCCCTACGCTGCCCCTGCCTGGCCCCGGGCTCCTTCTCCCTCAATAGCTCCCTTCTCTTCCGGCTCCCATCGCCCGCCTGTGGTCAGCCGCACAGTTAAGGAACTTCCCTATTTATCTTTCCTTCTTTGGCTATTCTGAGCCCCTGGCCTCTCCAGCAGCCCCTCAATGATCCGTTATGCTCCATCTGGCTTCCGCTGTTCCCGGAGTTTCACTAGTTGTGGAGGACTTCGTGACTGGGGGTATTTTTAGTCCTTCCTCTCTGCGGACTTCACTCCCCACGGCCAGTGTGCTTTGCTGGACTCTGTGTTCCGTCCTGCCCCCCCCGCCCTGCCCTGGGCCAGCAGCGCCTGCTCAGACAGCCTGGCCTTCTCACACCCCAGCCTTGCGACAAGACCTGGCCGTGGAGTCCTGTGGAGAATGTCAGATGAGGATACTGAGTTCCAGAGAGAGTTCCAGAGAGAAGTCATGCAGCTTCTTAGGGGTGGAGGTGGGCATAGAAACCAAGTCTCACACCTTCTAGTCCAGGAATCTTTCGGTTATTTGTTAGAAAAATAGTACAGTCATACATAGAGGCATATACCCAGTTACCCATCTCTCAACTACGAACATAGAAGATCAACTCCGCATCGAGCTCTCTTGCCTTTGTTTAACAATAATATTAGGTAACATTTACGAAGTATTTATCGTATGTTAGGTGTTGTGCTCACTTATTCTTTATCACAATTCTGGGAGATGAAGGAACATATCAGTCCTGCTTTACAGTTGAGAAAATCGAGGAGCAGAGAGTTTAGTGCACGTGCCCGACGTTAATGGCACCTGTAAGTGGTGGAGTTGAGTTTGAACTTGGGCAGCCTGCCCCCAGAGCCTGCCTCCCCAGAGATTCCTGGAGTCCCTGAACTCTCTTGGGGTTCTGAAGATGTGGTTTCACTGACCAAAAAATCATTTTGCCTTTCTTCCTTTGGGGATAACTCTCTTGTCCTAATTCGCTCCTGCCTTAGGAGGGCCCGGGCACGTGGTCCTGTCCACGTCAAGGAGACATAGATCAGGATGTGGCGTGGGATTCGACAGAGCAGGGTGGGGCACTTCTCAGTGGCAGAAAGCTGGGGGTTCACCTTTTATTGGAGGTGGCGGATGTACAGGGCCCAGCTGGTAGGAGAGGCAGCGTGAGCAGAGATGAGACACGTGGGGTGGGCGACTGCGGAGCGACCAGCGCTGACCAGTATGGGAGAGGACTCACGGGGCAGGACCCCATCTGGAACGAGCAGACCCCAGTTGGGCTTGACTTCTCCACCTCTGTTCCCCGGATATTCAGCTCTGAGAAGGATTACGGTCCAGATGGGACATGATGGGGTAGGTTGTTGCCTGTGTCGGATTGCTGGCCGTGGGGAAGGATCGAAGCCTGTGCCAGGCTTGGAATCCTGGAACTGCCAGCCTGAGAGAGGCCCTGGGAGTCAGCTCATCTACCACCACGCCCCCTCCCCAAACTAGGGGGGAAATGGGGATGCTGAATCCCGAGGTGGGGTTGTCACTTGCTGGCAGTCTGGGTGAGGCAGGCTGGGACCAAGAGTCTCCTCCCCACGTCCCACCACCTCTACCCTGCCACTCCGTGGTGGGTCGGGGCAGGGGCATGGAGATGGGAGGGCCTGGTAGGATGGTGGATGCCTGAACCCTTCCTGGTCCCCACACCCTCAGAATGTCTGTGTGTACCTCGCCTGGAGACCAGGTCGTCTCTGTGGCCCTGCATCTTCCAGGCATGTCCAGGGACTGCAGGTGCCATGGAAAAGGTGGAGGCAGAGGCGGGGAGCTGGCTAATGCCATCTGTGTCCCTGAGTTCAGCTAAGCGGGGGCCAGAAACCCTCCCACAGAATCGCCTGGCACTGCAACCTTGGGATGGGGCAGTCACATCACATCCTGTGTTTGGGTGCTGAGGAGCAAAAGACGGGCCAGGAGGCTGTACCCCAGCCCAGGAGTGGAGAGTGATTCATCCGGACAGAGAAGGACCATGTGCCCTGACTCAGCTGTGGCTTAGAGTTAAGTGAGAAGCTGGATCCTGGCTATTCCCTGCCCCACTCTACAGCCTTGAGCAAGCCACCCAACCTCCCTGTGCTGGGCATCCTCGGGAAGCTGGGGTGGACGAGCCATCCCTAGATCGGCCCAAGGAGCAAACACACAAGGTCTTTGCTAGTCCAGACGTTGGAGGGGCTGCCGATGTGGCAAAGGCACTGTCCTGTACAAGTCCAGCCTCAGACTCTGGAGAGGCCTAGGGGGTCATCCAAACGCAGGCCCTGTCATTGTTTATTGCTGTGTCACACACTTGCCCGTGGCTTCACCTGGTCCTCTGGCTCTGGGTCTCTCACGAGGCTGCCGTCAAGGCCGGGGCTGTGGTCTTATCTCACAGCTCAGCCGGGGAAGGGACCGCCTCTGTACGTACTCCCGTGTTTGTCAGCAGGAGCCATCCTTCCCAAGCTGTTGGGCTGAGGGCCTCAGTTCCCCACTGGCTGTTCACCAGAGGCTGCCAAGTGGGTCTCTGTGTGAGGCAGCCTGCAGCAGGGCAGCTAGCAAGAGCGAGACGGTGTGAGCAAGGCCAAAGTCGTAGTCTTCCTGTGACATCACTTAACTCTAAGCCGTGGCTGAGTCAGGGCACGTGGTCCTTCTCTGTCCAGATGAATCACTCTCCGCTCCTGGGCTGGGGTACCAGCCTCCTGGCCCTCTTTTGCTCCTCACCTTACTGCATTGTCTCTGTTAGAAGCGAGTCAGCGGGTCCGGCCGAGACATTGCACAGGACAGGAACGCCAGTAACCAGGGTCATTCAGAACCATCCGTGATGGGCCTCACCCAGGCCCCCCTTGCTGTAGGGCTGGCAGCAGGTTCCTTCTGCCCCTCAGTAGACTCAAGTGTTAAATGGGTTATTACCTCCTCCCTCGATTGCAAGGCCGAATGGAGGGAGTGCTGGGGAAGCTCCTGGCCTGGCCCCCAACAGGACAGCCAACACCCAGGAAGCTGTAGCCGCAGTGATTGTTATTCTCACATAACGAAGGAAGTCATGATCCGGGCCCTTAGGGGCTCAGCTCGCATGGGGTAGGATTGGAAGTGCCTTTGAAAATCACTTCAAGGCTCCCTGGTCTCCTTGTGTACAAGACTCCTAACACCCCAGGAACTATTCTCCATGGAGTCACCAGTTGGGCCCAGTCTGGTCCATACCACCTTCCCCAGCCCCAAGTGACTGAAGCCCTGGTAACCACGTGTCTTTCCACCCTCCGCAGACAACTTCAGGTACACGTGTGACATCTGCGGGAAGAAGTACAAATACTACAGCTGTTTCCAGGAGCACCGAGACCTGCACGCAGTGGATGGTGAGTCAGGCCCCTCACTCCTCAGGAGCGGAGTCCCGCAAAGAGACCCCCCCTCCAGGACTGCTTATGGGGCCCAGGGCCCACCCACAGCTTCCCCTCCCACTTCCTACCCAGGGAAGGTCGGGCAGCAGGCAGGCCACGAGTGGAGTGATGAACCTCCGAGGGTTCTGGGCTAGAGAAGGTCCCCATCATATTCCATATGTCTTTCTGATGAGGGTAACCCAAGTGAAATTGCCGTTTTTGAGGGTCAAAATCAGTCGGATATCAACAATTTTATACTGATTTATTTTATGATTTCATGTTGAGTATTCCCACGCTCTGGTGAAATTAAACCAATTTTTTAAATCGATGATATTTTAGCATCTTAGATTATACAGTTAGAAATTAGAACGATAAATTTAGGTAATTTAGTTTTGGAATCTTAAGAATCCTAGAAATAGGGTCTTGGACTGGAAAAGCCTCTGGAGGTTTCCCTCTCTGGCCCCACACCCCAAGCCCGTGTCAGGCTGTGACAGCCGGGTCTCACCACCTGTCGCCTCTGGTCCATCCTTCCTCTCACCTCCTTTTTCTTTACCCACGCGCCCATCTCTTCCTTTTTTTCTCCTGCCCTGGTCCCTCGAGCGTCTGGCGGTGATCCAGAAACAGGCCAGCCCGAAAGCGTCTTCCTGCCCGGGGATGGGCCCTCGAGAAATAGAGGGATGTGCCCTCCTGTGGCCCTTGGTTTCCTGGGCAGCCGCAGTGGCTGAGGCAGCTGTCCTGGGCCCCAAAGGCAAGCTCGCTGGGGCAGAGGCTGGGAGCACTGGGCAGAGGCAGCTATGGGCAGGGACTAACAGGGTTCCTGTTTGCTTCTTTCCTTCTGCGGCTGCCGCCTCCCGCCCGGGCGCAGTGTTTAGTGTGGAAGGGGCCCCTGAGAATCGGGCAGGTAAGTCCTCGGTGGCTGCCCACCTCCCTGTCCCAACCTGGGCTCTGAGACCTGGTTACCAGGGCACTAAGGGCCGTGTGTTCTCCCACAGACCCCTTCGACCAAGGTGTCGTGGCCACTGACGAGGTGAAGGAGGAGCCCCCGGAACCATTCCAGAAAATCGGGCCAAGTATGCAGGCCTCTCTCTGGGGCCGGGGCTGGGTGGGGAGACAGGTGGGGGTGGCTGAGGGCGGCAGGGTGAGTCCCACCACTGGAAGGGGGCAGCATTGCTAATCCTGCAGCTCTGGCCAGCGAGGCACTGGCCTCCTTGTACCTCACTTTGCCCACCTGTCAAATGGGTCAGTCACTCTTAGGACTTGCTTTTGAGAAGCAGCAGGACAGCACAGGGTCCAGGTCAGGGCAGTGAAGGTAGCACAGGCTTGGCGCCCAGTGTTAGCCGTCCTGAGCCTTGGCTCCTCACCTGTGGAGTAAGGGTGACACTTCCCCGCAGGTTTGTTGGGGGATTAAATGAGATCATGGATATAAATCACCTCTTAATTAGCACAGTGCCTGGTACATAGTAGGTGCTCGGAAAATACTGTCGTTACTGTTGTCAGAAGGGGTTTATCAGCAAATGAAGCTCTCCGGGGGAGCTACATGCAGACGCTCCATCCTCATCCCGGTAAACCCCTGAGAGCAGGAGCCACGCACTTGACCTGCCTATTCGCAACGCACTGGTATTGAGTATTGTGGGAACACAGCAGTGAGTAAGACAGATGTGGCCCTGCCTCGGGTAGTTCACACAGGGAGGGGGCAGCAGGTCAGTAAGCAGGTAGTTACAACATAGAAGCCCAGGGAGCAGTGGGGCTGGGAGGCAACTGACCAGCCTTGGGAATCCATGAGGCTTCTGCATGGGGATGAGGGTAGGGATGAGCCCCTGTATCCCACATGAAGGCAGCAGAGCTGCACTTGCTCCAGGAACTGAAAGGCAAATCGATTCTGAGTTCAGGTCTTACAGAGCCTTGAAAACCAGAAGAAGGCAGTTAGATTTCATCCTGAGGGGAATGAGCCGGAGTTTACTCAGTGGAGGAGGGACTCGATCAGGTTTGTGTTTTAGGAAGACATTTTGGCTGCCGCAGGGGGAGTGGATTTGGGTCGGGGTGGAGGTTGGTTCTCGCAAGTGAGACCGGTCCAGCCCTTCAGGAAGTTGCATGCTTGCCTCTTCCTCTCTATTTTTCCGTGCCTCTCTTACTACCCAGCAAGAAGAGACCTTTATTGGCTCTACCTGTGGCAGTAAGGATTAAGGCAGCTTGTGAAAATACACACACAAACATAGATTGAATGGATGAGGAAGTTTAGGGAAGGAGAGTCAAGGGAGCTGGAACAGTAAAGCCAGAGACAAGCCTCAGAGGGCGGGACTTGGTCCCGGCCCTTGGAAGGCATTGGATGGGCCCCTGAGTGTTCTTCCTCCTTCCTCGTAGGAGATGATTCTCTCCTTTTCTTTACCTCTTAAAGCACTCAGGAAACTGGAGATGTGATAATGTCTGTAAATACGATGTAAAAATAATGTCTGTATGACAGCATTTGTCATATGTAATGGTAAACATTCAATAAACAGTAACGTTAAAATAATCTTGAAGTGGGGACTTGCCTGGCGGTGCAGTGGTTAAGACTTCACCTTCCAATGCAGGGAGTGTGGGTTCGATCCCTGGTCAGGAAACTAAGATCTCACATGCCTCAGACCCAAAAAACCAAAACATAAAACCGAAGCAATACTGTAACAAATTCAATAAAGACTTTAAAAATGGTCCACATCAAAACAAAAAAAATCTTTAAAACAAAAAAATAACAATCTTGAAGTGAAGAAAATGATGAAATCCTTAACAGTAAGACTGCCAGAAGTTAGACTGTGGGAGAACCCAGATGTGAATCAGACATGTTCCATGATGGACGTTCATAGACCAGTGCAGGACAGGGACATTGGGATCTGTGAAACTGCCCCCCTCCTGCTTCAGTGCTGTCTGCCAGCAGTCCCAGCATAGCACCACCCCTTCCATCTGTAGTATCATAATTATCAAAATAGAATACAGACAACATAGGCTATAGAATCAGACAAGCCCAGGTTTGAATGCTGACATCACCAATTTACTAGCTACTTACCCCCACTGAGTGTCCTTTGATTCTTGTATAAATTGGGAATAAGAACATCTATCTGTTCTTCAGGGCTGTTGGAGGATGCCTGTGTCAAGTGTCTAGCCCAGCACCCGGCTCGTATTTAGGGCTTAACGAATGAGCGATGTTGCTGAGAGATAGTCAAGAGCGAGAGCTTTAGAGCCATCCCAAAGATGAACCCCAGCTCTATACTTAATGCCTGTGTGACGTCCTGCAAGTTTTGTAATCTCTTTAATCACAGTAATGACAGTAAAACTCACCTCTCAGGATCTCATGGAGATTAGATGAGATTATATTCGTAAAGGAATTAGTATAGTCCTTGACATTTACATGGAAAGCATTAAACAAGTGGTACCTATTAATTATCCAGAAAGGTACAGAGCAAGATGCAACTTGTTCTCTATATCAGTAACTACGTCTGACAGCCAGCCGGTGCTAGGACCCAGGAGGAATTATCACAAATTATATGGAGTAGGGAATTGCATTGAGAAAACTGACCGAGTTTGGCTCCCAGCTTGACGCCATGGAACTGAGATGTCTATAAGAGTATGACGCTGTTCCTTGTTACCACTCAGCAGCTGCCTTGTGAGATCAGAATCCTGCTTCTTGGGCTTCTGCCACTTTTTGTAAGCTGGCCAGTGCCACAGAACCCTGATAGTGATGAGGCACAGAATAAGGGGAGCCAGTAGGGGTACAGTGCACTGTGGAGGGACTAGTCCCCACAAGTAGAGCTCTATAGGTCAGGGGAAGAGGAGAAACAGTGGCAGCAGGGCATGCTGGGAAGTATGCCCTTCACGTCCATGTCAGCTGAGCAAATTGGAGAATTAAGTACTCAAGGAGGAGGAAGCCAGAGCCAGGACAGAGCAGAGGAATCCTGCTAGAAGGAGGGAGTTGGTGTAAGAGGCCCTGTGTGTCAACGTGCTCTTCGGGTGCAGATCTGAGAATTACTCCCATGGTAATGGTCTACCATGATAATGGGGGGATGATTGAGGACAATTCGTTCAAGTCTATTGAAACAGTGTAAATCTGGATTTATTTATAGGTTACTTGAGTTTTATACCTGGATAAGGAAGAGTGACTTGAAAGGTAAAAAAAAAAATAAGAAAATAAAACTTGGGAACTATGAAAATTCCACATGACAGGAAAGGAATTTAACAGACTTAGAGGAAGAGTATACCTCTGAAAATGATCTACCACAGAGTCTAGAAGGAAATGCTGTTTGGCAACCACAGTCAAGTATGAGAAAATATGACCTGTCTTAGTTCACTCAGGCTGCCATAACAAAGTACCATAGACTGGGTGACTTAAATAACAGAAATTTATTTTCTCACAGTTCTGGAGGCTGAAGTCAAAATCAGGGTGCCAGTATGATTGAATTCTGGTCCAATGACCCTCTTTCTGGCTGTACTCTCACATGGTGAGAAGAAAAAGAGAGCAAACTCTCTGGTGCCTCTTGTTATAAGGGCACTAATCCCATCATGAGGGACCCCACTGCCATCCTCATGACTTCATCTAACCTAATTACTTCCCAAAGGCCCCATCTCCAAATAGCATTGCATTGGGAGACAGGACATCATCATCTGAATTTTGGGGGGAAACAATTCAGTCCATAGCATGACCTCTGTAAAAAAGGAAGCTGTATGGTGAAAAAGCAACAAGATAAGATGAAAAAGCAAAGAGAGAGGAGTGAGATGAGAAGAATTGGAGAGAAGCAGAAAATATAAGAGCAGATTTAAAACCTACATTGTAGATAGTAAAGAGCAGAGTTGATCTGCAGAAATGGAATTAATAATGTGAAGGACAAACTTGAACAGATGAGCTTAATAAGCAGAAAACATGATAAATATGGAGAACGGGGAAACTGTTCCAGATAATTGGTGGGACAGAAGCAATACTCCAAAGATACAATAGAAGAAAAAATTGCTCAGCTAAAGGAAGACCTATATGTCAGGTAGAATCAATAAAAAAGGACCCATAACTAGATAGATATTAGTGGCTTTTTAAACTATAAATATAAGGGGGAAAACTATACAGGTACCTGGAAATAAAGAAGCAAGTTACTTACAAATGATTTCAAGGTGGACTTGCATCGGACTTCCCTGCAATACTAAATGCTGAAAGATCATGGAATAAGTTCTGAAGGGAAAAAGGTGTAATCTAAGAATTTTATATCTAGACAAACTGATTTATGTGTAAAAAAAAAAAAAAAACGTGCTATTTCTCCTATATACCCAACTTCAAAAAATTACTTGAAGATGTACTCCAATGAACTGAGTGGTTGAACACATTTAAGGGCTCAATTGTGAGGCATTAATTCATAGTAAAAGAGGACTTGTGAATACTGAAGCCAGGTAAACTAGAAGTAAGTTTAAGTTTAAAATGTTGCAAATCTGATTATAAAATTGAATGCAAAAAAAGAGATCATTCTAAAATATTAAAAATGAATGTTAAAAACCAGGAAGGAAGGAATAGGTGAAGGATACAATAAAGTAGGTTAAATCAGTCCTGCTTATAGTGTGGTCCCCAGACCAGCAGCATAAGCATCTCCTAAAAGCTTATTAAAAATGTAAATTCTCAGGCCCCACACCAGACCTGTGGAATCAGAATCTCCAAGGTGGGGCTCAGGTGTCTGTGTTGTAACAATCTTTCTAGATGATTCTTATTTAGGCTAAAGTTTGAGAGGCACTGAGTTAAACTACCTTTCTCAATGGTAATAGATATGAAAATATCATTTTGTGCTTGACTATAAAAATTAGAGAAATGTATCTTATATACTGTCTAGAACAATGGAAAATATTGGAAAACGCTGGAATATTGGAGAATAATGGAAAGGCAAAGAAAAGAGTTCATACATCAAACAACTGAAAACTAAGGGAATAAACCAGAAAGGGTATAGGATGAAAAGAAAAGAATCATAAGACAAGTAAAACCAAGTCAGTAATATCAATAAAAGCAAATGGCATAATTTCCTTTATTAGAAGACAAAGATTCTCAGGTTAACTTAAAAGAATCCAATTAAGAATGGTTTATTAGAGACATACTTAGTTAATTCCTTGTCTTTTACTCTTCTCTTTCCCATGGAGCTCTTTCCTACTCCCTTAACTAAATTGAATTCCCTATTAAGATTTTCATAGCCCCGTGTCTCCTTGAGACTACCCATTGTGGTTGCAGTTTTAGATTTGTGTGATGATTTGATTTTTCTTTCTCCTTTTCCAGACTGTAAGTTCCTTGAAGGCAGGGACCATTGCTCAACATTTTGTGCCAGCATTTAGCACAGTACCTGTTTGATGAATGCAAGTACAAGAAAATTTAGGGAAACAGCTTTAGGCACATGTGAACAAGTAGAAGGATCTAACAAAGTAATTATCAAGAACTAATAATATTAATACCAGACAAACTAATAAAACAGTGTAATTAAAAGTTAGGGTGGGGCTTTCCTGGTGGCGCAGTGGTTGAGAGTCCGCCTGCCAATGCAGGAGACACGGGTTCATGCCCCGGTCCAGGAAGATCCCACATGCCGCGGAGCGGCTGGGCCCGTGAGCCATGGCCGCCGAGCCTGCGCGTCCGGAGCCTGTGCTCCGCAACGGGAGAGGCCACAACAGTGAGAGGCCCGCGTACCGCAAAAAAAAAAAAAAAAAAAAAAAAAGAGTGGTGGTTCTTAACTTTCTAACACTTCAGGATTTTCTTCAGGACCTGTTAAAACACAGTTTACTGGATCCCATCCTTAGGATTTTTCTTGCAGAATGTTTCAAATAAGTCCCGAGAATTTGCATTTCTAACAGGTTCCCAGGCGATGCTGATTGCCACTAGCCCAGGGACCATGCTTTGAGAACTGCTGTGTTAGAAAATAGTGTCATGTTAACAAAGGATATGGTTCAAAGTGGAGGTTTTGATCTCATGAGCCCGTCTGCATCAAACAACATTATATCTAAATATAAAAAAATAAATTCAGAAACACAATGAATTGGAAGGATTGATCACAACATTTAGTCTTTGACAGAGCAAGGAGAGAAATAAAGGTTATATAGAGTTTGAATAATACAATTAATACAGTTGATCTAACAACTTCAGAGCCTACAAAGAGCAATAATATATCTTTACCGTGGTCATGAATCAGTTAACAAAAATTATTTAGCTACCAAAATTTTTAAAGCTTCTATATTGCGAGAAAAGAACATAAACAGACTAAGAAACCAATTGAGAAAAGATACTTGTAGCATGTCGAACGAAATGTTGATGCCCTTCATCTATAGAGTTCTTAGCGATTTTAAAAAGGTAAACATGCCTGTAGAAACATTGACTGTAAACACAAATAGGAAAGTCACAAAAGAAAAACTGTAGTTCATTAATCCTCAAAAATAGCTTCCTTAGAACTCAAAGAAATGGAAAATAAAACCAGCAGTGCAATGTATTTCTCCCTATCAGGCACAGTAAGAAGATGATAGTACTTAATGCTGGCTACAGTATATGGAAACAGTCATTTTGAGATCTTTCTGATGGGAGCGAAAATTGGCCCAGTCTTTCAGTAAGTAGTTGGTGCTGTGGTGATCAAAAGCCTTAAAAATGCAGACCCTTAATTTATCCTGAGGAAATATGTGCAAAGATTATGAACAATAATCTTTATTTCGCAGTGGTGTGCAAAAATAATGAGCAGATGTGCAAAAATTTCTACGAGGGTATGGATCACAGCATTTTTTTATAAGGGAAAAATTTTGAAACAATCTCAATGTCCTCTGGTTTAGGAGACTGGCTCAGCAAATTCCAAAGTCCAGTGGTAACCAGGCAGCCAATAAATGCAGTAGAGATCGATGCTTATTGATTTGAGCAAGATGTCTACAAAATATTGTTGATTGAATGAACGCGCCAGGTTACAAAGAGCATATAGATCAGGGCCGGCTAATTCAAGGCCCGTAGAAGCCAGACGGCTGACGTCAGTGAGAGATGAGATGGGAGTGCCGGGTGGGGTCTGGGGCAAGTGGCCAGGTGAATGCTCCACCCTGTGGGGTAGCTGCTACTCTTTTTTGGGGATTATAGATGATTGAAGTTTCTCTTATATTTAAAATTTTGTATTTGTATTTATCAGTATTTTATAATTTTCCCCCAGTGAACAATATTACATCAGAAATTTTTAAGAAGAAAGAAGTTAGGCAGTGCCAAAAGAGAGGTAAAGATGAAGTCCGGTGGGACCCAAGAGGAAGACGTGGCCCCTTCTGCCAGGGGGTGGGGGGCGTTTGGGGGCAGGGAAGACCCTGGAGACAAGGTGACCCACATGTGGCCATTGCAGAGGGCAAGGCTTGAAAAGGGGCTGATAAAGAGGTTGGCACTGGAGGTCAACTCAGGACACCACCCATTTCCTGAGCACCGGGGCCTGGGGGTGGAGCGATGGAGGAGGACAGCGTGTGCCAGGTACTGTTCTAAGCATGTGACATACAAATTTAATCCTCACAGCAATCCTATAAGGTGGTCCTATCATTGCCCCATTTTACAGATAGGAAAACTGAGGCACGGAGAGGTTATTAGATTTGCCTAAAGTCACACAGCTTGAAATAGAGGAGCTGGGATTTGAACCCTGGCGGTCTGACTCAAGGGGGCTCCTGATTCTAGTTGGTGGTCCCAGAATGAGGAGGGGTTTGTGGGGAGGGAGCAAGCTGCTACTTCTGGATGGGAACAGGCACCCATTCCCACACTCTCCTCTCCTTGGACAGAAACCGGCAATTATACCTGTGAATTCTGCGGAAAGCAGTACAAGTACTACACGCCCTACCAGGAGCACGTGGCCTTACACGCCCCCATCAGTGAGTACCTTCTCTGGTTGGGGGAAGGGTGGGCCAGCCATAGGCTGAGGCTCTGGAGTTTTGCCAGGGGAGGGTGAAAGCAAAGGTGAACTTGTTCTGGGTCAGCCTCTAGGTGTCCAAGTCTGACCTGGGGCCACCTGACTGCAGGAGCAGGGAAAGCCCCACCCTTAAGCCAGGAAAGTCTGAGTCCTCCCCTGGCGGTCTCAGAGGCCTGGGCCCATGTGGATTTGGGGTTAGGAAGGGTGGGCATCATTCACCCAAGTCGTTCAGCAGGCTTGTCCTCACCTCTTCCAAGCACCTCCAAATCAAGTGGTTCCTGAGTCGCTACCCCCAAAGGCAGCACCATGTAATGCAGCTTCAGTCTGAACCAGTGCAGGGCCTAACCCAGGCTAGAGGATGGTCACTTAGACAAGGCAGCTTTGCCCTTGGAGGTAGAAAGGGTAAGAAGTCAGAAGGAGTGCCAGGCTGGCCTCAGAAGCCCCGGGTATTAGTCCCAGTGGAGTCACAGGCATGTGTGTGGCCTTGGGCAGGCCCCAATCTCTCCCTCCTCCCCTGGCCTGGGAGGGAAAGGGTTCTAAGGATCCTTCCCACAGGGACATCCTGGCCTTCCATTCTCCCCATGCGGCTGATTTCCCAGCTTCCCTTTTGGATGTCAGAGGGGTCTGTATCCTTAGATCCCCAAGTATATGAGCTAAGAGGGCCCTCAGTCCTCAGCCAAAGTTCAGACAGGGCGGGGCTTAACCACATTGCAGGGCAGTAGGGCGGGGTGTTTAAGAGGTATTTGGGAGTATCCCTGCTTTTGTTTTTCACAAAAGAGCTATGGGGATCCCACTCCACAGTCTGTGGATGGGAAGGTTTAGGTTCAGGGAGGGGAAGGGATTATGCAAGGTCATCAGGGTGCAAGGTGCCTAGAGGGCCCAACCCTCCTGGAGCACTGGCAGTAGCAGCACAGGCCCCTGGGCCCCTGAGGGCTTTCAGGTGGGCAGGGAGGGGTGTCCAGAGCTCAGGCGGTGGAGGAGGTAGCTTCCCCAGGAAGTCCTGCCTGCTGCGCAGAGCGGCAGGACTGAGGGGTCTCCCTCAGATGGGGAGCACCCATCCTTAGGTGGAATACTGGGCTAAGGTTCTCATACTGCTCGGCCCCTGACTGCTGGGTAACCTTGGACCTGTCACTTCCCTTCTCTGGGCTCAGGTTTCCCACCTGTGGGAGCTCTCGAGGTCTTTTCAGCCCAGGGGTCTGGATTCCAGTCATCTCCAGTATAAGGAGACCCTCAGGCAGGCATCTGCAGTGGCGCGATTACAGGAGCCTCTCCTGCCACCCGTGCTAAGCATGTATGGGTTATTTATTGCCCACCACACGGCCAGGTCCTGTGTGGGGGAGAGAGGCCACAGCTTACACTGGGTGGGCACTGACCCATCCATTTGACCCACTCACGGTGCTGGTGCTGAAGCATCAGGGCTGTGGCTTGAGCTCCGTGGCTCAGACCCCTCTGGGGATCCCGCTCTCCATGGGCACGGACAGGGGCAATTGTTTGTGGGTACCTGCTTACCTGTGCTCTCCGGGGAAGCAGCAGCTGCCCCGCTGCCTGGTGCCCAGAGGGGATGCTACGCAGGTGTTAGTTACAAAGCCATCCTGCAACTTGGTTTCAGCCTTTGGAGAAAACCTTCAGTGCTGTTTCTGCTCTTTCCCCAAATGGCTCTTGCTGGAACAAGTTGAATAAGGTCATGGAGTTAATAAGAGGAGGAGCTTGGCTTGAACCCTGACAGGCACCCTCCAGGCCCATACTCTTAACCATGAAGTTCTCCTGCATCACATGTCAGATGGTACAGCAGGAAGGGGTGCTTCGTTTGTACCCTGATTACTTCCCTAACATCCAGGTACTTCTCTCCTGAAAGGCTGTCTACTCTTTCTCTGTTCCTCATTTTCTTGTTCTCTCTATCGTGAACTCTCTTTGTCTTTCTGCATCTGTTTGTTGAGTGCATCTCTTCTTTATTAGTGAAGTCTAGGGACTCTATGATCATCTGTGTTTAAAATTACAGAGAGAGATTTAGGTTAGATGCAACAGGATTGATTCTCCAAAGCTGACCAAGAAATAGCCCCTCCAGTGGCCTTTGGATCTAGATATTTGTATGTCCATGGGTTCTGTGTGGGATTGGAGGCTGGACTTGATGGCTTCATCAAGTGGTACTCAGGGCCAGGCCTTGAGAAATCCTGGGTCTCCTGAGAGCATCCAGAGAGACGTAGGCTGACTGGAAGGAGGTCTAACGAAATGGAGTCATATAATATGTACTCTTTGGGGTCTGACTGCTTTCACTTAGCAAAATGTTTTTAAGATTCATACATGTTGTATATATCAGTTCATTCTTTTTTTTTTACTGCTGAGCAATATTCTGTTGTGTGTAAGTACCACAGTTTGTTGAGCCACTGGCTTGTTCATTTGAATTGTTTCCAGTTTTAGGCTATTATGAATAAAGCTGCTATTGAAAATGCTTGTACTAGGCTTTCTGTGTTCATTTCTCTTGGATAAATTCCAGGGAGTAGAATTGATAGGTCATAGGGGAGAGTATGTTTACCTTTTTAAGAACTGACAAACCATTTCCCAAGATGACTGGGAAATGCGCCTTTCACTAGCGCCTTTCACTCCCACCAGCCACAGATGGGAGTTGCACTTGCTCCAAATTCTTGCCAACAATTTGGTGGTAGGAAGCCACTCTGGTGAGTGTGTAGTGGTATTTCATTGTGGTGTTAATTTGTATTTTCCTGATGACTAATGATGTTGAGCACTTTTTCATTTGCTTATTAACCATTCGTATATTTTACTTTGGAAACTGTTTAAGTCTTCTGCCCATTTTTTTGGGTTGGGTTGTTTGTCTTTTTATTGTTAAATTGGAGGAGTTCTTTATATACTCCAGATCCAGGGTCTTTATCAAATATATATTTTGTGGACATTTTCTCTCAGTCTTTGGTGTGACTGTTGATTTTCATATAGTATCTTTTGATGAGCAGTTTTTCATTTTAATGAAGTCTAATTTATCAGTTTTTTTATGGTTAGTGTTTTCTCAGTTCTACTCAGGATATCCTTGCCTACCTCAAGGTGGTGAAGATATTCTTCTTTATTATCTTTTAGAATCTTTGTACTTTCAGCTTTTACATTTAAGTCTCTGATCCATTTTAAGTTAATTTTTGTGAATGATGAGAGGTATGATTTGAGATTAACTTTATTCCATATGACTGGTTGTTCCAACACCATTTGTTGAAAAGATTGTCCTTTTTCCATGACATTGCATTGAGACCTTTGTTGAAAATCAGTTGAATGCGTAAGTACGTGTGAGTTTATTTCTGTTCCACTGATCTATTTGCCTGTGTTGGTGCCAACATGGTCTTATTTACTGTAAGTCTTAAATCAGGTACTCTCAGTTTTTCAACCTTGTGTATTTTTAAGAATATTTTTCTTAAAACAAAGAACTTTGCCTTGCAATATAAATGTTAGTCTTATTGCCCATTGCTACAAAAAAATCCAACTGGGATTTTGTTTAGGATTACACTGAATCTATCGACCAATCTGGGGAGAATAGACATCATAATAATAGTCAATCTTCCACTTCATGAACATAGTATATCTCTCCATTGGTTTAGGTCTATTTAAATTTCTCTCAGCAATAGTTTGTATTTTCAGAGCAGAGGTCTTTTACATATTTCATTAAATTATATCTAAGTATTTTATGGAGTTTTTTGATGCTACTCTGATTTTTTTATTTTCCAGTTTTTGTTGCTATGATTTTTGTATATATTGAATTTGTATCCTGCAACTTTGTTAAATTCACTTATTAGTTCTATTAGCTTTTTTCTAAATTTATCTGAATTTTTCTTGTACGTACTGATGTCATCTGCTAATAAAGACAGCCTTACTTCTTTTTTTCTAATCTGTATTCCTTTTATTATTCTCTTTCTTCCCCATTATGCTGATTAGGACCCTCCAGTTCAATGCTGAATAAATGAAATGTGTGGATATCTCTGCCTAGTTCCCAATCATAGGGTTCAGTTTTTCATCGTTAAGTATGATCATTTCCATCATTAAGTATTATGTTAGCTAAAATAGGTTTTCATAGATGCCCCTTTGTCAGTTGAGGAAGTTACCTTCTATTTCTAATTTACTGAAAGTTTTTATCAGAAATTGGTGTTAGGTGTTTTTTCTGCATCTGTTGAGATGATCCTATGATTCTTATCTTTTATTCTGATAATGTGGTAAATTACATGGTTTTTTTTTTGTTTTTTTTTTTTGCGGTACGTGGGCCTCTCACTGTTGTGGCCTCTCCTGTTGCGGAGCACAGGCTCCGGATGCGCAGGCTCAGCGGCCATGGCTCACGGGCCCAGCCGCTTCGCGGCATGTGGGATCCTCCCGGACCGGGGCACGAACCTGCGTCCCCTGCCTCGTCAGGCGGACTCTCAACCACTGCGTCACCAGGGGAGCCCAACATTTCTTATACTGTAGGTCTGTTGATGAAAGATTCTCTTAATTGAAAGTGTTTTTATTTCACCTTTTCTTTTGAAGGATATTTTCTTTGGATATGAAATTCTAGGTTGAGATATTTTTCTTTCAGCATTTTAAAAATGTCATTCCTTTATCTTCTGGCTTATGTTGTTTCTGATTAGAATTCAGAGATCATTCTGATTGTTATTCTGTATTTAATGGGTCTCTTTTCTCTGAATGCTTTTAAATATTTCTCTATATTACTAATTTTCAGCAATTTGATTACGATGTATAGTTTTCCTCGTGTTTATCCTGTTTGGGGTTCACTGAGCTTCTTAGATCAGTGGGTTTATATTTTTCCTCAGATTTGGAAATTTTTCAGCCAGTATTTCTGCAAATATTTTTCTTCCCCAATCTCTTCCTTCTCCTGTTGAGACTTTAATTGCATGTATATTAGATTGTTTTATGATGTTTACAGATCATCAGTTGAAGCTCTGTTCGGTTTTCCAGCCTTGTTTTCCCTCTGTGTTTCAATTTGGATAATTTCTAGTGTCCTATGTACAGGTTTACTGATCTTTTCTTCTACGGTCTTACTTGTTTCATTAGAAATGTCCATCAAGTGAATTTTACACTTCAGCTATCGTATTTTTCGTCTCTGTAATTTCCACTTGGTTCCTTTTTACATTGTTTCTTTCATTATATTCATATTATCCTTTAAGTGTTTGCACATATTTATAATAGCCGTGTTAAGGTCCTTGGCTGCTAACGCCATCATCCCTGTCATTTCTTTATGTTCCTGTTGATCTTTTTTCTCTTGATTATTCCTCACATTTTCCCACTTCCCCTAACAAATAAATTTTTATTCTGTGCTGAACATTGTGGATGCATATGCTATGTTGCTGAATGTGTGGATTTTGTTGTCTTCTTCTAAAAAGTGTTGAATTTTGTTCTGGCTTCTGGCAGGCAGTTCATCTACTTACAGATCAACTCGATACTTCAAAGCCTTGTTTTAAAGCTGTGTTAGGGCAGTTCCAGAGCAGTCCTTATTCTAGGGTTAGAGTAATCCTTCTGAGGCATGGCTTTTCTGGGTCTCAACTGAATGCTGGAGGTATTCAGCAAGATCTCTCCTCTGGCAGGTGGAACTCAGACATCTCCTTGCCTTTTGCCACCTCTGAATCTTCAGTCAGCTCCCCACGCCCCCCCGCCCCCCCCCAAGCAGCTGTTGGTTGCCAGTCTTTGCAGAGGCTCCCGCTGTACAAATACAGTTTGGTGTTCAGCCAGAGACTTCAAGGGGCCCCTCTGCCCGTTTCTGGAGCTGTTTTTTTGCACAATTGCCTCCTCTTTGTTATTCTTCCCTGTCAATTCCAGCTGCCTCAGAAGCCCTGAACTCTGATCACTGTCTCTCAGATCAGTGAGATTGCAGTGCGTCCTTCGAGCTCTACCTCTGTGCTGTGGTCCAGAGGGTCTGTCCTAGCAGAGAGCTGGGGTGATCCTGGGGCTCACAGCAGGTCTTCTTTCACGAATCACAGTCTTGCACCATCTACATTCAGAATCTGAAAATTCTTGTTCCATGCATTTTGTCCAGCTTTACAGTTGAATCTGGAGGAGGGCTAGTCCTGTACCAGGTATGCATACCATCATGGCCAGAAGTGTAAGGTCTCCAGTTCTCTTTCTAAGATGAAAATCTGTGAGCAGTGGTTCCCAAATTAGATTCCTCTTGCATCACCTCTCCCTTGCATTCCCTCCTCTAGCCTTTGAGCACCCTATTCCCTTTTGCCTCCAATGCGTTTCCACTCCCCTCTACTGCGTTAAAGGTTTCAGGGAAATCCTCTGGTCTTCCCTGCCTCTCCGCTGCATGGTTACCTTTCTTGAATCCTTATAGTCTCTGAATTTCTGTTCCAGTTAAATTTTCAGCTTTACAGAAAGAAGAGACCGCGTGCTGTCTTATTTTTAATATCTCTTATGTGTAAATATCTCATACCTTTCTTACTAGGCCAGTCTGCCAGTCTGAATTGCTTTCTTCCTTTCTCAGTGAGAGCCCAGGTAGGAATATCAGCCTGATAACATTCCATGTGAGAAAGTCAACAGATGGAGCAAAAGGTTGAGTGAAATGAGTTAGGAGCCTGGGAAGTTTATCTTGGCTCGGCACTGATCTCCTCTGTGACCCTGGCATGGTGCCTGTACCTCTCTGAGCCTCTTTGTCCCTAGCTGCCTTATACCCTTGGTACCAGTGGGAGGATAACATGTGAGAAGCTTCTTTCGCCCTCTCTTGGGCATCCCATCTTTAATGTGCTCTGTTTAAGTGCTTCTGATCCATTCGTGCTTTGATTCCTGGTTCCACAGTATCTGTTGAGCACTTCCTGTGTGTTAGGGAATGTGCCAGGCACTGAGTGCGTGGTTGGACCAAAGTGGCAGAGTCCCTACCCCCACGGAACATACAGGGTAATGGGGAAAGAGACATTGATCAAAGATCACACCATGGGTCATCATTGGTGGCAGTCAGATCTTGGAAGGGAACAAGGGAGGCAACTGGAAGATAAATGACCAGGTGGGGTATCAGGGAGGGCTTCCGGAGGAAGTGATGTTTAGGTGGAGGTATGTAGGACCAGCAGTAGTAATCCAGGCAGAAACTGGAGGGAAGAACATTCCAGGCAGAGGGGATACCATGAGCAAAGGCCATGAAACTTGGAAGAGAGAGGGGTTGACTGAGAGGGCAAGAAGTGGGCAGGCCCCAGGCAAGGGTTTACTGTATCATGTGCTTTTGGGTGTCCTGAGCTCCCTGCCACGGGGAAGGAGGGGCTCTCCCACACGGAACGCCAGGATTTTGACAGCAGGCTCGCAGACCATGAAAAGATCTGGTCCAGAGGGTCTCCTAGAAACCATTCTGCGGGTGGAGACAAGGCCTAAGAGGGGAAGCAACACGCTCTGTTTATTGCTCAGAAATTCTCTGTCCCTTGTGCCCAGGTGCCCGGGGGTGTGTTAGTGCCTAAGGGGACCACATGGCCTGTGCAAAAACCTCCATGAGAAGCTGGCAGGCTTGAGCCCCCGTCCCATCCTGGCACTAACTTTCTGTGTGGCTGTAAACTTATTAACCATTCTGGGCCTTGGTTTCCTTATTCCTAAAAAATACCATTAATAACTGTTTACGTCTGAAGAGTAGTTTACGGTTCAAGGTGCTTCCGTGACCTGTGTGGATTCTCACAAAATCCCCGTGAGGTTGGTAGTGCAGAGATGGGTGTCCTGCTCTCATCAGTGGAGGTGAGGTGGGAAAAGTGAGGCCAAGAGGGGAAGTAAAGGGTCCAAGACCACAGAAGCCGGAGGTGACAGACGAGATTCAGAGGTGGGTCAGGCTCACCGCACACTCAGGGCTGCTTCCGTTAAACAGCGAACCACAAGCTGTGGTCCCCAAACTGCACTTCAGGGAGACGGGAGAAATCAGAGGTGGGACGCTGGACGCCTCCCTCAGAGTTTGATGTGTAGGTTTATCCCGTGGCTAAGAAAAAAACAATTGAGAACTGTGAGATGAGCCACCCTTCCGGTTGAACTCGGGACCTTCAAGGTCTTTCACTCTGAAAGGGAGGGAGGGAGAAAGGGGGACATATGTAAGTATCCTTCCCCACCCACCCGTCTCCAGTTCCTGATTGAGAAAGTGAGAATCTGGAGAGTGGGGTGGCGGGGAAGAGGAGTGGCGGGGAACACCTGTGTTCTCCACAGACTGAGCCTGGGGGATTCCTCCTGGGGCTTGGGGGGGGGCAGGTGAGGGCTTGCTTACGGGGCCACGACCAAAGGACGCCCCATCCCCAGCTCCTGGCATCTGGCTGCTACTGAGGTGGAAAGGCAGTGACCTCCCCAGAGGGACAAGGAGGGCCAGCCTGAGTCCTCTGAGCTCACCTCAGGGCCTCGGGTCCCGTGTGACCTTGAACAAGGCCCTGACTCCTGCGACTCTGGGCCTGGGCTTCCTCCGGCCAGGAGTGGGCAGAGGTGGAGGGTCAGGGAGCACCCGTCTATTTTGGCTATGAGAGCCGTGGGCGCAGCGTCTGGTGCCCAGGATGGACACTGCCCTGGGAGCAGGGGTGTAAGAAGGTCTCTCCTCTGCCCCTGAGGCAGGCAGCAGGGCAGCGTCCTTCCCAGGCTCCGGCCAGGCCCTGCGGCAAGGTGGTGCCCTTGAGATGTTCCCAGTGCCGGTGGCTTCCGTGAGCCCCCAGTCAGCCCCGGAGGGGTCCCTTCTCTTGCCGTCTGGTCCACTCTTGCCCTCCGGGAAGAGTTGCAGTTGAGTGAAACCACTGTCTCCCCTTTCGGTTGGAAGGTGGCACTGTGGCCACATTCAGGGGCTTGCCACCCCGGTAACTACGTCTCCGGGCAGCGTGCAGGAGGCTGCCACCTGATACCAGCCGAGCTGGAGACCCGCTGAGGGTCAGGGCCCCCCACCCCTGTTCTCAGTAACTCCAGTTTCTGCAGAGAAGGCGGGCAGGGGAGGCAGGAGGTGTGGGAAATGGTGACACAGGCTGCCCCTAACCCCACCAGGGAGCTGCTGCACTGATTTCTAATAAAGCGTCAGCTGTTGGGTCGAGCACTGTCCCCTGAGATTGTCAATCCCAGGCAGTGCCCAGGAGTTCCACGAGCCCCTTCCCGTAAAACCGTGGGGCGACATTGGGCCCTCTGCTCTTCCCCTCTCCCGTCAATCAACCCTGCACGTCTCTGCCTCTCTGTCGTCTATCATTACTGCTGAGCCAGCCTGCCTTGGAGGGAAAAGAGGCTCAGGAGTCAGCATTTTAGAAAATGCATTTGAGCCTGGGTTGACTAATTCAAGTGCCCCAAGCATGGGTCACAGGCCGAGTTCTTAGACACGCAGAGCCTGGGTTGGTCAAGGGTTATGGGTGACCCAGCCAGTGGGCTGGTCAGTGGCCTCCAAGTAATGCTGAGTGTGAGCTGGCGATCAGGCTTCCCTCGAGGAGAAGCTGGGGAAGGTTCTAGACTCCCAGACTTTCTCAGGCTCCAGGTGGGAGCCAGAGCCCTTGCTCTCTGTGGACCAAGAAGTTTTGGTCCTCGAGCGTAGGGGTACTTGGTCGGCTCCAAGCTCCCTCGGCAACTGAGAGCGTGACCCTCTCAGGTACTGCCCCCGGGTGGGAGCCACCGGACGATCCAGACACGGGGTCTGAGTGTTCGCATCCAGAGGTCTCCCCGTCTCCACGCTTCGTGGCAGCGAAGACCCAGACGAACCAGTCGGGGAAAAAGGCTCCGGCCTCCGTGGTCCGATGCGCTACCCTCTTACACCGCACCCCTCCAGCCACCCAAACCCCGACGTTCCGCACTCCAAATTCGGGATCTCCGGCAAGCAAGGCAACTGCAGGTACCAATGGCCTATGTTACCCTCACACTTCCTCCACTCCCCGCCCTTCTCCCCACCTGCCACAGCTGTGCCCGGGGTCATTGTTCCCTTGCAAGAGCGAGGGTGGTGGTCCCTAGCTCTCTGGGACGAATCTGGGTCCCGGCTCTGCCTCAGCCTGGCTCTGTGACCACGGCAAGCCACCTAGCCTCTCTGAGTCTAGGTTTTCTTACCCTAAATCAGAGGGTTGTACAAGATGGTTTGCAAACTAATTTTTTTAAGTAGGAGAATGTTTTTCTCCCCAAGTCATGGCCTAAGGGGTTTTAAATTCTTTCAAATTAATTGCCAACCTTTGAGCATTAGGAGATTTTTATATGAAACTTTTGATTTCTGGCTTACATTGAAAAGTCAGATCTGGCAGTCCTGGGCCCACTTTCCTCAGGGTAGCAGTTGCCTTGGGGCCGAGCCACAGCTGCCTCCTTCAGTAGAGCGTGTGCTCTCCGGTTTTCCACAGTCCCCACCACTCCCTCCTGCCTCCCCAATACAGTGGCCACGTGGCAGGTGCCATGTCTCATTGTGATCACACTGTTGTCTGTCTCACATCCAGCCCAGTTCATCCATTTACGTCACCTGCCTGGACCCTCTTGGCATGAGTTCGCATCCCCCATTTTTCAGAAAACCCAGTCTAAAAACTCATTTCTACGAAGAGCTGCTCTCCGTGAAGAAGAGTGTTTGGCTGGGAGCTCTGTTCTCTTGGCCTCCCTCTCCCTCACTGTTCAGGAAACCCCTCCGTGAGCCATAGCCCAGCGGGAAGCCAACGGATGCCCACTCCAGTGTTGTCTGAGTCTACGCAGAAAGGGCTCAGCCTCTGGAAGGGCGAACAGGCAGTGAAACGTGCACACCAACCATTTCTTACCAGTTATCGGGGAATGATAAGACACACTGTGTGCGGAGTACCAGCTAATCAGGAATCCTGATTCACACCTGGATGGAAAGAGCCTTGGGCCTTCTCCCTAGATATGTGGGATGTGGGGTAGAGTGATGACTTGGTCATTCTGGGACTACGGGCCTTTCAGATACCCTCAAGAGGCCCAAAGTTATCCATTAAAAATATACAAGTGATCAAACTGAGAACTCACTCAGATGAGCCAGGGGGCTGGACCAATTACAGCCACGTGGTGAGTGGTGCTCGCCTTTCCTCTGGTTCAGAAAGCTAACCAGGAGCAAGGATGTGGTTCTTAAAAATATTTGAAGCTATGCTTAAGTGCTTAGATCTCCCGAAAGGAGAGTAAGTAGTTAATCAACTTTGAAGGTAATGGTGTTAAGCTACTGTGTAGAGAAGAGCTAGTAGCCATTGTTTTTTGGCAACAGTAGGTATAAATCAGTTAAACAGGCTGGTCGTCACGGACTTATTGGTGGTAGATACTGGCTCAACTAAATGATGGGATCACGGCTTTCAGATCTTGATTTTACTCTCGACCTTGTGGCTGGGAGTTTTTGCATCTGCAGTTTCTGCAGAGAACTGCCTGTAGGGCCTGTGTGGTCTATGGCAGCTCTCAGAGCCCAGAGTCACCAAGTAAGCATCACAAGCGATGGGGCTTGCCTTTGGCCGCCTTTTTGTGACCTGGAAGACTTGTGATGGGTGTCACACCTGGACTACTAGCTGCGCAGGTCAGGGGACACCAGGTTGTGAGCCGGAGCCTGCATGTTGGAGCTGGAAGTCATCACTGCCCCCGTCATGCTAGAACAGGCAGCCGCTCCCGTGCGTGCGTGTGTGTGTGTGTGTGTGTGTGTGTGTGTGTGTGCGCGCGCGCGCGCGCGCCTGCGCGGGGATGTCCCCTGTGGAGCCGCTCGCTGGTTTTCAGCCAGAGGTGCCTATAGCAGGGATAGCTGATCACAATCTGCTTTACCAGCTGAGCCATAGGAGGCTAATTAGAAGAGTTTGTAACCTTAGTTGTGCTGAATTGTACCAACGTGTTGGTCAGGCTGCACGAAAATCCTCCATAGATGGGTAACCGTCCCCTGCATGCATGAGGTTTAAGATGGCAGAAGGAACCACTTCCCTGCCCCAGCCCTTTTTAAAAAGGAAGCATCTGTCCCAAGAATGAAACCTCCTTATTCTGCCATCTTAAAGGGTTAGGAGCTTGGTCAGGCCCAGGAACTTGACAACCTCACTCTCTCTGGGTTTTCACCTATAAGATGGGCATGACAGCGTGGACCTCATAGGGCGATTGGAGGATTATGTGGATGTAAAGCATCTGGACCAGTGCCTGGCCCATAGCAGGTGCTTCGTAAATAAGAGTCCCCCCGTTTTTCCTAGGTAGAGAATTGAGGGGCTTTCTTTGCCGATTTACAGATGGTATCTTGAAGTGGGCAAGTGTGTAGCTCTCAGTCCAGGCATTGTACAGACACAGTTAGAAGAGAGGGTCTTGTGTGTGATGTTGTCAACAGCCTCTGCAAAACGGAGGCTGCCTCAGGAGGCACTGTCAGAGTCGGGGCGGGGGAATTGAGCAGGGCCTATAGGAGCCACCTGGGGCTTCCTTTCCCATCACCCCAGTGATCGTCTGGAACCTCGGCTCCCATAGTATGAGCGCTTGCCCTCCTGGCGTAGGGTGGCCTGGGTGACAATGGCATTTCCCAGAATCACCATTTTCGAAGGATGTTAAGGAATCTCATATTTTTAAATGGGCTTCAGTGGCCGATTATATTTGGGAAGGTTGGGTTCAGTGAAGCTAGATGGGTCTCTCTCCGGTCGAACTTCTCAGAGCCTTTGATATCCTCGTGCAAGCTGTTTCTCCTTAAGAAAGGCTGCTGGGTCAGCTGCTCATCCCAGATTGACTTGTTCCCAGAAGCCTTTATATCCTGGCACATCCAGCATCCCCACTGAGCAGCTTGGAAAAGCCGTCACCTTCTGGCTCAGACGTTCGAGACAGAACGTGGGTGTCTCCCACCTGGTTGGACCCTTTCTCTGACTCCGGCATTTACAGAGAGTTCTGGGAGAAGGCGAGCCACTCAGGAAGGCACGTCAGTGGAGACACCCCAGAATCACTCAGGGAGCCAGTCCCTTGCCCCCGGTGAACCCCGACCAGACCTCACCTGGTCTTTGGCCTCCCAGGGTGTGGGGCTACCCGGCTCAGCCTATCATGACATCTCCGCCACCCAGGGACCCCTTCCACCCTCTGGCCCTCCTCTCTGCCGGAGCCACCCCCAGGAAGCAGTCTGTCACCCTCCCTGCTCCTTGGTGGGGCCTGTGTCAGCAGAATCGGGCAGAGCAAGTCGCGAGTGGCAGATCCAGATGACTTAGTGTCACGTGTGGCTCCCCAGGGGTCAGAGATGGGAGACCCTGGCCTGTGTACCATCTACTCGATCAGTTGGAGCTCAGGAGTGCGCCCACATCCCACACACATCCCCCCCGTGCCTGGACCTCCACCCACCCTGGGCACTGTCGGGGACCTCCTGGGACCCTGACGAGGTATCAGGCAATTCAGGTGAGCCTGAGGAACTGCAGGTTTGGGGTTTGGGGTTCTGGAGCCCATCCCTCTGCTGGTTCCCCAGCATAAAGCCTCAGGCACTCACGCAGCCCAGGGGCCGGGGCAGTTCCCACGTCCCTGGCCTCCCGAGCCCCCTCTGGCATGCCCCGCCCTTTGGACCTGTTGCTGACCCATCACCGTGGTGTTTCCTTGCTCTCTCCTCTCCCCACCCAGCAGAAAGCGCTTTCAGTCGGAGGGTAGAAGGCAAAGCACAAAACCACTTTGAAGAGACGAATAGCAGTTCCCAAAACTCCAGCGGTGAGTGTGCCCCGTGACAGTCACCCTGTGCTGCCGCCTCAATCCGCTCCGGGACCTCTGTGGTGCGTGATGGGGCAGGGGGTCGGGAGGAGGCTGAGAGCAGAGCATTAGAGGGCGGCCAGAGCCCGGCAGGCAGAAGCGGGAGGGACATCCCTCCGGGCCTCAGGAGCATCTCCGGGACTGTGGATCCTCTTTGTCTCTTCCCCATGGAGAGAGGAACTCCCCTGCCCCATGACCTGTGTGATATACTGACTTGGATGGCCCCCTTTGAGCCATTGCTATGTTTATAGGATGAACATCACAGCCATTTTTTTTTCCCAGAAGAAGCAAAGCGGGTACAGTAGAGAGAGCTGTGGCCTAAGAGCCGGAGGCCCCAAGTTCTGGTCCCCTTTTGGACCTGGGAACATCCAAAGGTTCCCTTCCATCCCCTACCAGCCCAAGTAGGCTTGCCTGAGGTTCCCAGTGGTGTTTTGGCGCCCCCTGGTGGTTGCCTCCTGCAAGACTCTAGTGGAACCCTAGAGCACCTTAGAGCAGCCGAAAGCCACTGTCCCCAGCCAGACCTGGGGCCAGCCTGGCGGAGCCATGCGTGAGCACAAGCAGCCTCTGCCCGAGAAAGGCACAGCAATCTGGTCTGCACAGTGCCAGCCAGGGCAGGGTGTAAAAAAGATTTTGATACTTCCTTTATACTAAGGTAAGCCATCACTCACTTTCTTGCTCAATTAAAGTTTAATCCACCAGATTAGGTGTTGGCCTGTGCTCAGCACCGTGCCGGGCACTGCCTGGGTGCAGACAGATGATGCACGTGGCTTGACCACCAGTCAGGGGCTTTGTGAAACATCCAGGAGCGCAGACTTGCACGTGCAAGCTTCCTCAGTGATCTGAGCTCCAGCCGAGGCTCGACCCCAGCTCCACCATCCACAAGCCGGTGACTTGAGCTCGCCTCTCGATCTCACCTCTGCTGTGGAATGGGCATGGCACACACGTCCCTGTGGTGGGGAAGATTCAGAGGGTGCCCTGCAGAGTTCACACACTCACATGGTAGGCTGTTTGGGAGGTGGTGGTGTTTTTAAGTAAACCAAGTGATTTGATGAATAAGTGCTCCGAGGAAGGGAGTGAGGTGTGCCGTGGGAGCCCCGAGAATGTTGCCACGATCCTTTAAACCGTAGAGAGCATGTCGACTTTTCCAAACTGCTTCATCCTTTTGGAAGCTATAACCCACTCAGCCCCTCCAAAAGGTGAGCCTTAAAGAACTGGAGTGACTGGCCCAAGGCCACACAGGAATAAGCAGCAGAGCCAGGACTGAAACCACGGTCTCCCGGGAACCTTTGTTCCCAGCCAGCCAGGCTGCACCCCCTGCCTCTCCTTCCACCAGAGCCGATGTTCAGAGTTGGGAATGACGGTGTGAAGTGCTGCTCCCGCCGGCAGCCACCATTTATTGAGCGCTTACTGTGTGCCTGGCACGTGTTCAGAGCTGTATGTGTCTTAACCTGTTTTCATCCTTACCACAGCCCAGTGAGGGTCAGTGTTATTGTTATCCCCACTTTTTGGATGAGGAAACTGAGGCTCAGGTGACGTTGATTGTTGCCCCAGGTCCCCAGCTTGTGAGTGGTGGAGCCAGGATTCCCGGTATAGTCCATCTGGCCCCGTTCTGCCGCCTCCTGCCTGTGAGGCTCAGCTGACCATGCCAGGAAGCGCGGGGAGCTGCCAGCAGACAGAAAAGCCCTCAAAGCGCAGCCCTCCCTTGGCCTCTCTGGTGTTTGGTGCCGGACAGTACCACCCCGGTGCCAGGACCTAGAAGCAGCTCCCAGCTCCCTGTCCTGAACCAGGCAGCCACACGTGGATATTTTCTCCTTGGCGCTCTGTGGGCTGACTTTTTGAAAGTTGGGGGTGTCCTGGAGGGATGGCCCCGGCTGATCTCACCCTGCCCGTGCCCCAGCCCCACCCCAGCTGCCCCCTCCTCCTCCGAGAGCCCATCTGGCTCACTACTTCTTAAGGACAGAAGTAATGACTGTCATCTCCGAGCACCAGAACCAGAAGAGACTTAGCTAAACTGTTTCTCTTTTGCAGAAACTGCAAGTCCCCTGATTTCCAATCCTTTCCCTCTCCTACAGAGTAAGTGATGGTCCCGTCGGGGGGCTGGAGAGGGCGAGGCAGGGTAGGGAATGAACTCAGCCAGCCACACGTTCGGGACCTCCCCAGAGCATCAGACCTGGGCCGCCCTCCCAGGTAGACCCATTTGGAGGAGGTGGAGGCACAGGGAGACCCAGCCCAGGCGGGTGGAGGAGTTTGGACAGGTGTCGGGTGGAGCTGACCATGGGCGTCCTGACTCTGCCACCCCCAGCCCTGCAGGAACAAAGCCACCCTTTCCTGCTCACGGGGGCAGCCTCAGGACGCCTCTTCCGAGCGCATCTCCGCCATCCTCCTGATGTCTTTTCCCTACTCGTTTTTGCTCTCTTCTCTCTTTCTTTTTCCTTCCACGTCCCTCTGCTGGGCACGCGTGCTCGCGTTCCTATGTGCTCTCATTCTTGCCGCCCTCCAGCCCGCTTCTCTTCCCTTTCCTGTCTTATCCCTGCTTCTCTAGCTTTTCTGTGTTTCTCCACTTCTCACCCTTTCTCTCACCCCTTCTCTCCTTCTCTTTACTGCCCTCCACGTCCATTATGTTGTTTTTGGTTCATTCATACGTTCATTCATTTGTTCACTCAGCAAACAGTGCTGTCTGTGTGCTTCCACCGGCTGAGAGGTGGGCTGTGGAACAAATAAGACGTGGTCTCCGCCCCGAGAGAGCTTTTGGTCCCTTATCCCCGGCGCCCGGAACAGTGTGGCACACAGTGAACACTCGATAAATGCCGCTTGACTACACTCGGCGGTCTTGATCTGCCAGTCTTCCTCTCTCCATTGCTCCTTCCCCCGCAGCCTCTCCCTCACTAGCTAGTGACAGGGGGGCAGACAGGCCCAGAGCCCTGAGGGCACAGCCCCCATGTGTGTCTGGGTGCCCAGTTCCAAAGCTGCCTGCCGCCCAGCAGAAGGGCATCCGGGTTCGTGCTGCCCCTGAAACGGCTGCTCCGTTTCTCCCTGCAGAGCCCTACACGTGCGGCGCCTGTGGAATCCAGTTCCAGTTCTACAACAACCTGCTGGAGCACATGCAGTCCCACGCGGGTAAGGGCCCCACGGTGGATGGGGGCGGGGTACTGAAGCCCCCCTTATGCCTCCCACCCTCAGATCCTGCGAAAGGCAGGGACGGCCAGGGCCAGCCTGCGGCCGCTCTCCCAAAAAACAGTCCCAGGACGTGGGAGCCCTGGTTACTCCGTTGTAAGTCAGGGTGGTCTGTGCCCTGCGGGGGCAGCTGGCTTGCTGGCAGCGTAGCCAGAGAGGGGGTCGGAGCTGGAGAAGGCTTCCAGAAATTGTGACCTCTGCCCGGAGCCTAGAGGCCAAACAGGAGCTGAGCGGGACAGAGTCGTGGGCGTGTGTAGGGTTGAGTGTGGTTTGAGACCCAGGTGAGCGGAGGAAGGGGAGGGCAGTGGAGAGGGCTCAGCCCGGGGCAGCCTGCGGCGAGCCCATTGCTTTCGCGGTCATACCCCCGAAGCAGCAGTCCTCAAACGTGAGCGTGCATCAGTCACCGGGAGGGCTGGTGACAGCACAGATTTCTAGGCTGCACTCTGAACTTCAGACGCGTGGGTCTAGGGCGGGGCCCAGGACTCGCATTTCTGACAGGTCCTCAGGCCACACACACCCGGCTTGTCCGGGACCACACTTTGAGAACTGCTGCTGTAGCGCCACAGCTAGGAGTCTGCTGTCTGGACACCCTTTTTATCAGCTGTTTTGCCATCTGTCCGGCTTACAATGTCAGCTCCCTCACTAGACCACCAGCCTCCAATTTTAGGTTTTGGTCATAGTAGCACTGATTTCTTTTTTTCTTTTTTTTAACGTCTTTATTGGAGTATAATTGCTTTACAAGGGTGTGTTAGTTGCTGCTGTATAACAAAGTGAATCAGCTGTACGTATACATATATCCCCGTATCTCCTCCCTCTTGCGTCTCCCTCCCTCCCACCCTCCCTCTCCCACCCCTCTAGGTGGTCACAAAGCACCGAGCTGATCTGATTTCTGATCTGATCTCTGTTTTAGGCAGGCAGACACTGTTTGCTGTAACAGGTAAATCCCAAATTCTCAGTGGTTTGACATAACCACTTCCTTCTCAGCCACATCACAGCCTAATGCACGCGGCCTTCCACGTGGAGATTCAGGGACCCAGACTCCTTCCTTCCTGTGTTTCCATCCTCCCCTGGATCACAGAGTCCTCTCTGTCTGACTGATGGGCGGGGAGAGAGGCACACTTCCTTCTTTACCACTTCAGGCCACAAGGGACACATATATGCTCAAATTCCAGAGCCCTGCCCAGGGACAGCCCGACAAGGGAAACGGGAACATGGGGGAGACAGCTCGCTGACCCTGCCACCCTTCCCGTAGGGTGATCCTCTGGAGGCATTGGAGGTGATGTGAGAAAAGCGCCTGACAGAGACGGTGGCTCAGTAAAGGCCAAAGAGGAGCTGACCAGGAAAGAGACTGAGTGTTTGCTTAGCTGCTGTCACTTCTGCTGTCACGGTGGTGGTTGTTGTTAGTTATTGCTTGTCTCTCTCTTAGGTTTCTGAATCTTTCATATCACCTTTCAGGTCTGGCCTGACTAGCACAGAGTATTACAGGGCGAGACGCTCTCCAGGCAGGTGCTGTTCTGTTAGTGTGACCCCTCTTCATTTATGCAGCGTGTATCTATTGGGTATCTGCTGTACACTAGGCACCAACTCGCATGATTTTGGGTGGGAGGGAGATAATTTATTTCTAACGTACTCATTAAAATCAGTGCAGGGACTTCCCTGGTGGTCCAGTGGCTAAGAATATGTGCTTCCCGATGCAAGGGGCGCGGGTTCAATCCCTGGTCGGGGAACTAAGATCCCACATGCTGCGCGGCACGGCCCAAAAATTTAAAAATAATAATAATAAAATAAAATCAGTGCAGAGCTGGATTGGCTGCCATGACACGTGAGTTCCAGTCCTCTCTAACCGATGTGACCTCAGGCAGGAAGCTTTGTCGTGCCCCCCTCTCTGAGTCTCCATTCTAAAACAAGGGCACACAGACCTGCAGTCTCCAGCTGCCCTCCTTACACCAAGGTTCTGTCTTCACGTGTCTCACAGCTCCTGCTTGCCTTTGCTGTCAGCCATCCTGCACCAGGGAAGGCCTTGAACGCACTCAGAGCACTTAGACTTGACCTCGTGGGGAACCAGTAGCCAAAGTTAGAAGGATGCCGGGGACCACTGCCTGAGCACAGCGCTTGGGCCCGAGACCCCCACGGCCCCGTCTCTGCTCCCTCCTCCTCTGAAACCCTCTGCCCCTCTGCCGGCTCTGAAAGCTGAGCCCTAATTAGGGAAGAGTCTGGGTGCCAGTGCCTCTCTGTCCCTCAGGCAGTTGGGCGGAGGCCATTAACATGCAAATCAAGGGTGCGCCTGCGGGCGCCCCACCTCCCCCAAGCATCCCAACTTGTTTTCCGAGAAGAGCTGTGGGCTGCTTTGTTCTGGTTCAGTGCTGGCAGAGAATGCCTTGCCGGCAATCCAGTGCAAAGCCAGGCTGAATCCCAGCCAGGCTGAGTCGGGATTAAAGGATTGACTCCGTAGAGAGAAATTAAGCGTCATGATCTGCGCAGTTCACAGCGCCGCTGATAAGGGGGATCAACCTCGAATAACAGCAATCTCATTAAGAGGCTGCTGAATGGCACAGGGTAATTCCCGCTAATAAACTTCCCGTCTGCGCTGTAGGAGAACCCGCCTGGCCCCTGGTGACAGCTTAGGAGCAGGTTTTGGTGGCAATAATACTAAAGATAGCTAACACTTAGTGAGCGATTACCGTGTGTCAGGCCGGGCTCCTCAACAAGCTGGCTGGCATTATCATCCCCATTATACAGATGAAGAAACTGAGGCTCAGAGAACATAATCTCTGGCCCAAAGTTGCATGCCTCGTAAAAAGTACCTCACATCGTTTGAGTTCTTACGTATTAGCTCATTTGATCCTCAGAACGTCCCTCTGAGTTGTGTCCACATTAGCTCGCCTTTATAGATAAGGAAACTGAGGTGAAAAGGGCTAAGTATAGAAAATGGAAGCACATATTTTGGGCAGAAAAATGTCACTTAAAAATTATCAATAAGAAAATGATTAGTCCTGTGCAACAATTAATGATTTAAATAATGATCATAATATTTAAGAAATATAAACTGTTTCCATAATGTTTTGCCTCCAGAATGCAATAGCTCATTTCCTCAACTGCTATCAGTAGGGCAGATGCTTTGATTTTTTCCCAAGTTATAGTGCTGTTTGGCTTGTTTGTTTAAAAGTGTGCATTATGCAGTTCATTTTAGTGTGCTGTTTCTGTGTTATTTTTTGTTCTTTTAATAAAATGTGTAAATTTCAAAATAAAATAAAGTGGCTAAGTAACTTGCCCCAAGGCAGTGCCGCCACAGTATCAGACCAGGATTCTGACCCTCCCATGAACTCAGAGCCGGTGCTCTTCAGCAGGGTAGATGGGGTGGAGGATTAGGGGTGGGGGAAGCCCCCTCAGAGGTCATCTCTTCTAGCCTCTTTTCAAGTAGTCGGGGGACTGCAGCTAAGTGAGGCCTGGGGACTTTCCCAGGGGGCAAACAAGTTGGCAACTCAGAGTGGTAGGATTTGGGAATGGCCACGTTTAATTTCTGATCCCTTTGAGCTACTTCCCCTCTCTGGGCATCGATCTTCTCATCTGTAAAGTAGGCTCGTCACCATTCTCCACAGGCTGGGTGAGGGTTCTGGAGATGATGTATGTAAAGTATGAAGGGCTATAGCACATTCTAAAATAAGACTGAATAATGCAGTTTTCTCTTTTTCCGTCCCCTGCTAGAAACAACTGCTTTCTTCTTTCTGCAACTGGTCCGTCCTTGGGAGACAGCCTTTATTCCAGCTTTGCATCCCGCCCTTTGCCAATGTCTGTGTATCTGTACGTGTGTGAGCACGTGTATCTGTGGTACGCAGCGTTAGCCACCCTGAGTAAACCTTGTTTCCAGCTCAAGCTATAGATCATTTACTGAGTACCTCACCCATTTAGCAGCATTATCTGTGAGATAAGGAGAAAAAAAGTTTTTTTAATAAACCATGCTAGACATCATTATCTAATTAGAGGTTGAGTAATCCCAATTTCAAAGCCTTGCAGAAAGGCGGAGAATGAGGAAATCGCCCTGCAGCTTGCCCAGCCCCGGGATTTTGGAAGGAGGAGGGGAAACTGAGCCCTAGAGAATTGAAGTGCCTAACTCAAGGTTATAATACTCAGCCAAAGCCTGGTTCAAATCCCGGGCTTCCAAATCTCTGTACTCTAGCAGAGAAAGTCAGTAAGAATGGCTGTTGGTTTCCGTTTTAAAATTTGTGTTTCTCTTTTTTACACGTGAGGTCTATTCATTAAAGGAAATTGGGAAAATGCAGAGAAATTACAAAATGAAGACTCAGCCATAATCTCACTACTCAAAGTTAGCCACTGTTACTTTTTTTTTTTTTTACAACTATTTATTGCATATATATGGTGTACTGCTATAAAGTGAATGGTTTTTTTTTGGCTGCACTGGGTCTTCGTTGCTGCGCGTGGGCATTTCTCTAGTTGAGGCAAGCGGGGGCCACTCCTCGCCACGGTGCACGGGCCCCTCACTGCAGTGGCCTCTTTTGTTGAGGAGCACGGGCTCTAGGCGCGAGGGTCAACAGTTGTGGCTCACAGGCTCCAGAGCGCAGGCTCAGCCGTTGTGGTGTGCAGGCTTAGCCACTCTGCAGTATGTGGGATCCCCCCGGACCAGGGCTCGAACCCGTGTCCCCTGCATTGACAGGCAGATTCTTAACCACTGCATCACCAGGGAAGCCCAACTGTTACTCTTTTAATGGTTTCTTTTCAGTCTATTTTAAAATCAGATTTATTGAGATATAATTTACATAAATAAAATTCACCAATTTTAAGAGTACAGTTTGATGGGTTTTGACAAACGTATAGTCATTTAACCACTAACACAAGCACAATGTATAGTGTTACCATCAACCCAAAAAGTTCCCTTTGCAACAAGTCCCTTTCCCAGGCCCCCACCCTGGCAACCATTGTCTGCTTTCTTTTGTTATAGTTTTGCCTTTACTGGAATTCTGTATAAATGGAATTAGATGATATTTAGTCGTTTGTGTCTCACTTCTTTCACTTTAGCATCCTTTTGAGGCTCATCCCTGTTGTTCTGTGATATCAGTATTTCTTTTTATTTCTGAGTAATATTTCATTGTTTGGATATACCACAATTTGTTTATCTATTCCCCTACAGATGGACATTTAGGCTGTCTCCAGTTTGGGGCTATTACGAATAAAGCTGCTGTGAATGCCCAAGTGCAAGTCCCTGTGTGAACATTTTTTTTTTTAACGTCTTTATTGGAGTATAATTGCTTTACAATGTTTTTAACTACTAGGTAGATACCTAGGAGTAGAAATGCTGGGTCATTTGGTCACTCTATATTTAACCTTTTAGGGAACTGCCATACTGTTTCCTCAAGTGGCTACACCATTTTTACATTTCCACCAACAGTGTGTGAGGGGTCCAGTTTCTCCACATCCTTGATAACGCTCGTTATTATCTGGCTTTTTGATTATAGCCATTCTAGTGCATTAAGGGATATGTCATTGTGATTTTAATCTGTGTATTCCTGATGACAAATGATGTTGAACACTTTTTCATGTGCTTATTGGCCATTTAAATATCTTCTTTGGAGAAATGTCTATTCAGATCCTTTGCCCATTGTTTAATTGGGTTTTTTTATTATTGAGTTGTAAGAGATCTTTTTATCTTTATATACGAGGGCTCTATAGATATATGATTTACAAATATCTTCTCCCATTCTGTAGGTTGTCTTTTCACTTTCTTGATGCTGTCCTTTGAAGCACAAAGATTTTTGATGACGACTGCCTACTTTTTCTTTCATTGTTTATACTTTTGATGTCATATGTAAGAAATCATTGCCTAACCCAGGGTCACAGAGACTTAACTCCTCTGTTTGCTTATAAGAGTTTTATAGTTTTCACTGTTACATTTAGGCCTGTATTCCATTCTGTGTTAATTTTTGTATGTGGTATGAGGTAGGGGCCCAGCTTCATTCTTTTGGATATCCAGTTATCTCAGCACCATTTTTAGAAAGACTCTTTGTTCCCCCATTGAATTATCCTGGCACCCTTGTCAAAAATCAATTGACTGTAAATGTGAGGGTTTATTTCTGGATTCTGAATTCTATTTCATTGATCTGTACGTCTGTGTTTGTGCCAGAAGCACACTGTCTGGATTACTGTGACTTTATAACAGCTTTGAAATCGGGAAGTCTAAGCCCCCCAACTTTGTTCTTCTTCAAGAGTGTTTTGGCTATTCTGTGTCACATAAACTTTAGGCTCAACTTGTCAATATCTGCAAAAACGACAGCAGGACTTTTGATAGGGATTGTGTTGAATCTAGATCAACTTGGGGAATATTGCCGTTTTAACAATATTGTCTTCCAGTCTTTGAACATGGGATGCCTCTTCATTTATTTAAATCTTCTTTGAGTTCTTTCAATAATGTTTTTAGTTTTAAGTGTACAAGTCTTATACTTCTTTTGTAAATTTATTCCTAAGTATTTTATTCTTTTAGAAGCTTTTATAAATGGAATTATTTCCTTAATTTAATTTTTGGAGTGTTCATTGCTAACGTAGAGAAATATAATTGACTTTTTTTAGCATATTGATGTCATATCCTGAAACCTTGCTGAACTTATTTATAAGTTTTAATAGTTGTGTGTGTGTGTGTGTGTGTGTATTCCATAGGATTTTCTATACACACAGTCATGTCATCTGTAATCTGTAAGTAGATCATTTTACTTCTTCCATTCATGTGGATGCCCTTTATTTTTCTTTTCTTTTTTATTCTTTCTTTCTTTTTTTCTTTCATTGACCTGGCTAGAACCTCTAATACATGTTGAATAAAAGAGAGTGGACATTCTTATCTTGTTCCTGATCTTAAGAGGAAAGTTTTTCATGTTTAACCATTAACTATGATGTTGGCAGTGGGTTTTTCATAGATGCCCTTTGTCAAGTTGAAAAAGTTCCCTTCAATTCCTAGTTTGTTGAGTGTTTTTATCATGAGAGGGTGTTGGATTTTTGTCAAATAATTTTTCTGCATCTATTGAAATTATCGTGTGGTTTTTGTCCTTTATTCTTTTAATATGGTATTGATTTTTGTGTGTTGAACTAATCTTGTATTCCTGGAATAAATACCACCTGATCATGGTGTATAACCTGTTGTATATGTTGCTGGATTTGGTCTGCTCTGTTTTATTAAGGATGTTTGTATCTATATTCATAAGGCATAGTGGACTATAGTTTGTTTTTTCTTGTGACTTCTCAGTCATGTTTTGGTATCAGAATAATACCTGCCTCATAGAATGAATTGAGAAGTGTTCCCTCCTCTCAAATTCACAGAAGAATTTGTGAAGTGTTCTTTTAACTTTTTATAGAATTCACTGATGAAGCTATCTGAGCCTGGGCTTTCCTTTTCTTTTTTATGGTCGGTGTTTTGACTGCTAATTCAGTCTTTTTAATAGATCTATCCAGATTTTCTACTTCTTGAATCAGTTTTAGTAGTTTATGTCTCTCTAGGAATTTGTCTGTTTCATCCAGGTCATCTAATTTGTTGGAATACTACTGTTCATAGTATTTCCTTATAATCCTTTTTATTTCTATCAGATCAGTAAACTTGTTTTTTTTTGTTTTTTGTTTTTGATGTCCTTTATGAGGTTGAGAAAGTTTCCTTCTCTTCCTAGTTTGCTGAGGTTTTGTATCATAGGTGGGTATTGAATTTTATCACATTTTAAAGTGCATTTATATCTGTGGAGATGATTTTTCGTATTTTTGTTTTCCTCTTAGTATAGGGAATTACACTGATTGGTTTTCTGTAACTATTCTATTTCTGGGATAAGCTTCATTTATTCATGATATGTTATTTTTTATTTTTATATTTTTTATTTTTGGCCACATGACTTGCGAGATCTTAGTTCCCTGACCAGGGGTTGAACCCGGGCCACAGCTGTGAAAGTGCTGAGTCCTAACCACTGAAACTGCCAGGGAACTCCCATGATGTGTTGTTATTTTTATATATTACTATATTTGGCTTGCTAATAGTTTGTTAAGGATTTTTGTGTATATGTTTATGAAGGATGTTGGTCTGTAGTTTCTTTTCTTGTAATTTTTTTCTCTAGTTTTGGATCAGGGTAATGACAGCCTTATAAAATGATTTGGGAAATGTTCTTTCCTATTCTAATTCTGGGAGAATTTGTTTAGAATTTGTATTATTCCTGCCTTAAATATGTGGTCAAACTTTCCAGTGAACCCATATGGGAATTTTCTTTGTGGGAAATTATGTAAACTATGAACTGAATTTCTTAATAGTTATAGAACTTAAGAGATTTGAGGTTACCTGTTTCTTCTGGAGTGAACTTTGGTACTTTATGTTTTTTAGGGGGTTTTTTTGTTTGTTTTTTTTTGCCTCACTTAAATTGTTGAATTTATTGGCCTAAAGTTATTCATAATCATTTTAATCCCTTTGATATGTGTAGCATCTGTAGTGATGTCCCCTTCTTTTACTCCTGCTACTAATAATTTGTGTCCTCTTTTTCTTTTTTTAATGTTTCTTGTTAGAGGTTTATCAATTTTACTGATCTCTACAAAAAATTAGCTTTTAGTTTCATTGATTTTTCTCTATTGTGTTTATCCATCTTCTGTTTCATTAATTTCTGCTTTTATCTGTATTATTTCCTTTCTTCTGCTTATGTTAGACTCAACTTACTCTTTAAACTTACTCTTCAGATCTCTTAGTGTAGAAGCTTTATAACACTGATTTTAAATGTTTATTCTTTTCTAATATAATTATTTAATGTTATAAATAACATTTATTTAGATGTATCCCACAAATTTTGAAACGTTATGTTTTAATGTTTAGTTCAGAACATTTTCTGATCTCCCTTATGTTTCTTTGACCTATGGGCTATTTACAACTGTGATGTTTAATATTCAAATAGTTGAAATTTCTCCAAATGTCTTTTTGTTGTTGATTTCTAATTTAATTCAGTTATGGTCAGAGGCTATACTTTATATGATTTCAGTATTTTTCTGTTCCACCTCGTTTTTCTGGTAAGCTAGTTATATGTATATGGGACTGCTTGGTGTTGTCCACTCTGTTCATTTATATTCAGTCTTTTTTTCTCTTTTCTCATGAGAGTAGCAATTACTGAGAGAAGACAGTTGAAATTTCCAGTTGTTAGGTTTATCTATTTCTTTTTTCAGTTTTCTCAGCTTTTGTTTCATGTGTTTTAATGCTCTTTTATCACTTGCACACACACTTAGGATTAGTATATATTCTTGGTGATTTGACCACTTTATCATTATGTAGGGTCTCTTGTTACCCCTGATCATATTTCTTGTTCTGAGGTCTGTTCTTTCTGTAATACTGTCACAAGCATCTCCACCTTTCTCTTCATTACTGTTTGTATGTTTTACCTTTATTTAACCTTTTACTTTTAACTTATCCATGTCTTCATATTTAAATAGGTTTCTTATAGATAGCATATCATGGGGTCTTGCTTTTTTATTAAGTATGACAAAGTCTACTTTTATTTGAAATGTGGAGACCATTTAAATTTAATGTGATTTCAGTATTACTGGGTTTAAATCTACCATTTTCGTATTTGTTTACTAATTGTTTCACTTGTTGCTTATTCCTTTTTCTCTAATTTTTTGCCTTATTTTGGACTGAGAATTTTTTATGGTTCCATTTTTATCTCTACAATGGATTTATTTGCTATAACTATTGTTTTTTTTATAGTCTATTTGGGTTTTGAACTATGCATTTCTAACTTATCAAGTCTACATTTAAAGGCTATTATCCTTTTCATATTGTGTGAAAAACTTTCAACACAATCTTCTATTTCCCCTCCCTAGTCTTTCTTCTATTGTTAACATATGGTTTATTTCTACATATAATTACCACAATTCATTGTTATTTTTTTCCAGTGAGCAGTCAGTTATCTTGTTAAAGAGATTAAAAATGAGGGAAAATACTTTTTATATCCATTCATGTACAATTTCCAGAACTCTTTATTTCTTTCTCTAGATCCAGATTCTTATTTGATGTTATTTTCTCTTTGGGGGGGGTGATGTCATTTTTTTTTTTAATACCTAAAGAACTTCCTTTAACATTTCTTATAGTTGCAGGTATGATTTTTTTTTTTTTTTTGGTCCTTATTTTACCTCCATCTGTGAAAGATAGTATCACTGGATTTAGAATTCCCTTATTTTATTTTTAATTTTTTTTGTGTTTTTTTTAAATTGAAGTATAGTTGATTTATAATGTTGCATTAGTTTCAGGTGCACAGCAAAGTGATTCAGTTATACATACATACATATCTTTTTTTCAGATTCTTTTCCCTTATAGGTTATTACAAAATATCGAGTATAGTTCCCTGTGCTATACAGTGGGTCCTTGTTGTTTGTCTGTTTTATATATAGTAGTGTATATATGTTAATCCCAAACTCCTAATTGATCCCTCCCCGCCTTTCCTCTTTGGTAACCATGAGTTTGTTTTCTGTGTCTGTGGGTCTGTTTCTGTTTTGTATTGATATATAAGTTCATTTGTATCATTATTTTACATTCCACATATAAGCGATATTATATGGTATTTGTCTGGCTCGCTTCACTTAGTATGATCATCTCTAGGTCCATCCATGTAGCTGCAAATGGCACTATTTCATTCTTTTTTATGGCTGAGTAATATCCCATTGTATAAATATAATTTATATTATATAAATTTAGATTATAAATATAATATAAATATCTTCTTTATGCATTCATCTATTGATGGACATTTAGAATTTTAGGTTGACATTCTCTTTTAATAGTTTGTTCTGTTACCTGCTGGGTCTGTTGTTATTTTTGTTCCCCTGTACTTAACTTGTCCCCCTCTCTGGCTGCTTTTAAGAGTTTCTCTTGTCATTGGTTTTCAACAATTGGATTATGATACTGTGCCTTGGTGGTGTTTTCTTTATGTATTTCTGCTGGGGGTCAGTTGAGCTTTTAGAACCTGGGTTTATGGTTTTCCTCCAATTTGGAAAGATTCTGGCCATTTCTTCAAATATTTTTTCTGCCTCACCCCCTTTTTCTGGGACTCCAATTATATTTATGTTAGACTCCTTAACATTGTCCATGCTCCATTTATTTATTTCCAATCTTTTACTCTCTCTGGTTTTCATTGGGTAGTCTTTTTGCTCTGTCTCCAGCTTCACTGATTTTTTTTCAGCAGCTGTTGTAAGCACCTTATTAGCTAATTCCATCATCTCTGTCCTTTCTAGGTCTGTTTCTATTGATTGGTTTGTCTCCTTATGTTATAGGTCATATTTTCCTACTATTTTGAACGTCTGGTACTTATTAGATGAATGACATTGTGCATTTTATAGTGTTAGATGCTAGATGTTGTATTTTTTAGGAGTATTAAACTTGGCTTACAGTTTGTTACCTGGGATCACCTTAATACTTTGGAGGTTTGCTCTTTCAATGTATTAGGGCAGATCTAGTGGCTTAGTCTATGGCTAATTTAGCCCCATAGTATTTCTCATGCATTGAGGTCTTTCCATTCTGGTGGAGGGGATGCAGATGATTTCCCCCACGTGGGAGCCCTGGGAGTTATCAGCCTACTGCATTTTAGTGATTCTTGCCCTAGTCCTGTGGAATTCGACCCTATGCATAGGCAGATTAGCTACAGCAAAGGCTCCAGGGAACCCCATTGAAATCTCCAGAGCTCTCTCTTTTTGTAACTCCCTCCTCTTTGGTACTTTTCCCTGTAAATTCTAGCTGTCTTGGGCCTGCCTGAACTTTAATCTCTGTCTCTTCAAGGGGACCGCTGGGCTCTGTTCAGTTCCCTGGTCCTACGCAGCATCTTGAAAACTGCTTCCGGGCAGTAAGTTGCACAGTCAGAGAGCTCACCGCATTTGTTTCTTTTTCTGGGATCAGACCCTGGGTTGCCTGTATGAAAGCAGTCATATATCATCATGATTAGCAGTTGTTTGCATCTGGAGGGCAGAAGTGAAAGTCCCCTCCCCATCTTTTTTTGATGCATAGATTTGTTCGTTATTTGACTTGTGAGTCTAAAATATGTATCTATAAATAATACGTATGACATTATGATTAGAGCTTGCTTTTCATTATCTTATGCATTTTCCCATGTTGCTCCAGTCTACATGACCACCTTTCTAGTGGCTGCAAACTATTCCTTGAGTGCACATCCCAGAGTCTCTTGACTAGTCTTGCAGTGCTGACTGAATATGTACAAGTTGGGGAGGCCTCTTCTATGAATAGTGTGGCCTTGACCTCTAAGGCCTGATGCCTTTAACTGAGAAGAATGGAAGAAGGATGTCTGGCAACCCTGAACAGAGGCCACTGACCCATTCATATCCTCAGGTTGTGAATTCTACCTGTAAGATGATGTCTCAAAGAAATACACCCACAACAACAGCCAAAGAGCACAGAGAAACAATATGAGAATATTAGGCAAGTAGGTTCATAGCAGAATAGTAATATTGTAAACGGCACAGCCCAGAAACTTAGGTCTTGGAGTGTAGTTAAGCAATTTGTGGAATATTGTGTGATAAAAGACTGTGTGGCCATTTGTGATGGCAGGCATGTAACTCAGACCATTTCCACTCAGATATGATCTTACAGAAATGTCAAGGACTAACCGTGCATAGAGGATGGTACCTGCCCATTACTTAAAACTGAAAATGGCTGCACACGTTAACAAAAATTAGGGACGTGCAGGGAGGAGGCAGCTAGGAACCGGGAGACCTGGGATGTCCGTCCCAGCTCTGCTGCTGGTTTTCTGTGTTTTCCTGGGCAAATCCTTTCCTGTATCTAGACTTTGGTTTTCACTTCCTACATGTAGCGAGGGGGTTGGGAATTGTATACTTTATGTCATATAGGGCTTTGGTTTTGTTGTGTTCTTTTAAGTTTAAAATATACTAAAAAGATGAAAAGGCACACTTTATAGAAGCAAGAGCGTGAGATGCTTTTGGCCTCTTGGAGTGTAATGGGCACCCCCTCCCGGGTCTCAGAGCTAGAACTTTGTGCTCGGGGGTGTTGGGGGGTGCCTCCCAGCCAGACCCGGGACACAGCGGTTCCCATTCCCTGAGTGCTTACTCCGTGCTGAGCACTGTACCCAGCTCTTTTCCTGTATGATCTCTTGTTAGTCCTTCTGGCAATTGTGTGATTATCTTCATTCTTCCGAGTGATGAAAATGAGGCTTTGCGGGCCTCAGATAGTTGTCTTAGGAGCCCGGATTTGAACCCAGGCCTGAGTCCCAGAGGCCAGTCTTGCCTCCACCTGCATGCTCTAGTTCTTCTCGCCTGGTGAGCCGGCAGGCCTCTTGCACTACAGGGAAACACACTGTCCCCTTTGTGCCCGCAGCAGACAACGAGAACAACATCGCCTCCAACCAGTCCCGATCGCCCCCTGCTGTCGTGGAGGAGAAGTGGAAGCCCCAGGCCCAGAGGAACAGTGCCAACAACAGTAGGTCTTTCCTGGGCGGACCCGGGGACTGGTGGAAGTCTACTACACCCACCTCCAGAGGCCTCCCCCTCAACCCCAGCTTGTTCCCCTCTGCTCCCACATCCCCACCCCTGTGTGTCTCCCATGGTGGTGCAAGACCACGCATCATGGTTTCCAAAGCACTTTCATGCCTGAGACCTCATTGGTGGGAATTCTGACCTCGTGGGGTGGACAGAGGCAGCCTGGGGAGAGGTGATCTGTTTGTGGTCAGAGAACACAGATTAGTGACAATCAGAATTAGAATCCAAATCCACTCTCCACGATTTCTCTTGTCTGCTTTTTCCTGACACTGTGGCCTCATGTACCTTATTCACTAGCGACTCCTGTGTTAGAGGCCATTCCTATATTGAGGAAGAGGTTAGACTGGTTGGCTTCAGAGGTCAAGGTGAATGACATGCAACAAGTATTTGCACACGTATCACTACAGTCTATTCCCATGCTCACGGCAGGCATTACTAATCAATCACAGAACTTTATTCCTGTGAGACTGTCACATATTAAAGACTGCCAAGACCATCAGTTTGTGTGGAAGATGAAATCTGTTCATAATTCCTAACACTAGATGCTTGAGTATTAGGCCACTGCCAGACCAAGGAGCCTTGATTGGCAGGGTTAATCACACCTCTCTTTGTGTCCCCTGCCAGCCACGACCAGTGGTTTAACACCTAACAGCATGATCCCCGAGAAGGAGCGGCAGAACATCGCAGAGCGGCTGCTGCGGGTCATGTGTGCCGACTTGGGCGCGCTGAGCGTGGTGAGCGGGAAGGAGTTCCTGAAGCTGGCCCAGACGCTGGTGGACAGCGGCGCCCGCTACGGGGCCTTCTCAGTCACCGAGATCCTGGGCAACTTCAACACGCTGGCGCTGAAGCACCTGCCGCGCATGTACAACCAGGTGAAGGTGAAGGTGACGTGCGCCTTGGGCAGCAACGCCTGCCTGGGCATCGGCGTCACCTGTCACTCGCAGAGCGTCGGCCCTGACTCCTGCTACATCCTCACGGCCTACCAGGCAGAGGGCAACCACATCAAGAGCTACGTGCTGGGCGTGAAGGGCGCGGACATTCGCGACAGCGGCGACCTGGTGCACCACTGGGTGCAGAACGTGCTGTCGGAGTTCGTGATGTCGGAGATCAGGACAGTGTACGTGACAGACTGCCGGGTGAGCGCATCCGCCTTCTCCAAGGCCGGCATGTGCCTTCGCTGCTCAGCCTGTGCCTTGAACTCGGTGGTGCAGAGTGTGCTGAGCAAGCGGACGCTGCAGGCCCGCAGCATGCACGAGGTCATCGAGCTGCTCAACGTGTGTGAGGACCTGGCGGGCTCTACTGGGCTCGCCAAGGAGACCTTCGGCTCGCTGGAGGAGACCTCGCCGCCGCCCTGCTGGAACTCGGTCACGGACTCGCTGCTGCTGGTGCACGAGCGCTACGAGCAGATCTGCGAGTTCTACAGCCGGGCTAAGAAGATGAACCTCATCCAGAGCCTCAACAAGCACCTGCTCAGCAACCTGGCCGCCATCCTGACGCCGGTGAAGCAGGCGGTCATCGAGCTGAGCAACGAGAGCCAGCCCACCCTGCAGCTGGTGCTGCCCACCTACGTCAGGCTGGAGAAGCTGTTCACGGCCAAGGCCAACGACGCGGGCACCGTCAGCAAGCTCTGCCACCTCTTCCTGGAGGCGCTCAAGGAGAACTTCAAGGTGCACCCGGCGCACAAGGTGGCCATGATCCTGGACCCACAGCAGAAGCTGCGGCCCGTCCCGCCCTACCAGCACGAGGAGATCATCGGCAAGGTGTGCGAGCTCATCAACGAGGTCAAGGAGTCCTGGACCGAGGAGGCCGACTTCGAGCCCGCCGCCAAGAAGCCCCGCTCCGCCCCCGGCGAGAACCCCGCCGCCCAGGAGGACGACCGGCTCGGGAAGAAGGAAGTGTACGATTACCTGCAGGAACCCCTCTTCCAGGCCACCCCGGATCTCTTCCAGTACTGGTCGTGCGTGACCCAAAAGCACACAAAACTCGCCAAGCTCGCCTTCTGGCTCCTCGCGGTGCCGGCCGTGGGGGCCAGGAGCGGGTGTGTAAATATGTGTGAACAAGCACTTCTCATCAAAAGGAGGCGACTGCTCAGTCCAGAAGATATGAACAAACTCATGTTTCTGAAATCCAACATGCTTTAAGACTTCCGGATGAAAAGAAAGAACAAAGAAAAAAGAAGAGAACGTTAGGAAAAAAAAAAACCACACAACACTGTCGCAAACAAAGAAAAAGGAATTTAAGTTCTAAACACTGTGGACCTCATTATAAATGCCCCCTGGAAACTTAAGTGCTTTTTTCAGTGTGTGTGTGCATGTGTGTACGCAATCACGCGTGCACACTTTGGGCGTGGGCGGCTCTGTGCTCATCCGTGTGGCCGCAGAAGTGTCGCACACGCATGCACACATACACTCCCCTGGTGCATGTACGCACGCCTGCTCGCGGGCGCGTGTGCATTAAACTGGGCGTGTCAGGAAAGCTGAGTGTTTGGGAAAGAGGGAAGATGTTTCACCTCCTTTTCTCAGTAAGGGGGCTTTAAAAGACTCCATGTTCAGGTGCGCAGGTTGGTAGAAAACTGATGTAAAACGTTCAGGCAGCTGAGATCTGAAGTGACTTGACGCTCTCTGTCCTTCACTCTGTGGTCCCCCTTGCCCTCCGTCCCCCTCCCCAAGCCTTCCTGACCCTATTGCACCCCACCCCTCCCCGGCTGCCCTGCCATGGATTCTCCAAACTGCATCAGATGGACAGCTTCTGCACTGGACTTTGTTCTCGTTCACCTTCAGGGCATTGAGCTGCTGCCTTTGTGATACCCTTGGGTGTCATGGGGCAGCCGCCTTAGAAACACACCTATCTATCTCCCCAAATCAGGAAAGGAGACTTTAAGAATATAAAGCTGACCTTTTGCTTTTTAATATAAGATAGAAAAAAAAGACATTTTTCAAAGAAGTATAGATACTGTCTCCACTCCTTAATAATTTTTTTCCTAACATTTTTTACTTTTTTTTTTTCAAATTTGATTTAGGCTCTGCTAGGAGGCACTGAATGTCTGTAACTTATATTTTGGAGGGGGTTTTTTTGTTTGTTTTTTGATTGACCTTTTTGTTCCTCAAGTCACACTGTAAACTAGCTCATCTCAGTGGTATATTCAGTATCCTAAGGTTTTCATTAGACTTCCCTGTACAGTCCAGTTTTCCTGTATTCAAACAGCCAAGACCATGAACTTGGTTGTGCTGTTTGGAGACCAGGAGTGAGGTTGGAGTCACAGGTTTCACAGACGTGGGGCTCGGTGGAAGCCATAGGGAAGCACGTGGCTTAGGAGTTCTCCTGAATGTAAGCGGAAGACCGCCCTCCTGGCTCGCTGTGTCTGGTCCTGCGAATGTCTGATTTCTATACCCAGAGTGCACTACACTACTCGCCACGTCACTGACCCTTCCAGCTCAGCAGGGACTCCTGAGTTGATCCATGTTCACGTCCATCGCACCTCAGACCCACAGCCTCCTCTCCCCAGGACCCCGGGGATTCCGGCGGGTCCGCTGCCCACAGCCCTGGGGGGTCCCCACGCGAGCCTCAGCCCTCCTTCTAGGACAGTAGTTGAGCACGGTGCCTTGTGGGCCAAATGATGGATGTTTTGAGGGTGAAATGGCATTAGGCCACATTCAACTTGATGCTGTGAAAGAGGTTTTCAGGCTTTGTTTCTCTGTGAGCAGTTTAGGTTCCACACACGGCCTAAATGCCAACAGGGTGACCCTTTCCCCTCTGAAGAGGTGGTTCCGTCAGGATCAGTGCTCAGCCTCCCATCCCACCTCTCAGTGAATGAAGTGCTGGTGGTCCCATATCCCCCCGTGCCCACGGCTGTGGGATAGAGATAGTTACACCAAGGCTGAGGATGCCTGCCATCGTGGGGGGCACATTCTACCATCTTGGGGGTTGACCACGTCCACTCCATCCCTTCCTAGTAACAAAACATTGTTCAACTGTGAGATACCTCGACTACAAAAAGCACTGTACAACGGCCCTCTCCCCCCGGTCCGTGGCAGTAAAGTTGGGGAAGTAAAGTTGATTTGAAAGCTCAAGGCTTAGGATCATGGACCAGAACACTGTCCCAAGTGTCAAGCCTGCTCACTTTGCCTCGTGAGAACTAACCCTCCCGAGTCTTGGACACACTGAAAGGCATCAAAGTGGGCCGTTTCCCCATTCACTCCAGCAAGCCATGGTCTCAGGAACCACCACGCCATTTCCTCTCCCGGAGAAGTTCTGGGTATTAACTCCACGGCACTTCCAGTTGGGGTCACACCGTCAGAAGAGCCTCCGTCTGCACTGGACAGTCACCTCGTGTCGCTTCCTAGAGTATATGGGAGCATCCGCAGACTTTTCGATGAGACTTTTGGGGGCGTTCCAGAAGGTGGCTGCAGGGTTGCTGATGGGTGACAGATGCCTGCAGCAAAAGGCCTCCAACTTTGCTTTGCTGCTGGGGAAGGGTCCTCGACCTGGCACTCTGAACCACACGCGGAGGATGGGAGCTACCCGTTCTGTGTGGTCAGTGGGAGCCAAGCCTTGGAGCCCATCCTCCCTCTTAGAGCGGAGCTGTGCTGGTGTTGCCTCATTACGGGGCCACTCGGTTAGCAAATAGGCATTTCACTTTCTTGCAGAGCCATCAGGACCACGCCCTGGTATCAGCGTTCTTCTCTTCAGAAAAATTTAAGTCTTAACTAAATTGCAGTTATCTAGTCATATGTGTCACCTCCTGTCCTGTCCTCCTTTCCACCTCAGTTCAATCCTTAGGGCTTGGCGTGCTCTGCAGATGTGTTGTGAGTGCCACTAGGTCTCGGAAAGCTGTCTCCTGGGGCTGCCTCATCCAGATATGGGAACAAGGTGGCAGGTAGTCATTTCTCTCTTGCAGCCTCTGGTTCTTCAGAAACTCGTTGCCAACAGGAAAGGCTGTACCAAGGTGCCCCCTCCGTGTGCTTACTCGTGCAGAGCCCGCTGCAGTGAACAGCTTGATAAAACCCAAAGATCTCACAGGCCCAGCCACTGGCCCCACATCTCCAGCAATATCCACCCTATCCAAATTCTAGCTTAGCCAAAGGATTGAGGTCGGCGCTTCCAGTTCATCTCCCGGCCCCTAGCCTGGCATCGACCTTCGGAAAGTTTTTGTCTTCTGCCTCCCAGTTCTGTGACCACTATGGGACTTTACAGCTCAAGGCGGTTGCCTGCTGACTTGGACACAACTTGCCTGAACCATGTGATTCCCAGGATAGAAATGGCCTTTGCGTTGACATACACAGGCCCCAGAGGGGAGGTGGAGAAAACACACCTCCACTCTGCAGGGTGTTCCCCCTCATCTGAGGTCAGTTGGCTTCACCACCGAAGCCCAAGCCAAGGACCATAGCCTCGTGGGTGGTCCCTCAGATTTGAAGTAACTGGGGGGTCTCAGCTCCACCAAGAGCAGTGGTGCCGTCCCAGTCGCTGTGAGTGGATGCTCTTGTGCCGACATGGTTCTTTTTCCCCGTGCCCAGGTCCACCAGCCGGGCCTCCCTCCAGATGGTAGTTAGAAACCAGGAAACGAAACAGAGGGGCCACTGGGCAAAGCTCCTTTCTGGCCACACTTCATCTCGGGGTTCACGGCATAGGAAGCCACCTACTGTGTCCACGGGCGAGGGCGCTTCGCCACCAACCTGCCTGACAGCCTCATGCTTGGCGTTCGGGGTTTGGCTCTTGTCTGGGAAAAGGATGTTGAGGTTTCCTGGTGAGGAGAGGACAGTCCGATGACACAGTTGAGAAGTTCTGCGTCTCCAGATGTCTGGGAAGGACTTTTTTTGACACCAGCTCTGTAGGCTGGCAAGCGTCTTCTCCTTCAGTTTGCTCCTTTCTCTCCTGCACTTTCGAGAAACACCAGAGAAAAACTCTGCAAGGCGTGTTTTCCACTGTGAAGCAGACCCCCTGCCTTTAGGGGTCCTCTAGGCTTGCGCCTGGACTTGGACTAGACTCCTTGGAAAGTGGGCACCTGAAGAGCTGTCAGGGATGCAGCGTGCATTCTTGGGGGCCACAGGTTCACAAGAAAGGTTTGGAATGAACCTGGGATGCGGATGGAGAAGGGAGGTCCTGTGAGCCATGGCCCAGAAGGGGACAGTACCTGGATGTTGCCATGACGATGGATGTGTTTGCAGAGACAGGAAGAGGAGGCACCCAAAGCACGGCCGGCGGTCTCCTCCTGCCCCCTGAGCCGGGCAAGTTCATAGCTCTGCCCCTTGCCTTGGGCACAGCGACAGCGCCTCTGTCCCTGGGACGTACCTGAGGGAGGGCTTCTAGAAAGGCTGCTGGTTTAGATGAAACCCAGAGGCCAAGTAAGGCTCAGGCTGTCCCCTGGAGACAGTGGGTGGAGGGCTCCTGTCTCGGCCCCCCTGTATCCGGCCGGGCCAGTGGGAGAACTGGGAAGGGCCCTGCCCCCTCTTCACTGTGGCTAACGTTTGCTAGGCCAGTTATGGTGAACCAATGATACAGTGTTTTCCCTTTTCTGTTTCCCACCGGGTTTCCCCTTTTCAGGGTTTTCTGGAGGATTTTGTTGTCGTTGTATTTCTTCCTCTGTCCTTTGCGTTTAAGGATCGTGGTCCGCGGAGCCCCGCCATTCCCTGGAGGGGCCCTGTAGTTTCTGTGCGGAGAGGCACCTGCTCCTGCTTTGATGAGGGTGAAGGGCATCGGGTTGCTGTCTGTTAATATTCATGCCCCTCCACCACCACGGGCGTTGCTTTAAAGGTTCAACTGCTGTACAGAGAAGGATTTGCTGAGTTTGCAGCTGGGTGTCAGCATAGGGGCCCTCCCCACCCATGCGTCCCACTGGGCACCTTGACTCTTCGAACCAAAGTTCCTTTTAAAGGGGCACAGCCCAGCCTGGTCCGCAACCTCAGGGGCCTGGGATCCCTGTGGCGCTTCCTGAAGTCCAGCTTGGCAAGAGACCATGGGGTCTGAGGCCAGCTGGAAAGGGGGGCTCCTCCCACAACCCAGGTGCCAGCCGGTCCCTGCCTGGGACCCTTCCCTCCCACCCAGCCAGGGTGGCCGGGTCCCAAAGCGGTGAGCGAGCTCGTGGACTGGCACGGGGGCTGGAGACAGAGGGACCTGCGGGGCTGGGGGCTCCCAGACCCGCCGGGCAGTGCGTCCAGGGCCGTTCAGATGCCGAGCATCAGGAAATCATTTTGTACAACCACCTGAAGCAGAGATATTTTTTAAAAAGCATAAATTATTTTCAGTTGTTTTCTGATGATCCTTCCTTTTTCTTTTCCCCGTAACTTTGCGTCGGTGATTGTTTCACATCAGGTAAATCTTGAGAAAGCCTTGGTGCCCCTCCCTCCCAGGCCCCACTCGGTACCCATGCGTGTGCACCCTCATCCTTTCTCAGTAGTTAAGACGTTCTAGGCAATACCATAGGCACAGCTGACTGTGTCTCTGTCTTCGAGTGCAAGAAACTCAAGTCATCTTAAAAAAATACAAAAAAAAAAAATTTACAAAAAAACAAACACACAAAAAATATCTTTTTTAGGCCAGAGTTTTCTACAGGTATTAATGAATATTTTTCTTAATCCTTATAAGTTTTATGTGTTTAATATTTCTTAATACCGGTAGCATTAATTTATACTTTTGTAGCAACACAATATTTTTATAAACAGCCAGTGCTTTGGCTCAAGTTTCCACAAGGGGTTTATGCAGGGTTATCTTGGGACCCTGTGTACCATGTACTGTATTTAAAAAAAAGTTACCTAGTGTCACCCTTGCTGTGTTAATTAACAAAAGACGTTGTTTGCGGTCTCCTGTGTCGTTGGTGTGGACCCAACAGTTCTCCAAGGAGTCACATTGCATGGGGGTTGAGTTGACAGTTCTTGTGATATGTGAACCCCCGAGACCAAACTTGAGGGTTTATTTAGGCTTTTCTGTTTGTCCTTTGGATTTTTGGTTTCATTTCGTTTTGGTACCGTTTCTCCATTTACGGCCAAATCAGTTTTCTGGTGTTTAAAACTTTTACTGATGTCAAATGGAGGAAAGGAACAGGAAAAAAAAAAAAAAAGATTTTTACAAAGTAATAAAATTTAAAACTGAGCTGTTTAAATGTTGCTGTTTTTACCTGTCTGTTCTTGTCCAAAAGTGGGACATTCCCAGGGAGAAGAGGAAGGTTCCACTTGGTTCTTTAAATCGCCAAAAGCCCCCACCCAGAAATCAGCACCCCCTACCCCCCCGAATTCTTGCAACATTATTTCCTGGTTGGTTGATGCCAAGGTAAAAAGACATCCTTTTAATGGTTAGAGAGGATCAGTTGCTTAAATGATTTCATGTCAGTGTTGTATTTATGGTTTTACAATAAAACAACCTTTAGGAAGATGGCAGTGCATGGTGTGATTTCTTGGGTTGGCATTGGGCCATGTCATCCAGGTAGGAGCAGGGCACTGGGGAGTAGAGATGGACAGAGGCAGAGATGTCACCTGGGGGTGACAGAGCTGGAGTCCATCCCGAGGGGATACTACGTGAGGTTGGGGTTAGTCAGCTCCTCGGAGCTCCCTGCTGACCTCAGGCACCAGACCCAGGTTGGTGGTGTCTGATACATAAGGGAGGGACACGGCCACAAGAAGACGTGGTCTCCGTGGGCCTTGTTGTGAAACACTGTCCCAGCGGAGGAAGGATGGATTTGGTCCGAGTCCTACAGGCCCAGTGCCCAAGGGACACATCCAAGTTCGCCTTGGCCACCATCATTTATGTGATGTGTGTTGTGTAAACCGTCCGTTTTCTGGGGAAGAGTGCCCGTAGATTGTGCCAAATTCCTGATGGCATCTGTGACTCAGAAAGTTAAGAATTAGTGGGAGCTGTGGAGACACATTTCAGCCCAGTGTCTGGACACACTGTCCCCAACACAGGTCAGAGTGGAAAGCCTGCCTTGGGAGGAAAGGCTCTCTCCATCCCAGGAGAGGTTCAGGCAAAGCTCAGATGCCCGCAGTGGGTGTGAACCAAGCGACTGGTGGGCCCGCCGGGCAGCCAGACCAGGTAACTCGGGTGCCCTTCTTCCTCTGTCCTTCTGAAGCTCTGCGTGGCTTTCCCGCAGTGTCCCCTTCTCTGATGCTTCCTCCCCATTTGCTGGCCACCGACCTGCTGCCATCCTCCGAGCCAGCACCCCAGACAGCTCTCCCACTCCCTTCAAGACGGTGTGGCCTTCCTGCCCCACCTGCCTGGAGTCAGCACACCCGTCTCCTAAGTAAAGCACACGTCCAAGTTCGTCTTGCCCAGTGGTCATGTGTGTGAAGTTTGAAGTGTTGTGTACTGTCTGTCCGGGGGAGAGCATCTGTGGCTTTGCCAGTGGCATCCGTGACTCTAGCCAGTGCCCTCCACGGTGGGCTGCGGGGGCCCAGCCGGGTGGACTTGCCCCTCTGCTGGCCTCGACCCGAGCCTCACACTCCAGACACGCACATCAACACTTGGCTTGGAGAGTCGAACTGAAGGCAAGTCGTGGAGAGAAGACGCCACCAGAAGACAGCTGTGGCCAGAGTGGGCAGGGAGGGTGGCAGCTTCTCCTAAAGCAGGCCTGCTCCTGCCAGAACAGCCGTTCAAAGGTAGAACCACGTCCGGCTTTATCCCTGTCCTCAACCAGAAACGGATGCTCTCCTCGAAGAGGACGTGCTGCTCGATCAGCCGAACAAATTCCATCCAATCGCAAGGATGACGGCACGAATTGGCCGAGTCTGGGCCAGCCTCCCGGGGGCATCAGCCCTGCCCTCAGAACCCCCCTTCGGTGGGAGTTTCCTGCTGTTCGGTGTACCGTGTGGACATTCCTGAGCCAGCGGTTGAAGTTTAATCAAGGAGTTTCTATTGGCTCTAAAACAAAAGTCTAGAGTCCTGCTGGAGCGGGAAGACTCCCCCGCTAGCTGAGAACGTCGGGATCCAATGAGGTCAGGGCGTGGCCAGAGCCTCCATACGACTGAAGGGCCAGCCTCTGGATTTTAAAATAAAAATTTTAAAAAAAGCATGTCTGTTTATTAAGCAGCCACATGTATTTTGTGACAGAGATGAGCATGACCAGTATCTTTAAGAGAGAATTTGAGGTGAGACTGTTTAAGAATCAGATGAGTCATCAGGGTAGCCGCTTCGCTGAGAAGGATTCTGGTCCCTTCTGGGATGAGTGGACTCCTGACTGGAGGTCACAGATGTGCCTCAACCCCATCCCACCCCTGAGGGGTAAGACAAGATCCAAGGGATTTTGTAGGGAAAGTTTTAGTAACTGTCATGGAGATAAAAGCCTTCAGGACCAGGGAGGGTGGCAGGCAGGGCTGGTGACCCACAGGGGAGACCCCAGCTAGAGGGGTGTCTCGGGTGCAGGATGCAGGCCCAAGGCGGCCAGAACTTATTTTTCAAGAGAATTGAGAAACCTAGAGTTTTATATGGGAGGTCCATTTTTTTTTTTTTTTTTTTTGGCTGCCTTGGGTCTTTGTTGCTGTGCCCGGGCTTTCTCTAGTTGCGGCGAGCAGAGGCTACTCTTTGTTGCGGTGTGCGGGCTTCTCATTGTGGTGGCTTCTCTTGTTGCAGAGCACGGGCTGTAGGCACCCGGGCTTCAGTAGTTGCGGCGCGCGGGCCCTAGGGCACGCGGGCTTTAGTAGTTGTGGCGCACGGGCTTAGCTGCTCCGCGGCATGTGGGATCTTCCTGGACCAGGGATCGAACCCGCGTCCCCTGCATTGGCAGGCGGATTCTCAACCACTGCACCACCAGGGAAGTCCGGGAGGTGCATTTTTTAATGGTGAACTCAGAACTGTAAAATACCCTGGGAGCCAAACTCCCATCCACCAGCTGAGCTGAGGCTGGCCAGCCCACCTGTGGCTTGCACTGTCCGGTTTAGGCATTTGTCCTTCAGGTCCCTTCAAAAATCTCTTTCTTCAGCATGGCACCTTCCAACTGCCATAGGTGGCAGCCCCATGTGTGAATCATGCATGGAGGGGGCAAGGTATGGACGCAGGACGTGATGACATTTGTTAGTTCCAGGCTGGAGAGCCTGTCACTTCTCCCTGTGTCCCCACCCCCGACCCCACCCACTTCTGCCCAGTGACTCCCAGCCAGGCCCACAAACGCTGTCCCTCAGGACTGTCCTCTCTATGGAAACCTGGAAGCCCCAAGGTTGGGACTTCTGGGGTGCGTAAGGCGGGGAATCTCTATGTGGTCTGACCAAGGGGGCTGCAAAGCTCTCTCCACCCAGATCCTTGCCTCTGGGTTTCGTCCCCTCAACACAGCATTCCACCTCAGAGCCCAGGAGGCTGGGGTTTGGACTCTTGCAGCGGCAGCTGTCAGGCCTCTGGGTGGATGGAGCCCGAAAGAGGTGTTTACAAGTCCGATGTTTGTAAATCCGGCGTGTGTGAGCTGGAGGCTCCCGGAGTTGTGCGCTTGGGCCAAGTTGGTGCCTGAGCCACCCTGGACAGCCTACCTGCTCTCTTCCTCCAGGGAGCAGAAGCCGGGCCAGACGCAGGGCTTTCAGCTCCGGTCCAGGGCCAGCTGGTTGTTCTGGGCACAGCGCAAAGGGCGGTGACCATTCTTCCGGGGCAAAGGGCCAGAGCAAGGATCCCAGGAGATGGGATCTCCAGGACCCTTGTGGAGAAACAGCCCGAGGCCTTCCAGCCCCTGGCAGCTACTGCTGGGGATGCAGCTGTGAGCAAAGTAAACGCTGGCGTGGGGTTCTGTGCGGCCAAGGACAGGGGAATCCTTTCAGGCGCTCGTGGGGCATTTACCCAGACCCAGTTGGGCACACACTAGGGCACGGTGATTTCTTCTGACCCTGGGTCTCTGATGAGCCCTGTCAACTCCCTCCCAGAAACAAGTACCCAGAGTTTTCCCCTCTTTTCTCTTCTAGCTTTATTAAGACAAAACAGTCCCATTGTATACAGAGCTGTGATTTATGTTTCATAATTTGCATAGCCAATTTCATGTCCTGAAGATAGCTCTATTACATTGCCAACACATACATTTTTCACATGTGGGGAAAGCTGGGTTACTCATGCCCGCTCCCCAGCTTGTCTCCCCCTCCCCTCCCCCATCTCATTATACTTCGTGATGAATTGTCAGGACATGGGATTTCAGGAGTCTACAATTTGCTTTTTATTGGAACCTGCCGCGGGACCCTGGGGCGGACACTGGCCCTCGCGCTCCCTGTGGCCTGTGGACCTCTGGCCTGTGGGCCGTTCAGCTGGAGAAGCGCAGCAACTCCTCCTCCCCTGTGGACACAGAGAGGCTCGGGGAGTAGGTGTGGGGTCGTCCAGGGGTCTGTGGGTGGGGACGGTCAGGGGATGGGGATGCCTCATAGAGGAGGGACGGCAGCTTGGGCTGAGCTTAAGCCGGAGCCTGAGGCCAGAAACTTCTGCTTGCGGAGTGACTCGATTATCTCCAGAGTGCGTTCCACGGAATGATCTGATTTTTTGCCTCCTGATTTACCTTAGGTACCATTTTCCCAGTGGGGAGATAAGGCACAGAAATCTTTAACGGCTGCTGTTCCCTGGAATGCTATTCCTGTTATCATTATAGCATCACCACCATTATTAGTAACGGCTGCCGCTAGGTGGATGTAGACCGTGCGAGGCTCTGTGAAGTAGGTACTTTGTCCCATTTTACAAAAGAGAAAACTGAGGCTCAAATTGACACTCAGTGTGGCCAGCCCAAATGTGGCAATGCCGGGATTGGAGCCCAGTTCTGCCCCACTCATGTCCTGCCTTCCCTCTGCCTGGGCCCAGATGCCCCATCCCAGCTGGGGTAAGGCCTCAGGCTTGGCCCCATTTTACAGGTGGGAAACTGAGGCCCAGAGAGTGGATGGGCTGGTCACCTGGTACAGAGTACAGAACTCAGCTTTCCAGACCCTCACCTCCTACCAGGGCTCCCCCACCTGGACCCCGATATCCCCCAGGCCCAGCCTGGCATTGTCGGGCCTCCTACCTTCACCAGGAATGCCACAGTACTCCTTGCACTCCTTCTCTGAGTAGAACTGGTTGCTGTTGCCCTTGCAGCCCCCGTAGATGAAGAGGACGCACTTCCCCTTGACAGCATCAAATGCCCAGAGCTGGGTGGAGCCTCGGCAGGGGCCAGGGACTATGGGGAGATTGCAGGCCTCTGTGGAGGGGGAGGGAGGTGCAGAGCATTGGAAGTCTTTAGGACTGCTGACCTAAGACACCCATCAAAGGGCCTGAGCCAGGGACCCTGCTCATCCACAACACCTGGACCCCTTTTTATAGATTGAGAAATGGGAGCACAAGAAGGCATACGTGCCGAGGGTCACCCATACCCAAGTGTGCAATTCCTATGACTTCAGGAAACCTGCCCTGGAATTCCACCACTGGAGCATCCTCTCTTAGCTACCTGTTCAATGGGCAGGTGGTCTGTCTGAAGGACAGGGTTGGGGGGCGCAGGGGGAGGTGGAGAGGTGGGGCCACACTCACCCACGGTCCGGCAGGTCTGCAGACACTCCTTCTCTGAGACAAAGTTGTTGCCGTTCCCCATGCAGCCGCCATAGTGGAAGGTCTCGCAGGCCATGGATGAGCCGTTATAGAAATACCTCTGAATCATCCCCAGGCAAGGACCTTGTGAGTAGCCCAGCTGGCAGGAATCTGGGGAGGGGCAGAACAGCAGTGCTCACTGAATGCTGACTGTGTACCTGTCACTGGGCCGGATACTTTAACAGGTATCATCTCATTTAGTTTTCATCTCTGCATTAAGAGGAACGATTCTCAATTCATTTTAAAGGTAAGGAAATTGACTCCCTGAGAGGTAAAGTGACTTGCCCAGAGTTACATAGAGCTGAAATTCAAAGCCATGTTTGCTGGATTCCAAAAACCCATGCTCATTCCATTCCATAACATGGGGAGTTACCAACGACCCAGAGACCCAACATCCCCTGTGTTGGTCTTGTCTGCCCAAAGACTCGGTAAGGATAGTAGTTGATGGTACATTCACCAGCACCCATGCCAGCCAGCCTGACCTCTGCCTTATGTCCCACCGCCGTGCCTTTGCTCTCGTCATTCCTGCCCCTAGAATGCCAGAATGCCTTCCTTCCTAAAACCATATCTGGACACAGCATGAATTCCCCTTCATCCAGGAAGTCCTCCTTGATCACCTCATCCTCCATTTTCTGAACTCCCTCAGCCTTTTAGCTGACCCTCCCTTTTGGGTCCCTCACTTTCTTCCTTGACTGCCTCCTCTACTAGACAAGAAGGTCCAAAAAGATGGTGGTTCGTCCCCATGACCCCAATGCCCAGCGCAGAGTCTGCGGTGGAGCAGGGTCGGGGTTCAGTGTTTGCTGAGAGATTTGGAGAGTGATCATTTTATCAATCACAAAAAGCATTCTCACGTTCTTGCCCATGTGCTCCCCCAGCAGCCCTGAAGGGCAGCTCAGCAGGCTGTTATCCCATTGTACAGATGAGAAAGCCACGTCTAGGAGGCCACCTAGTGGTACAGACAAGCCAAGAACTCGCTTCTCATCGTGGAGCTGAGACTTGCTAAGCTCAGGGACCATGCCTTACACTCCTCTCTCTTCCCCCATAACCGCTGGCCCAGGGCAGAGTACTGGATTTGCCCTTTCTAGGCTCAGTCCTTGATTCTAGCAGAAAAATAAGAAAGACTTCACGGTGATGAGGGCAGCTGGGGTGAGCCAACTGTGGACCCTTCCTCTCTGGAGTGTGGCAGAAGGGGATTAAAAAAAGGGGGGTGATCATCACCTTCTTTCTTGCCGAAATCAGTTACTAGTTGTCCAGCCCCTGATCCTTCCTCTTCCTGGGGCAGAACAGCCCGCCGGGCTCTCTGGGGGAAGAAAGAGAAGAAGCCGTTGCAGGGATCTAGCCACTGCTGCTCCCCTATACCCCTGGAATATATAAACAAACCACTTGCTTTGGGGATCAGGGTGTAGACAGAAACACTACTAGATTGGTTAATGGCCTGTTTTCCCAAAAGCTTCAACCTGAATTCCAGAATAGGCATCACAAGATAGATTTCTGGTCTGAAATGACAAATCAGAACAATACCTACATATCCAGCTTCCAGCTGAAATGCCCAGAGGAATATAATAATGGAAAAGAAACCTAACCCAAAGTTGGGAACCAGGGAAGAGCAGCATTCCCATACTAGAAACTAAAAGGCATTTCTACACAAGGGAGTGGGAGCGGGAGTGACTTGCAGGAAGGGCTGACCAGACCATCGTTAACTGCTTACAGCGGAAAAGTCATGTGGAGAGTAAGAAGGGACCCCGAGATTGACCCTAATACTCCTAGATATGGGGGTGGGGGTGGGGACTGCAGAGCAGGGCAGGCTGCCAAAGCTGTCAAAAGGATCTCTGGGAGTAGAGTCCACTGAGGCACAGTCCCGGGACAGTTACAGAAGGATGAGCAGGGACACTGCCGGCCATCAGGCAGTCTTCCTGCCCACAGGTGAGACCTGGAATCTGAAAAGGTAAAACTGTAGTAACCTTCAACGTTTCCCTTCTCCTTTGAAGGTGCAACTGAAGCTGTGATCAGGGACTCCCACTGTCCACCAGAACCCATCTCAAGCTGGTTGCACATAGGTCTTCCTTGGTGAGGATGAAGGAAAAGAGAAAAACCATGGAACGAATTAAATAATGCAACTGCTCAGAAGAATCACACTGAGCTGGAGAAATATCTCCACTAAACACAGGGTGTAGGTAAGAAACAGAAGAAAACTAAAACCATCAATGAAATTCGAGATGGCATTGCATCAACGTTAACAGGAGCCCACAGTTATGCAGATGAATAATATGGGAGAAGTAGAAAGTTACTGGAGGTGAAAAGGATTTTGTTAAATTTAACCACACAGTAGGGATAATAAACTGCAGTTTAAAGATTATGAGAAATAAACTCACAGAATAGGAATTCTAGAAGGAGAGGCAAACAATATAGAAATAATAGAAGAAAAGTTTTACAAGTTGAAGAGAGACTTGAGTTGTTCAATTATAAGGGCTCAAAGGGAAAGAGAAAATTAATGAAGAGTCCTATCTTGACATTTCCTAGAGACAAAGGATAAAGAGCCTAGTAGTGGCCCTCAGAGTAAACGAGAGCATTTAATAACAGAAGCGGCAGAGCAATATCTAAAGGTTGTAAGAGGGTAAAGGTTGTAACCCAGGGATTCTCCACTCAACCAGGCTGTTGATCATGTGATATAAACACAGAAAGATATTCTCAGACATGCAAAGATCCTATAGTTCTCCACCATGTACCTTTCCAGAAAAAAATTACTTACAGAAATATTCCCAACACTTGAGAAGGGAACCTAAATACAAGAAGATGCATGATGTGGTAGAAAAGAAATGATGGTAAACTAGAAAGCCAGTAAAATAGAGAGTTGAGGTTAAATTGTTGTTAAAATCGTCATTCAACTTAATGTAAATGTTAAAAGTAATTCTCCAAACAAAAGGTGGAAAATATAAACATCAATCTCAGATTATATCCACAAAAATGAGGATGTGGGAAGCCTGGAAGGAAGAAATAAAAAGTAAGCTGCCTTTCTCTCTTTTGCAAGGGAAGTCATCAGTTATTGTTTCATTCTTTTTTTTTTTTTTTTTTTTTTTTTTTTTTTGCGGTACGCGGGCCTCTCACTGCTGTGGCCTCTCCCGTTGCAGAGCACAGGCTCCGGACGCGCAGGCTCAGCGGCCATGGCTCACGGGCCCAGTCGCTCCGCGGCACGTGGGATCTTCCCGGACCGGGGCACGAACCCGTGTCCCCTTCATCGGCAGGTGGACTCTCAACCACTGCGCCACCAGGGAAGCCCTATTGTTTCATTCTTGACATGGATGAAGAAGCATAGATTCAGCTGAGATCTGGATTAAGATGGCAGATAGAAATTTCCCTCAAAATTACCCTCTCCAATACCGAGCCATCAGCAAAGAATGAATTCAGAAATCCCAGCCCCCAAGTATTGCTCAACACCACTGAAATGAGGAAAGGGGCACAATTTAAAGGAAAAACTAAAGCTCTCGATCCACTAATCTGGAGCTGAACAGGAAGGTCAGCAAGGTTCAGCTCCTGACCTGCCCTCCAACTCCCAGCCCTGGCAAGTCATCAAATTTCTGATAGCTCTCCCTAATACTTCCAAGTCCTGAGAGAAGAAAACTGTGGGGAACCCTATCTTCTTCCTCTTCTGATAGAGGAGTAGTGAAAATGACTTCTGGGGAAAAAAAGAGGAAAATAGAGCCTGACTCTTTCTAAGGGAAGGTTCTGGGGCTACACAGTCAATGCTCCAGTGGGTGTCACTGGGGGCAGATGTACCTTGCTGCCAGCCCCGACTAGGTGGAATGAATCCCCATAGGGTATTTATCAGTCCTTCCAAAGAGAATGCAAAGCGAGTGTATTCCAACCAGCTCTGGATTTCAGAAAAGTGGATGCAACACAAAAAACCCAGACCTTACTCTAAGTTCGGGTGGGAGGGGACTAAGCTTATATTTGCAGGAAGAGAGCCAAGGAATAAGGAAACCTCCACGCCACCATATCAGAATAAACAGAAAGTCTATCTAAAACGGACTAAGCAGGAGTCAGAGAAAAAGAAGTGATACAGAAACTATGCAGACCCACTTCAGAAATGAATGAAGAAGTAGCCTGAACTAGAGAAAGAGCCCAAGAGTCCAGTGGTGGACATGGCCGTGAACTGCCAAGTCCTCCCATCAGCAATGGATTTATATTCCCAGCTACCCACTGTCAGCCCCTGTTGGAGACCACCTCAGCTAAGGGAGCCCTCTCATTCAAGGTCATGCTCCCTTCCCAGACTGATCAACATAGGGTATTAAGGCTCCGTCCCTTGGCCCCATCATGGGACAACTCCCAAGGGTGGTCCTGGTTCCAGAGCTCCCTATAGGGTTGGTTGAGCCATTGTTGTGACGGCCCTGCAGCTCTCCTTCTGCCTCTGCCCAATCTTCCCTTTGTCTCTTCCGTCCATGTATGTTGATGTAGGGAACCCAACCTAGAAGAAAACATAACTCAAGAAGCAGAAGGAAATCCCTCTTTGGCCTCAAGTTATGGAATTACATAATAAGAACATGCACGTATTAAGACAAGATTCAAAGATGAAATGGTAAACGCTGACAGAATAAGACGAAGAGAGAACCCAGGCCTAAATAAACAAATTGAGAAGCAAAACAACATCGGTTCAGGGCTCGTGAATAAATTAGGAATAGTGAGGAGCAGAAAGAATAGATGCTGCTAAATAGAAGATTTCATAGACGAGACAGTCCCAGTGGATGCAAATAAAAGCAATTTGAGAAAAGCTAGTGCATGATGGAGGATAAAGATGCTCCAGGATGAGAGAACAAGTGTTCGCCAGATGGCAAAACTCCGCAAAGCGAATAGAATATGAATTCCATATCATGAGAGTTTCCTGAAATACAGTAGAAATGTCATCTGTGGAAGGAAAGAGCACGGTGTATTCCAGGAAGTTTTGATATAGACTCTCAACCCCAAGACATGTCCTTGTTAAGATGCTGACTTCTTATCAAGGAGAAAGTCTGTCCAGGCATCTGAGCAGAAGAAACAAATTGCTTCCAAGGAGAAGAAATAGCAGGCTGGCCTCAGGCTTCCCTGCCGCGGTCATCAGTGTGGAAGAACAATGGAGCAGTGCACACAGAGCTTCTTCTGAGGGAGAGAAAACATGACCTTAGAATTTGACACTCAAGCGAAATACCCTTCAAGGAGGAAGGAAATGGGCAGACATTCTCAAACAGGGAAGAATTCTGGGATTAAAACACCCATGAACCTTCCTTGAAAACAGCACTTGGTAAAAAAAAAAATGGCACTAAGAGATTAATAGAAAGAATAACTCAGGAATGGAGAAGCTGTGTTATATTCACTAAGGGTGAATGTAGACTCCACTAAAATACAGAACTATTACTAGATGTCTGGGAATCGTGGTGACAGAGCAGAATGGGGATGATATCAGTCTGGACAACGTAAAAGCAAAAGGGAAGGGGCTTCCCTGGTGGCGCAGTGGTTGAGAGTCTGCCTGCCAATGCAGGGGACATGGGTTCGTGCCCCGGTCCGGGAGGATCCCACATGCCGCGGAGCGGCTGGGCCCGTGAGCCATGTCCGGAGCCTGTGCTCCGCAACGGGAGAGGCCACAACGGTGAGAGGCCCGCGTACAGAAAAAAAAAAAAAAAAAAAAAAAGCAAAAGGGAAGAGAAGATGGAACCAAGTTTGGGAGTGAGGATGTCTGTCTTCCAAATCCTGCAGACAGCAGATATTCTCTAAAAGTATCCATAGCGATGCCAGCCTCTTAAATATTAGTTCATAACCTTGACTTTATCTAGAGCATTCTTTAAGGAGTAAATCTCTTGTGGATAATAAATATTTATTTGAAGTTTTTTTTAAAACTTTCAAACTTCAGGGCTTTTTTTCCCCTGTCATTCCGCACGGCTTGCAGGATCTTAGTTCCCTGACCAGGGATCGAACCCGGGTCCCCTGCAGTGGAAGTATGGAGTCCTAACCACTAGACCACCAGGGAATTCCCCAGGGCCCTTTTAAATTCGAGTAAAACTACAAGGAATGCCTTTTAAAATTTAGAAATAGCATCTGTAATGTAATTCCATTTAATAATAGCATATTTAAATCTGTTCCTCTATCTATCCAACCTTCCTTCTATCTGCCCCTCTCCAGGTGTATGCAGGTCAAATTACCGGAGTAATGTGACTGTTGGTAGGTGTTGGGTGGTGGAATTTTTTAAAACTTATTTTTTATACCTTTATACTGCACTGTTTTGATTCTTTATATTGATCGTATGTTAGTTTTATAATAACAATGGTAATTTTTTTCTAAAAAATATGTAAGCAAACAAATAATATGTTAGCAGTGTTAATTCTATGTAGGAATAAGGACATTATTGTCTTTTTTTTTTTTGCTTTCTTGTATTTTTTCAAATTTTCAAGAATATGTTTCTAAAATAAATATTACATGTATATATGTACTTATATACACACACACATATATAGATATATACACACACAGCAGTAGACTAAATTAGGATATATAATTTCCAAATAATCAGAGAAAGAAAGAATGAAGAATTAATATGGCAAAAGGCAGGAAAATAAAACAGAAGAAGGAAGCCCCACAAATCAAAAGTCAGCACAGGAGAGCTGCTTTGCTCTCGGATTTGCGTTTTTGGGGGATCAATTGACTTTATTTTCATTTATTGCGTATCGAGTATCATTATCTCATTATTGAGTATGTCACTGCTTTTAGGCATTATGCTAAGACCTTTTCTAACATGTCACTGGATTCTAACACCTGGAAGGTAAAGGTAATTACCCCGTTTCACAGATGAGGAAAGTGACATCCAGATGGGGCAGCAGTTAGCCCAATGGCAGAACATGCCCATCACTGCCTTCTCTCAACGACCCCACCTACCAGCACAGCAGGGCCTAAGTGGGCAGGGTGGGGATGGGGTGGGGGGCAGAGGTACTCACCGAGAGTGGAGTGGGCGCTGGTTCCTGCTCCCCAGGGACACACTCACCTAGGGCAGAGGACAGGAGAGAGAGGGAATGAGACCCAGACATCCCAGACCCAGACAGGCTTTGTTTGTTCCATAGAGCTAACGACTACGTGCCAGGCGGGACGTGGGCTGGGACCTGTCTTGTGCATTAGCCCACTTCATGGACGGCTCCACCCCCACGGCTTGCTGCAGGTCACTTGCTGGAAAAGTGATAGACTGGTGGCTGCACCACTGTCACAACCTGCATCGTCTCCACCCACAACCAGCATTTCACGGTTGATATCTATTGAGCACTTGCTAGACACCAAGTGCGGCGCTATTGTATTTAATTGCTTTATTTCATTGACTCCTCACAGCAACTTCTAAAGGAGGCATTATTATCCCCATTTTACAGACGAGGAAATGAGGCTCTGGAAGGGTGACCAGCCAGAAGCCACCCAGCTCAATCTGAACCTTGGTGCTCTAACTCCAGAGCCCAGGCTCCTAACCCCAACACTCTATTGCCTCCCAAGAGGTAGCCATGGATTCTGGCTATAACCAAACTTAGACAGGTGGCAGCAGAGGGAACGCTGAATTGGGTCTACTCTCAGCTTCGCCAGGTACGCTCTGTGCGACTTGGAGCAAATCCAGAGGCCTGAGCTGCCTGTTCTATAAAGAGGGGAGGGGGATCATAGCTCAGCTTATCTCAGAGGGTTATGGGAAAGACCCAGGGACTGGGAAGATGTGCTCTGGGGGTCGTGAAGGATAAGACGGGCATCAGAAATGGGAGGTGGGGTGGAGGTGTCACTTACCTCTGTCGGGCATCCTGAAGATGGAGTCCTCAGGGATGCCCACACCCAGGGCAACTTCCCTGAACTGCTCCAGCAGGGTTTCCCGAAGCTGTGGCTCCCGTCCTGCAAGTAGGAAGCAGGGGAGACTCCTAGAACCACAGGTACCTGGGCCATCAGGGCCTGAGGTTATTTTGCCCAGGAAGTTTCATTTCGGGGAAGTTTGAAAACTGTTGGCCCAATTCCATCTCTTCGATACCCTTATGGAAACCTCAGCCCCAGAAGAGGATGAGGTGTCCCTCCCAGGCTCCCCATCTGGGTCTCCCAACTCCCCACACAGCTCTCTTTCCACTGGTTCTTTTAAGAACCCGAAGGCTCTGGAATTCTCTGGAATTTTCAAGATCAAAAGAAGAGGATTCTACCTCAAATGGGAGACGGAGCTCTACCTCCTCTAGGGAGAGTAAATGTTTTCACCTTTCCCTTAACTGGAGTTTTGTCAGAAGGAAAAAGCAAAACTCCCTGCTCTTCCCCACTCCATTTCCCTAAATCCCGGGTCTCCTCCCACGCCCAGCTCCAACGAGTGTATCATGTTCCAGGCCTTTACCATAGAGCTTGGCAGTAATGGTGGGTCCATGGCGGCGGCTGAATTTCTTGGTCAGAAAAATGGCATACTCATCATAGTTGGTGTGGACCACATAGGACTCCATGGTGATGTTCCATTCTGCATGGAAAATTCAGGAAGACAAAAAGATCAGTGGTCAGAAGGTTTCTAGCCTGAGATCCTTCACCTATTCACCCACACATCATCTATTCATCCATCCTTCTGTTCACCCATCCCTTCCATATATTTATTATCCGTCTTCACTCTCTCCCTCTCCATCCATCCATCTCCTCCATATATTCATCATTAATTCAACCACCATCATTCCATCCATCCATCCTCATCATATATCAATCCATAAATTCATCCATTTTCTTTTTCCTTCTTTTTCTTTTTCTTTCTTTCTTTCTTTTTCTTTCTTTCTTTCATTCTCTTTCTTTCTTTCTTTCCTTCTTTCCTTCTTTCCTTCCTCCCTTCCCTCCCTCTTTCCTTCCTTCTTTCCTCCATCCATTAATCCATCAATTTATCTATTAAATGATTGATTGACTACCCCACTAATCTACCATCATACTTATATTCACTTACCATTTTTTAATTCTCTCACTCATTTATTTATCCAACCCCAAACATTCAACCCCTGACATGATTATTTGATGCATAGAGCAAATTCAGTAAACATCTGCTGGATTAATGATTAAATTCATGTCCAAGTCCCTCTATCACTTGGCACCACACACACTGTATATGGTAGATGCCTAGCAAATTTTTATCAGCTGACTGCAGATGCCTAACACGAGGACTGATGAAATCTTGATGTTATCCTTAGCATTCAGCACCATCACTCAAATTCTGGATGAGCACGTGCATGGCAGGGCAGGGGCGGGGGGAGGGATAGAGAGAGAAAAAGAAAGAAGGAGAGAGAGAAGGAGAAGGAGGGGGAAATTTGGAGGGAGGCTAGATGACTGCAGAAAAGTGGGAGGAAAAGTTGTAGGGGCAGAGAGGGCTGAGGCAGAAGGAAAGAGAGCTTAAGACAGCAGGTATCTTTTAGCAAAGGAGGGAACTGTAGATGTCTCCTTTGACTCAACTTACTGGGTTTGTGATAGAAGAACTTTCCGTCAGTGCCTGTTTTCTCATAAGCCCCAGAGATCGCCTCACAGACACCTTTCCTGGAAATGAACAAACCAAAAGGAAGGTAACTTCCGGCAGAGACCATGGTCCTGACACCCCACTCTCCTGCAGGGTCCTTCTAAATGCCTTTTTTTTTTTTTAATTTGGAAAGTAACATTTCCAAATATCTGGTTTAATTCTCACACCAGCCCTGGGAGACACAAATTTCACATGAGGGAACAGAGGGACAGAGATAAAAAGGAACTAATCCATGCTAACGTCTTGGTAAACCCAGCACTAAAAATCAACTTCCTTAAGCAAATCTGCACATCAGACTTAGGCACCATGAAGTCAGAATGATGAATTAACACATTAATTCATGTATTACTTTTTGTCTCTCTCATTTTCCTCATCTGAGAGATGGGGATAATGATAGCTTCTACCTCACATGGTGGTTGTGAGGATCAACTGAGATATTATATGCAAAAAGCTTAGAGTAAACACTATGCACTTATTAGGTATTATTGTTACTATGATTATTATTTATCTTGTTAATATTTAATGAGCAGCATCTATGTGCCAGGCACTGTGCTACATGCTGGGGATACAGAGGAGGGCAGGACAGACCCTGTCCCCTCATGGAGCTTATAATTGAGTGAGGTGGGTGGGCAGGCCAGGGGCAGATACAGTCAGTGTGAGAATTGCCACAAGGGGCGGGGTGGAGCCCGAGGTGCTCCGAGAACACAGAAGAAGGCATGTAACCTCAACCTGGGTTGGGGGGAGTCAGGGAGGACTTCCTGGAGGAAGTGACAAAGAACCTGAGTCCTGAAGGATCCATAGGAATTAGCGCAGGGAGGTGGGGAGAGGTTTTTGGATAGAAGAAACATCCAATGCAAAGGTCCAGAGGATGGAGGGTCCCAGGGACTGAAAGAAGGTCCACTTGGGTGGGTCACAGAGTACATGGCAGAGAGTGGGGCAGGGAACAGTGAGTGCTTGGGGGTCGGGGGCAGGGGGTGCTGAAAGGCCACGTTGAAGAGTTGAATTTTATTCCCAAGGGCAATAGGGAGCTCTGGAAAGGTTTAAGCAGATTTGAGTTTTTGAAAGGTCTTTCTGGTTGCTGGGTGACGAAAGGATTGGATGGAAAGTTGGCGATTAGAGGTGGGGAGAAGTGTAGAGAGGCTACTGTAGACAACCAGGAAAGAAAGGGTGGTGGCTTGGTCCAGGGTGGTGGCGGTGAAGAGGAGACAAGTGAACAGACTGGAGGGATTTAGGAAGGGCAGGGACAGGGCTTGATGATGGATCGAATGGCCGTGGCAGTGGAAAGAGGAGTCTAGGACAGCCGCCTCCCACGCAGCTTTCCAAGATGGGGGCGGGGGTGAAGTGCCCTTACTGAACTAAGGGCACCCAAGGAGAAAGAGCAGGTTGGAAAGCAGGCACAGTGTTGGGGGTGTTGCCCTTGAGGTGGAGGTGGGACAACTAGAAAGGGCTGCCCTGGTGGAGGGCAGCAGAGAGGTCTGGAGCTCAGGGCCGAGTCCTGGCTGGAAGTGGAGACCTGTCACTTTCTAGGATGGGGTGGTGACTGAAGCCAGGGCAGGGGGTGGGGTGGAGGTGGGTCCCCACTCACCGCCAGTGAGTATTAGTCACGCTGATCTCCCTGTCCGTTGCTCCCTCTCCCAGCACCAGCGAGCTCATGGTCATCTTGTCCTTGAACCTCTTCAGCCACGGGCAGGTGGAACCCACGGCCACGTGGAACCATTTCCCGTAGATCTAGGAGGCAGCCACAAGCTCTGAGGATCTGGACCTCGAGGAAGATTTGGAGGATATCTGTCCCCCTCCCTCCTCTCAGTGACTTCTCCTCCTAAGTGATCATCCTTGTCTTACAGGTAATTGGAGGCTACAGGGCTTCCAGGGAGGATGGAGCCCTGATGGAGGAACTCCAGGCATCGCGGCCAGCTTAGGACGGAGATGTGCAGGTGGGCCCCACCTCGCTGGCAGAGGACCTGACTCTGCTGAGATGTGGGATCTGGGCTGCTCACCTGGACGGGGTCCAAATCTCCAAGCCTTAAGGTCATCATCCACCACCGCTCCCCAAAAGCAGGAGTCCTGTCTTCTACTCCTCTGGGGACAGGTTGCTCACCACCTTGCACACAGCCCATACCTCCGTGTCAGAAAGTATCTCCTTTCCCTAAGCTGCGTCTGACCCAGGGCAAGCCTGCCGCCTCTTTCTCCTGAAAGGGCCCTCAGGTCCCCGCAGACCTTTCGCCATCCCTGACCACCAGAGGCCCTCTCCTCATGCCTCTCCTCCACAACGTTCCTCATCCCTGAACATAAGCAAAGTCCTCAGGCCAGCACGGCTACAAGGGTCTGACGGAACCCAGGATGGTGGTAGAGGGGCAGGCCCCGTTCAAGGTCACCCAGCGCTTCGGGCAGAGCTGGGGCCGGAGGGCAGACTCCCCACACACAGCGCCCTGCCTGGGCCTCTTAATCCCACCAGCCTGACCTCTGTCGTGCTTCTCATCTCCCCATAATCCCACACGTAGGGCGGAGGACCCAGGACGGGCTAACAGAGATGCTACGACGAGGGAGGTGAGGACTTGAAGGTTGAAGGGCTGCGGGGTGGAGGGTCACAAAAACCTCGGTGCTGCTGGGGGCTGCAGGGCAGCGGTCGGCACCGAGCCTTTTCTGGGTGGGTTCTAATCAGAACATGGGTTCCCCTGGGAACCCGAGAGGGCAGGTTCAGACGTGAGGACCTTTGACTCAGAATGTCAGCCTGGAGGCCCACAGAACGGTGCATGCGGAATTGTAGCTTCAGCAGATCCCTGAGAGTCTGGGCAGCAGCAAGGGCCCTGAGGGACCCACGCGTGGAGTTCCAGATGCGGAGACTGAGAGCCCGGGGCCTAGGACTTGCCCCTCCCCCGCAGCAAGGCCCAGCCGCTCGGACACCCTGCCATCGCTGCCAGAAAGGCCAGCCTTACCCTAGACAGGTCGAAGTTCTCCTGCACTTGGATGTCGTCGGGCAACGTCGTCACAGGGCTGGCACTCACCGCCAGGCAGGCGGTCAGCTGCAAGAGCAGGGCCCCAAGACTCTGCATGGCTCCGGGCTCCTCCGCCTGGGGTGTCACTCACGGGCTCCGTCTGGGGACAGGAGAGCCACCACCTGCCTGCACGAGGCAGCTATGGACTGGGGCTGGGGAACGGGCCTGTGGCTGTAGATGACCTTGCTGTTTGCTCTGTTCAGCCGGGACCAATCAGGGCCCCAAGGCCAGGGCCAATCGATCCCTTGTAGTGCCCAGGCCGGGGTCAGGGTCCCGAGGGGCCAGGGTGGCTGCTTCAGAGGAGCTGCTGGCCAAATGCAACCCGGTCCTGGTGCAGCCGGGCGCTAGGTTCAGGCCCCACGAAGGCTTCCCCAGAAACTCCTCACCTGTCCCAGGTGGGATGAAGAGACGGGCAGCCCCTGGCCCTTCCCGCTGGGTCGTTCCACCTGTGAGCCAGGAGGACAAGCCTGACTGGCCCATTTCTCAGATGAGAAAACTGGGGCCCGGGGAGAGGAAGTGGCTTAGCAGAGACAATAGGGAGGTCTGTGGCAGAGCCCAGACGAGAGCCCGGGTGTCCTGTCCCCAGAGTTCCTTCTCTGAGCCGTGGCTTCCCACAGCCCTAGCAAATAATAGTAGAAATGATGATGATGGTGTTCACAGCTTCCATTCCGCGAGCACCTGCTGTGTGCCAGCTGTCTACCAGCACTTTCCACCGGCCACGGAATTGATCATCCCCACAACAACCCCATCAAGTAGGTGCTATTACTCCCCTTTATACGTAGGGCATTTGAGTCTCCAAGAGGTAAAGTGACTTGCCTAGGGTCTCCCAGCTGGGAAGCAGCATTGCTGGGAGAGGCAGCATCTGGTGGTGGCTGAGAGCGTGGACTCGGGAGCCAGACTGCTTTCTGTGCCACTCACTGGCTGTGTGGCCTTGGGTGAGTGACTTTCCCTCTCAGTGCCTCCGTGCCCTCATCTGCAAATGGGGATAATAGTTCCTGGTTCAGAACATTGTCACGAGGGTTGATGGAGTTACGCTTGTAAAGCACTAGGACAGTAGCCGGCAATGGTAAGAGCGGAATGTGTATGTAACAGGTTGGATAGTGTCTCCCCCAAATTCATGTGCACCCGGGACCTCAGACTGTGGCCTTATTTGCATAATTAGTTCAGGTGAGGTCATACTGGAGGAGGGTGGACCTAAACCCAAGGACTGATGTCTTCATAAGAGAAAGTTGGGGGGGGGGTAAGATTTTGATGCAGAGACACACAGACACACAAGGAAGACGGCCACGCGAAGACCGAGGCAGAGCTTGGAATGAGGCAGCAGTAAGCCAAGGTCTGCTGGCAGAAGCTAGGAAGGATTTTCCCCTGGAACCTCCTGGAAGAATGCGGCCCTCCTGACAACTTGGTATTGGACTTGTAACCTCCAGAACTGTGAGGAAAATACATTTCTGTTGTTTTATACCACCCAGTTTGTGGTGTTCATTAATGGCAGTCTTAGGAAACTAGACAGTATCCATTGCATTAAAATATTTAAATGGAATTTTTTAAAAACCCAGGTCTGTTTGTCTCCATAGAGCAAACTCTTGCCAGTGATACTGCAGGCCCTCTCTAGGAAGAGCCCTTCTCCAGTGGTCAGAACTTCTGTCTTCATTTCCTCCCTGCCCTTGGCACAGAACATTCCACACACACAGTAGCCTCCTTGCTACAGCTGGGAATGACCCCTTCAGACAGGCAGGTCCACAAGAAAGACCCCTGCTCATGTGAGGATCCGGCAGTTCCCCCACAGAGTTGCCCCAACAACTGGTGAGTCATGTCCCTCTGTAAGAGTCGTCAATACATTCATCTTTCCAGTATCAGGAACAAGTGTGTCTCTAGTCATAATAAGTGAATGTGTTTCCTCTGCTCTGTCACTGGCAGCTTGGCTAGTGATGACATTCCCTTTTCACTTTGGCTGCCAGGAAGCTCAAAGCCATATGACAAATTTAATCATAGCAAGTATCTTGGCTTAGATTTCTGAAACACTTATCCTCCCTCTTGTTCACCAAGTTTCGCAGGCTTTTATGCTTTGGTTCGTGGTGGTAGTAAGAAGGCAGAGTCTGAATTAAGAGGGGTGCAGACAACTGGCAGCCAGAAGGCTTGACTCGCTCTGCATGACTTTGGGTATGGCCTTCCCTCTCTGAAGCCCACTTTCCTCACCTGTAAATGGAAGAAAACAATCCCTGACGCGTCTGCCAAGAGGTCAAGTGAGCGATGTGTGTGAAAGTGCTCTGTAAACAGTCCACTGCCTCACCTGCATGATGGTCTCAGGAGGTCTGTCTTTGGAGAGACCAGACCTGATATAAGAATGAAAAAATAACAATGAATCATGAATAGGAGCAGTGCCACCCTTCTAAGGTTGCCTGCAGTGTACCATGACGGCTCGACCGATCTTCATAGAGGGTCTACGTTATTAGGGTTGTCAAGCCCATTGGCCCCAGGGGAAGCCGGAGGCCCACGGGGGAGTAGAAGAATCCCTCCTTTGGATAGGATTGCTCATCCAGCCACACAGCCTCTCCTGGGGGTGGGGGGATGCAGTGGGGGGGGGTGGGAAGAGGCCCGGAGGATGGGCCCGGGATGTTGATCTCTTCTCCCGCCTCCAGCGATGTTTGCTCTCCTCAGATTATTAACCAGAGCAAACAGAGAGAGCAAACTCTGCCAAAGCCCACCTGGACTTTGAGCTGCTTTTTAAAAATTAACCCTGGGCCCAAGGATGGAAGGCCGGCAGTGATCCGGGGTGCTGACCCCTCTTCCCCTTCTGGCCATCGGGGTGGAAGGATCGAGGCTCTGGGGCCCCTGTCCTCCTAGGGGACCCAGGGGTCCAAGTGTCCACTGGAATTGGCCAGGTCCCAGAACCATTTCAAGGGGAGGGCGAGGTCCTGCCTGTGCAAGAGGCCTCTGAGCCTCAGAGGTGCCCAGTGTGCAGGAAGGCATAGAGGCCTGTTTCAGGTGAACACTCTGGGGCTCAGAGAAGGAATGGGACTTGTTCAAGGTCACCCAGCTTGGGGCCGAGTTGGGGGCCAAATAGGCCTGACTCCAGTGCCCAGGCTTTCCCCCATCATTTATTCATCCACTCATTCATTCACCGAACATGCACTTCATGCTCGGTGCTGAGGGTAGGACGGAAAGCATGACAGACTCCCCAGTTCTCCCTGCCAGGATGGGGGGCAGGGGAGTGAGAAGAAGGTAAAAAGACAGGATGGTCCCTGCAGTGATGGGGGAAGCAGCAGAGGCCAGGGGAGAGACTTTGACCTGAGTAGTAGAAATTAGCCAGACAAAAGCGCATGCGTGGGGCAAGGGTGGGGTTGGAGGAGGAGAGGGTGTTCCAGACAGAGGGAACAGCAGCTGCGAAGGCTTAGTGGAGGAAGATGCAGAGAGAAGTGTATTTGGAATGCAAAAACAAGCAAACAAGCAAAACCATAGGTCTGCAGCTTGGGAGACAGAGACACGTGGGGAAAGCCAGGCTGGGGAGGTGGCTGAGGTCCAGCAGGGAGGACTCTGACGCCAGGTCAAGGGGCTTGCTTGTTATCTGGAGTATGTGGGGAGCCCTAGAGAGTTTTCAGAAGTGCTTTCCGGGCTTCCCTGGTGGCACAGTGGTTGAGAGTCCGCCTGCCGATGCAGGGGACACGGGTTCGTGTCCCAGTCCGGGAAGATCCCACATGCCGCGGAGCGGCTGGGCCCGTGAGCCATGGCCGCTGAGCCTGCGCGTCCGGAGCCTGTGCTCCGCAACGGGAGAGGCCACAACAGTGAGAGGCCCACGTACCGCAAAAAAAAAAAAAACAGAAGTGCTTTCAGATTTTAAAATCGGCTGAGGTGAGAGAGGAAGCTGTGCAAGTGGGAGGCCCAGGAAAGCAACTCTCTAGAGACTCGCCAGGAAGAAGGAAGGGGCCGCGACACTGGGACCCAGCAACTGGACAAGCAGGGACATCAAAGACATGGGTGGACGTGGTCAAGGTTGGGGCCTTCCTCTGCTCATGGTGGAAGAGGGTGGCAGGGAGACCTCGCCTCCTCACAAGGAGGCATCCAGCTGCGGGCCTCGCCCCAGTGCCTGACCCTGCCCAGTTCCCTCAGACTCAGAGCCACAGCCCCATCCCTTCATGGGGAAGCTGGAGGCGGTAGCAACCAGACGCCATGACAGTGATGGGGAAGGGGTGTTTCTCACTGCCCAGCTCTGTCTAGGCTTTGTTCCTCACTCCCCACCCCGGTCCCAAAGAGCCAGGCCACCCAGAGACTTGAGTTCCGGTCCTCGTGACTTGCTGGGTGACTGTGGGGCAGTCCTATCCCTCCCTGGCCTCATCTTCCTCATCTGGGCCTCCAAATGAAGGTAAAATAACTCATGTGACAGGGCTGAAGTAAGCACTGGAGGAGGGACATTTGTGAAAGTGCTCCCCAGTGTACATGCCGGAGGTATCGATGTCGTCACAGGCACTTAGCCCAGCGCGTGGCACCAGGTAAGGGCTCCCTACACAGCAGAAATTACACGCGAGAAGGTGTGGGCAACCCGTGGCCACTAGAGGGCAGCAGAGAAGTTCTAGAAAGACCATTGGGGTTTGTCCCCATTCCTCCGTACAGGCAGGAGGCAGAGGCCTAGAGCAAAGGCCCACGGAAGTGGTAGAACCGGGGCTGGAACCCAGCCTTCCTTGCCCCAAGCCTGCTTACACCCCCCTGGTGAGTGTAAAACACTCAGCTTCTGCCTCGCCTATCCCCAGAGCTGGATGCTTAGATGGGGCCCTTTGAAAAATCGTTCGCTGCCCAGTGAATCCGGTTCTCCTGATGAACCAGAATTGGGAGTCGCTGCTATAGACAGCAAGGGCGGAGATAACCTGAATAACCACTTGGTTAAGTTCGTACTGTGTGTCAGGCCCCGCGCTGAGCGCTCTACAGCATGGCTTACTGAATCCTCCCGTTAAGGCTCGATCATTTTACTACAAGACTAGTCCTACTTTGCAGATAGGGAAACTGAGGCTGGGAGATCAGGTGACCTAGTGTCAATGGTCACCCAGCCAGTGAGTAGTGCTCCAAACCCAGATCTGTCTCCCTGACACCCAGGTCACTCTGCTGGCCTCCCAGCCCCTTGTCCCCTGATAAACAGTGGGCCCTTGGCTGTGTTCTTTCAGACACCTGGAGCAGAGGGGTGGGTGTCTCCCTTCACTGGACCCCTCACAGCAGGAGTGAGCCTGGTTCTCCCTTCCCTGGCCAAGGGCGTGCTCTGTCTCTCCCATGAGACCCGACCCTTCCCTTTTTCCCAGCACTGTGCTGGGCACTTAGGTGCTCAACAACCACATACTAATTGACTGACTTAGAACTGTGAGTGGGAATGTAGGTCAGACCCCCAAAAAGGGCCACCTAACTAGAAGACAGCTGAGGGAGACTGGGAGATTGAAATCACCATGGCCAAATCCTTGAATCACGATCAATGAATGAGCAAATGAGCGAGTGACCGGGATACTCATTGGCACGACTTAAAAGGCAAAGATACTTGTTCCCTTGCATCACCGACTTTGAATTAGTCTGTGTATCGTGGCTGGGAGGATCCCCAAGGCTTTGTCCAGCAGTGTGATGGTTGAGCAACTGAACTTTGCACCCAGACAGTCCTGGGTTCCAGTCATGGCTGCAACCCCTTCCTGCCTGTTTGATCTTAATTGACTTCAACTTTCTCAACCTGAGTCTTCCCCTGTTAAATGGAGTTAATAAGAGCTCATAGGGGTGTAGAAGAATTAAATGATGAGCAACATGTCACGTTCTTGCTGCTTGCAGAGAGCTCAGCAAATAAGAAATGATAGCCCAGGGTGGAGGGTGCCCTTAGATGTTGTCAATTTAGACTCCTAGCCTGCAGAAGCAGCCCAGAAAGTGAGACACTTTGGAGCTCAGTGTTCTTGAGATCCAGCTGCCCCTGGAACAGAGCTTGTGGCCCAGAGCCTGGCTCCCTTTGTACCCCAGAAGAAAGGGCTCCCAAAGGAATAAACTTCCAAAGGCCTGTCTGCATTCAGGAAGAGGACACAGGCGTTTTCCTACTCTTTGCAGACTGGTCTTATCTGTCCTGCATTAAAGCAAGACCTCAGGAGGCCTGCCCGACTCCTGGCTGACCGAGTTGACATCACCCAATATCCTTGGAGGGACTAAAACAGCTCTTTTCTGAAATCACGAGGCAAGCCAGACTCCTTGGAAGGTCCCACTGGCCTTTCTTTGATGAAAACAAATGAATCTCTCCCAGTCAGCTTCCCTGGAAGGACAGTGGGAACACTTCCCTGGATTTTCCACTGGGTGACCCAGTCCTGAATGGCCACTCTCTCCCTGGAAGAATCCGTATTAGAAGGCGCACCTTGCAGGAAGGAGTCAGCAGAGCTGGATGTCAAGTTCATGAGTCTGTATAACCAGAGTCCAGATATTGATGCAATTCCTCTCCTGGAAAACAGGACTGGTAGAATGTTTGTGCTGAAAGCATTCATTAGTGATAAAAATAGTAATAACAACCAGTATGTATATAGCACTGACCACATGCCAGGCTCTGTCCTAAACCGTCTACACAGTTTCACTCTTTTAATCCTCGTATCATTCCCCATGAGCACATTAACTTCTCGTCGTGTAAACCAATCGTATCCCCACTTTATAGAGGGGGACTGAGATTCAGAGAGGTTAACCACCTTGCCCAGGTTCCCACAGCCATAAGCTGGGCAGACAGGCTGAGAGGATGGGTTTGACAAGGTTCTATATAGCCTGGAGACCACCCAGAGCCCTGTGCACCACATAAAAGCGGGACTTCAGGGGTCCATTTCTAATTCTCTCGTTTCTGGCTAGGCTGCACAGAATCCTCCTTCATTGGGTAGTCTGTGAAAAATTATTTTATCTTCGGAGGTGGTGAAGTTTCTTACATGGGGGAAAATAGCTTGGGAAGTCCATTTCTCTGCCTCACTAAAGACCTCTGTATGGTCTGGCTTTGCTGGGCTGTGCTGGGATTTGATGGAGACTGACTTCTCCAAGGAGGCTGCTCTATTCTGCTCAGTGGTTCCTGGTTGGATAAAAACTGCTCCTCTATTTTCCCTTCCTCTGTGGTCCTACTGTGTGGCACTTGGCATGATGGTTGAAATCATCTATTCAAGAGCCAGACCACCTTATAACAAATCCAACTTTTGCCACTTACTAGCTGTGTGACCTTGGGAAAATTCTGAGCCTCTTCTTGTCTCGGTTTCCTCACCGTAACATGAGGATAACAGTAGTACCCACTTCACGGAGTTGTTATGAGAAATGAATGCATTACTACATGGCCAGTGCTGGAAGGATGCTTGGCGACAGATAAATTTGTTGATTGTTATTATTTATTCCATTGCAGAGCAACTGTCGCTTTGATTGTTCTTTTCCCCCACTTGGCTGGAAGCTCTTGGAGAACAGAGCAGTGGCTCAAGCTCAGGTCAGTGTCCTCATGCCTAGTAGACCAGGCCTGACCTTCATGTGTGATGAGTGAGAGATAGTGTGATCAGAGCCAGGGGCTGAAGGAAGGTTCGTGAGGAAGACACCTATGGCCAACTATTAAAGATCTTTCTTTGTTGGCCAGCAAGTACAGATGTCAGTGATGGCCAGGGGACCTGTAGGTCTGTTGCAGAGCAGGCTTAGAACCCAGATCTCCTGACGCCAGTCCTGGTCTCCAACCACAGCATCAACTTGTTTACAAGTTCCAGTAGCTGCTGCTCCTTGTTTCATAGCAAGACCACCCCCACCTGCCCAACCCCGCTCTGCCACGTTTGTTTGCTTAAAATAAAGGAAGACAAGTCTTTGGAAGCTCAACAAGGAGATGGCAATGGAAAACGTAAGAGGACACAAAATATCCCTCAAAGGGGCTGAAATCGACCTGTTGTGCACAAAACTGAATAACTATGAATTGGGGCAAATGTGTCATTAGACAAAGGGAGGAAAGACCTTGAGTGAGAGAAAGCAGGATGTGAGAGAAGGCTGAAGCAGAGAGAGGGAGAAAGCAGGATGCGAGAGAAGGCTGAAGCAGACAGAGGGATGTGGGTAAGATGTTCTGGGCAGTTGCATCTTTGGTTGGAATAAACTTTTATGTTCTCTCCACTTCTCGGGGTTTATCTTGGGGTTGGTCATCGAGAGGAGACCTTAGAGCCTCTTAAACACAAGCACCCACAGGAGTGCTTTTCCTGAAGCTTCTCTTGTCCTACCGTAATGCTTTCAGCCATGCTCCCCATTCTGCACTGGCTAAGAGTTGGAGTCCCCAAGGATCTGGAGAACTCAGCCAGGCTTCCAGACACCTAGGTTGATCTCTAGACTTGTCGGCATTCTGGAAACTAATGATGGCCTTCCAAGCACTGGTGACTATCCTCACCCCCAGCCAAAGATTCCGGAGAATCCCTCCCAACTTCTACGCAAATGTTTACAATTTCAGAGAACTCTGCTAGAGATTTGGAATTCTGGGAAATTCCCTCAGTGCTTCAGGTTTTCCAAGAGCTGCCCCCAACTCTAATGTACCAGAGCTCCTCTTCAAAGTTGGACAGTCCTGGAGAACTACTACCCTATTTCACGGGGCCGGAGAAATTCCTCCAATTCCGGCATTCTGTAGAAAGCTTTCCTGTGGAATCTACTGCTCTCAGTTAAAAGCACAGGATTTGAAGAGTCTTGATACATTACTGGGGTCCGATGGAATTCCTCCAGGGTTAGGGATTCTGGATAAGCTGCAGTTCTTGAGTAAGGATGCCGATTGGGAGATGGACGCATGGTTCATGTGATGGGGGTAGTGGGGACTAATCACCTTGAGTCCTGAATCTATCTCTGGGAAAGTAAGTAGGGATTTTGCTGAGCTGGACCCAGGAAACCGGAAAATCGTTTTCCAGTGGCTCCAGTGGGAGAAGGAATCGTCCAAACAAGAATGAACCGGCAACAGCCAAGGTCCCCCTGGGTGTTCCCTGTCCATTCTTCCCAAGGCAGCCAAGGAAAGCTTTCACGCTCAGTGCTAGGGGCCTCCTCTGCCTGAGGCTAGAGACCTCCCAGCAAGCAGGGCCACATTAGAGTGAGAAAAGGCCTCTGGGGAACAGAGGAGCCCAGGCTCAAACCTGCCGAGCCACACAGGCTGATGTAACATCAAAAGCACCTAGAGTAGAAAAAAGTGGCTTTACGGCATTAGTCCGGCTTGCCCTCCTTCTACCCTTCAGGTCTCTGCACAAATGTCCCCTGCGTGAGACCTTTCCTAACCCCCCTATATAGAACTGCACCCGCCCTGACAGATGGACCTCCTGCTCTGTTTTGCTCCATGGCATTTATCACTATCTGACTTCCCATGTGTTTTGCCCAATGTCTTGTTTCTTGTCTGTGTTGAGGGTAAGGCTTCCTATGCTTTGTTCAGTGCTGGCCCAAAGTTGTTTCTCAACTAAATAATTGTTGAGCAAATTGTTTCGGAACCCAGATTGTCAATTCTGTCAAACTGTCACGTCGACTAAAAGCTGCTTTTGGCTAAATTACCCGCAACAGGCGAAGCCTCGTGCTAAAATCTTTCCAAATGTCAGTGGATTTAATCCTCATGACTGTCCCATGAGGGGCTACTATTCATGTATCTATTCTGCAGATGAGGTGACTCGGGCCAGCGCAGTTAAGTCACCTGCCCAGGATCACTCGTGGTAAGTGATGATGTTGAGACTTGAACTTGTGTCATTCCGTCTACGGACTGAACCCGCCCACCCTGCCTGGCCCGGTGCCTGTGGTGTCTGGCTGTCACCCCACCACCCTGGGTTCTGCCTCCATGGACTCCAGCCTTCTACAAACACCTCTATTAACAGTCACAGGTCTTGCCTTTCAATCCGTGGCCACTGGGGGCTCCAGCCAGGGATGACCCTGACACACCCAGCTTCAGGGCCCAGCTCTGCAGAGAGGGGCTCAGGAGTCAGGGCCCTGGGAGTGGGGAAGCCTCCGAGAGTCCCAGGAGCCTGCCCCAGGTCACACTGCACACTCAAGTGTAGCCTGTAGACACCTTGCTTTTATCTTTGGGTCCTTACTTACTTCCCCCCGGGAAAATAGGGCATAATTAGGGAACATTCCCTGGGCTAGTTTCCACAGCGGTGGGTAAAAGAGTGTTGGGTCTTTTCTTGCTTGGTCTGGCACTGGGGAGTGGGGTGGGGGCAGTCGGAGTTGATTTTCTCAGGCCAGGCCTGTGGGCAGGTCCAAGCACTGTTCCAGACGATGGATGCAACCCCTCCCCGGGCGCATCCCCAGGCGCCCTGATTCTCCCCAGCGGCTCCCTGGCTTGTCCTCCGGCCTCCGCCTACCCCTTCCCCAGTGCTCCCCAAGCCGTAGTGAGGGGTCCCCGCCTGGGGTCTTGCCTGAGCCCAGTGCCCAGCACCTAGGTCTCAGGGGATACCCAGCCTGAGGCTGGCTCAGGTACCACTGGTTGGGGCATCTCACCTCTCTCTGCACTGATCATTTCATTGGTCTTCCACCTCCAGCTCATCCTTACCAGTTAGTCCAACTGCCACAGTGGCCAGTGTGACCTAAATGCAGACCTAAGCTGGTGACTCCTTAAGACTCTTCTGTGGTTCCCTGCCATCCTCGGGACGAACCCCAACTCCCGATGTGGCAGACAAGGCCATGCACTTCGTGGTCCAGGCAACCTTTGGAACTCTGAGCCTTTGCCTCTGCAGCCCCTCCACCTGCCCTGGGCCAAATGCTGTTCACCCTCTGAAACTTAATCATGGCTCTCTTTGGCAAACCTTCCCTGACAATTTCTGATTGGGTGACCCTCTGTGCCTCCACTGCCCTGGGATTCCCCCATCAAAGCACATGTGTGAGGTTGTAAGTGTCTGTCTGTCTGTCCCCCACCAGACTGTGAGCTCCCCAGGCAAAGCCAGCTTGTCCCTTGTCTGTCTTCTTTGCCACCTTGATTTACAGTTGTTGCCAGTGGTGTCTGCTGAATGAATGAGTGAATGTATGAACAAACAAAGGAATGAGCCATGTGGGTCTCAGTTTCCCTAACTATAAAATGTGAGAGTTAGGTTAGCCTCGTGGCTCTTTCTGCATTGAGGTCCTCCCACGCGCACCCCCAGTTTCTCATGTCACATCTGGAGTTACCCCTGATTGCAGACCCACTGCATCCTATTGGGCACTGTGCTGGGAATCATGATATTCATAACCTCCTTGACCCTTATTTAGAGATCAACAGGACAGGAAGCCATGTCTAATGGACTGAAAACCAGAAAGTGGTCCAGGGAGGATGCAGGGCTTGCCCAGGGTCTCAGAACCGATCTGCGGCATCAGAGTTCAGGCTTCATGATCCCTCCAGCACCAGGACACATGCAGCTGGGACAGAGAGTGTGAGCCCCTCGGTCCACCACCTGCCGCAGCTCAAGGCCAAATCCGTTTCCCCCAGGCCTCCTCCATGGAGATGCTCACCATTCAATTTCCCCGCGCCTGCCCAGCGGCATAGAGTAGTTGCTCAATGAAAACTTGTATAATACATGAAAGGAAATGGGAACCTGAAATATTCCCCATCAGAGGGCAAGGGGACACACACCTCTGCCAGGAGTCCTTGCCTTCTCTTCCTCAGAACCCCCCACCCCCCCAGTCTCTCTGGGATTCCCTCAAGGGCAAGTCAGAGGACAGGACCAACCAGACTTAGAGGGGATGCCTCTCTTTATTCATTTATTTCACCACTGCTACCTGGTTTCTCCTGAATCCGGTCTCATTTCTCCTGGTCTAGGCTGGCACCCTCCCTTTGCTTCCCCAGACTGCCCCATCAGCCCCCACCCCCCTGCCTCAGGAACTGCCTTCCGCCCAGCCCAGCTGCAAACTGGAGCAGCAGCTGCAATAACCCATTTAACAGATGGGGAGACTGAGGCCCAGGAGTGCAGAGCACAGCTCTAGGTCACGTGGTGGTCTCCTGGGTTCGCACTTTGCCCTCAGCAGGAAGGGAGGACCCGGCTGGGGCTTCCACTGCCTTCGCTGGGGGTGACTGGCTCCGGCCTGGGGCTTCAAGTGCCTTCACTGGGGGGTGGCTGGCTCCGGCCACGTCCAAGGGAGTTGCCGATTTGATCTTTGAGGGCCTCCAGTCTCCGGGCCAGGTTTGGAACTGCAGCCCCACCTGAGGGACAACGGTGAGACTTGAGGCCAGCACTCCCTTGGACCCTGCCTCACCCAGGCCCATCAGGGTCCCAACATCCTCTGGGGAAACCTCAGGTGGTACCCACTCCCCTCCCCCTGCCATGTACCCCATGGGCTCCAGCATACATCTGGGAGTGCAGGTGGCCCTAGGAAGAGAATTCTAAGTTCCAGAAATAGAAAGATCTTAGAACTCTCACCTCTTAATATGCCCCCTATTTCAGAAATGGGAGGACTAAGGTTTGGAGAAGGTGGGTTCTGGCCCAAGATGACAGAAAACACTGGCAGCCCTTCCCCTGCTCCTTTCTTCACCTCTAAGCACTGGCGATGTGTTCAGGGGCCCCATGGGCAGGGGAGGTGCAGAGGGTACCACTTCCTCCTTGGTCAGCATTTCTGCCAGGACCTGGGTCTGAATCCAGTCGCTGTGACTCCTGGGCCAGGGTGGGTTGGGTGGTGGGAAGCGAGCCTTCGCGTTCCCGGGCCTCCTCCCCCACCCCCACCCCCCAGTGCCCCAGAGCTGGACCCACCTCTCTCTTGAGCACTTGGCAGAGCCAGGGCTACATGGGGGCACCCAGGGTGGGGGCCGGGCAGACAGGGGCATGTCAGCTGGGGCCTTAGAGCCAAACACCTGCAGGCAAGACCAGAGCCCAAACTGGGTGACCCCAGCCCTGCTTCTGTGCCCCACTTCCCTGGCGCCGACCATGTCGCCACCATCCCTGCCGTATCTGCCCCATGGGGCACTAAGAATGTCAGGTGGGCATAAAGGGGTGGGGTCATGGTCACTTTTTCTGTGGGCAGTGCGTGGCCCTTGTGATGTCCTCTCTGGAGACAAGGAACTCCATGAGGGCAGGAACCATGTCAGGTCTGTGAATCCTCAGTGCCCAGAACAGGGGCTGCCACGAAGCAAGGAGCTTAAGGAGGGTTATTGAATGAGGAAGTGAACACTCATTCACTAAGTAAATGCATCCATTAACTCATTCATTAAGTAAATGCATAAATGAGTAACATGTTAAGTGAATGAATGAGTACGCAAACAGCGGAGCACGTTCCCGAAAGAAGGTAGGATGGGGAGAAGGGGCAGGAGAGTAAGTAGCTGTTTTGAACCCTGGGCAGAGAGAACCCAAAGCCAGCCACTCCCCACTATGACCCAGCCCGGCACATCAGAGTCCCCGGAGTTCTGGAGCTTTCCAGACTGCAGACTCCCTAGATCCAGGTCTCCAGATTGCCAGCCTTCCCTCCCCCCACCTCGGCCTTTCCTACCTGGGGCAGGTGGAGCTCCCTCCGTGGGCAGGCCCAGAGGGCCAGTGGCGCTTGGCACAGGGGGCAGAGGTGGCAGCAGGGGCAGGGGCAGAGAGGCGGCAGGGCCTGCAAGAGGCTGAGTCAGGGGCTCTGTGACATTCCTGCTCCTCCCCTCTCCGGGCTGGGCAGAGACTCACGTGGCAGGGGGGAGGTGGCACCATCACACAGGGACACGGTGGGGCTGGGCCAGGGCCCGGCTGGTGAAGGTAGCAGGCAGAGAGGAGGCGCCTGGAAAGAACAGTGGGGTCTGTCTGTCTGTAGTCCTCAATGCTACCAGCAGGCTGGCACCAACGTCCTGCTTTTAACAAACACTCATGGAGTGCTTACTATATGCAGGCACTGTTCTCAATGCTTTACATATGAACTTATTCAATCTGATCTTTAAGACAACCCTGGAGGACCTCCCTGGTGGCGCAGTGGTTGAGAGTCCACCTGCCGATGCAGGGGACACGGGTTCGTGCCCCGAAAAAAACATTTATAAAAAAACCCCCAAAAACCCTGGAAGGCAAGTACTATATCATTCCTATTTTACAGAAGAGGAAACCCAGGCAGTGAGAGGCTAAATGACTCACCCAAGGCCACACAGCTGGTGGCAGAGCTGGAATCAGAACCCAGGGGGTCTGGATCCAGAGATCAGACCTAGCCGTTTCACTGAGCCACCCCTTTCCCACCTGCCCTCCATCCAAAGGCTTGTCTCCGGCCGCGCTCACCTCTCCAGCTCGTGGACCTGCTGAGCTAGGATGCGCTGCTCATCTTGGGCCAGGTCCCGGCTGCTCTGCAGCTGCCTCTTCTCTTTCCTAGGAAGAGCAGGCCCCGGGACCATGACAGGAGGCAGGGCTGGCGGGGGTATCAGTCAGCCTCTCTTCACTGCAGCACAGTAGGAGCCCCAGGAGGCAGGTGGGGACAGAAGGGGAGCCAGGGACCAGGGAAAGGAGGAAGCCCAGCAGTGAGGGGCGGGGCACGGGCGGGGGCAGGGCCCTACCTGAGCCTCTCGTTCTCCAGCATGAACTCCTGCAGCATCCCGTAGAGGTTCCGCTGAGCCCAGGACACCCGGGCCGCAGTGAGTCCAGAGGCTGCAGGGAAGAGGGAGGTAGCTGGAGCCCCAGGAGCCCCAGACCCTATCCTCATCTCACTCCACCCCCAGGGAGCTCATACCTTTGGGGTCCATTTGGCCCAGTTGGGACCGCAGGCGATGGTTCTCCTCCTGGAGCTGCAATAGCTCAGTCTCCAAATGCTGGGGTGGCTTTGCCACAGGGGACTGCAGAGAAACAGACCCAGAGTTGTGGTTGTAAACATTTCACACTGCACAAGGGCTCTGGGGTTGCAGACTGAGTGGAGCTTAAAATCCAGCCCATGCCCCACTCGTCAGCCTTGAATCCTGGCCCAAGGCTGCGTCCATCTGGAGGCGGCACCTTGTCCTAACAGCATGGAAGCGCCTGGAGGGCCCGCTCGAAGCTACACCCCACTCCCTGTCCAGCCCCAGACTCAGCTCTGTTCAAACCTTGGCCCGGATTCTGACCCCAAATAAGACCCCACGTCAGACTCCAACTTAACTCAGACTTATCATGATACCAGCTCGGATGTTGGCCAGACCCTGAATCATGTTCCTAATCAGACTCCCACCCTAGACCCTCCATAACCCTGACTGTGACCCGCACCCGCCCCCCCCCAACCATAACCCCATCATCAAGATTCCGACTCTAATCCCAACCCTGACTCAGTCCCAGACTTCAACGGGACACCAACTCAGTCCCCAGCTATTGCCTGATCCCCCACCCTCTGCCCTGCCCAGCCCTCTGCCTGGGTCTCTCCACTCACCTTGGGGGCCTGGGGCCGAGTGGTGATCCGCTGAGCTCGGCTTGCATATCGCAGGGTGCTGAGGGTTTCGGGAAGGCACTGGGCTGAGGGGGACACGCAGGCCACCTGGGGAGGACTGCCCCTGAGTGTTCCTCTCTGGGAGCCCTCCCTCAGGACCCAGCCCTCCCCGCCAGTCCCCCTTAGGTACCATGAGGGTCACCCCACGCCCCCCCAGCGAGTCCGCCAGCAGCTTGGTGAGCTTGCTGTCCCGGAAGGGGATGTGGTTCTGCTTCCGCTGTGGGTCCAGCAGCAGGGAGATGCAGTGACCTGGGTGGGGAAGGCAGAGTTACCCTTCATGTCCAAGGCCACCCAGCGGGTACTCTGCAGAGCCAGGATCTCCACCCAGGCTTGTAGGTCTCTAAGATATCTCTTTCCACGTGATCTCATTACCCGTTCAGACTGGCTTCTGCCACCAGATGGGGCTCCATCCCTGATCCCCAGGGCCCACTGAAGGGCCTGGCACCTGGCAGGGGCTCAGGAAATGTCTGACAAATAAATCAAATGAAGAGGCATTCCCTATGCGTCTCCCCATGCATGCACAGAGGAAGGCCAAGGCCCCAGCTGTTAAGGACCTCAAGGCCCAATGACCTGGGGGATGGGGAAGAGGGAAGACATGTTAGTGCCCTTCCCCTCACTGGGCCTCAGTCTTCCCAAATGCAACAAGGGACAGGTTGAATGTCTGAGGGCTCACACTCTGCACTTGAGTGTTTCTACCTCCTCAGTTAGAATGTAACTGTATCCTCAGTATTTATAGATCTATAAACAAAGTTCTAAGAGGGAAAAAGCATGAGACAACAGCCAGCCGAGGCCGGAGGGAGGCCTGTGGCTTCTGAATCACAGCTCTTTAACTCTCCTCCATGCCCTACAACTCCTCTGGTTTCCCTCACTGCGGACAGCTATGGGTAAGGCACAGAGGAGGGATTCAGGAAGTCAGTCCAGCTGGCCCCAGATCTTACCCAGGGCCAGCAGGCTGCGGTTGATGCTGTTGGCCTCAGTCATCAGCTCCCCACGGGATCCTGTGGCCGCCACCTTCTCACTGCCAGCCAGGTCTACAAAGCACAGCTTCCCCCCGGCAGGGGGTTCCCCGGGATCCACAGGAGGCATCTGCTGGGGTTGGGGGAGCAGGGCTTGATGGGGACGTGGGCGGGGCTGTCCCCATCAAAGCCACAAGGCCAAGGGTTTTCACCATTACCTCCTGTGAATGCCCAAGTTGTTTTATACAGCCAGAGGCAGACCCTTGCTGGGTGGCCCTGGGCCAGCTCTTTCCCCAAGCTGGGGCACTCACAGTTTGGTGGCTGATGTATAGTGTGAGCAGGGCATGGCTTCGGCTGGAGGCCTGGTTCATGGTGTGAGCTGAGCTCCTTCTACGGCTAAGACCTAGAGGGGAAAAACATATGGAGCTGGACGTGGTAGGAAGAGCAAGTGGTCACCAACAAAGAAAAAGGAGAAAAGGCATCCTGGTAGAGGGCCCAACCAGTGCAAAGGCACAGAGGCAGGAGAGTAGAATGATGGGTGCTGGGTCGGGCTCTAGCACAGATCAGTGAAAGGGGGCTGGAGAGAACTGAGTGGAAGAATGTCAGTCTGATTCACATTTTATCAACATCTCTCCCACTGCTGTGTGGACGGAGAGAAACTCAGACAAAGAGGTCAGCTGGGAGGCACGGCACAATGCTCGGCCCGAGCCCAGGGTCTCAGTGTCCCTGATGCCGGCCACAGTAGGTGCTCAATAAAAATCTGATGAATGGATGGATGAGAGTGGAACTGAAGGGCCTTTAGGCTAGGCTAGGAGGTATGGCCTTTAGTCTCGTGGCACTGGAAAGGTCTGGAAGGGAAGCGGGATGTGGTTTGCTACATGGAGAAGCATGGACTGAAAGGAGGAGACCCTTCCAGGGGGGAAAAATGAGGCCTGACTGAGGCAGAAGCCTAGGGCTGGAGAGGAGGGTGGGAAGAGTCTGGAAGGCAAAATCAGGAGGCCTGGGGGGTAGGGGTGAGGGACATTCTTGGGCTGTATCTGAATTGTTGGTTTGCTGGCTCTTTTCTCCCCCAAGGGTCATCTCTGAACCCACAGCTCCAGGCTGGGGCCCCGAGGGCATCTCTCGTACCCCAAGGCTCCCCTGAAAAAGCACGCACCCATTTGCAGAAGTTCCATCAGGGCCCCCAGACTCCCGAACTCCACCACCCGCAGATGCTGCACGTAGAAGCCCCGCGTCTTGTTCCAGCGAACAGGGAGGGGCCGGGGAGCCCCTAGGCTCAGCAAGTCTCGGACCTGAGAGTGGAGGGTGGAAGGCGAGGGGGGGCCCTCTGAGTTCTTGCTTCATCCACCCCGAGACCTCATGGTCGACAGTCCCCCATCTATTCTGCCCCTTGACCCAGCCTCCTTGGAAAGAAATGCCTCCGTTTCCTTGTGGGCTGTCTTTCTAGCCTTCTCAGTCCCCCACCTGCTCATTGTAGATCTCCAGATAGGAGGCATGGAGAGTGACAGGGGCACCGAGGTGCTGCACGCGGTCCAACAGCCAGGCGAAGGTCCTCTGCGTGATGCCGGCCAGGCTGGGGGGTACGGGCACGCCCTCCCCCTGGGGGAAGAAACAGCTGGGGCTGGCTTACCACCACCGCCGCAGTTATAATTACCCTTTGTAGAGCACTGTGCCCAATTCCCATACAACATCACATTTAATTCTCAGTCAGTACTATCACTTCCATTTTACAGATGAAGAAACTGAGAGCTAGTAAATAAAGCGGACACAATTTGAACCCAGGTGCTCTAGACTGGCCAAGTCCCTTCACCTCCCTGATCCTCAGTTTCCTTGTCTGCAAATAAATGGGGCTGGGCCCCATCGTCCACGTCGCTCCCCTCTGGGAGTCTGCGCTGCCTGCGGCTCCCCAGGGCTTCTCGCCCACCGACCCCTGACCCCTGCGGGCTCCGAATGCGATCGGCCCACCTGGGGAGGAGGTCCGGTCAGGGTGTAGGTCTTCCCAGAGCCGGTCTGGCCGAAGGCGAAGACGGTGCAGGAGAAGCTGCGGGCCGCAGGGGTGTGGCTGTACCCAGGGAGGGGTGGGGGGCGGGGGGCGGGGCCGTGTGGGGGCGGGGCGTCACCAGGCCTCACTCACCCACGCAGCGCCAGGTCGCCCAGGCGCCGCACGCCGCAGGCCCGGAACACGTCTTCTTGCGTGCGCGCCCCGTCCAGCACTGCGCCGAAGCGGAACGCCACGTCGGGGCCCCCGCCTGGGGGGCTCACCTGGGAGAGGGGGCCGTGGAGAAGGGGGCGGGGCACTCTGGGGAGGGCGGGGCTCACCTGGGGGAGTGCGGGGCCTGGGGGAAATTGGCCTGGAGGGACCTGGCATCTTCCCGGTAGGTGTTTTTGGGGGAGTGCGTGGGAGGTCCTCACCTGCAGAGTCCGGGTCCCTGAGCAGTGCAGCACGCTCTGCTCCCCTCGACGCAGCTCCGCCGCGCTCATGGGACGCACCCTGTGGTCCGAAGAGGCAGGGAGGGGGTGGATGGTCCATCCTGAAATCTCCGTCAGTGCCTTCCTCGCTTGGACCCCTCCTAGCCAACCTATACCCACCTGAGCACCACCTGGATGGGCGTTTCTGGCCCCTCTGGTCCCTGCTCCAGGTTCCGCGCGGGGTCCCTGTGGCAGCAACGCGAGTTAACCATCCCTGCGCCAGCGGCTCCTTGAACCTCCCTATATCTGTACTTACCCGTCGGGGGACCCGCGTTCCTCCATGTTCTGCTTTGCACACGGGTTAGCTCCGCCCGAGTCTCGTTCTTTTCCCTCCCCAGTACCCTCCCCCTTCACCACACTGGGACTGGCTATACACACCTTACATCCTCCACCCTCATCCCCCCCTTCCCAGGCAGCCATCCATCCGGAAAGGCTGGGCCTACCCAGGGCTAGCTAGTTAAAGATTTACCCACAGCCACCTCTGTGGTGGAGAGAGTCTGTAGCTAGGGGACTCTGGAGTCTGAGGATCACTTGCCCTTGGCCAGTCCCATCAGGAGGGACCACCCAGACCAGCCTCCTCTGTGCACAGATGGGGAAACTGAGGCCGGGATGGGAAGGACTCAGCCAGGGCCACACAGCAAGTCTGGGCAGAGCATGGACCAGGCTCTTCCTACTTTCTCTGCCTACTCCTCCAGTTTTGTAATCTTCCTCCCCACCTTACCCCTCCCCAGCAGTTCCAGCTTCCTCTAGCTCAGAGCCCCAGGAGGGGAAAGGGGTCTAGAGGGGTGGGAGGGGCCCAGGTCTCAGTACCAGGAAGATGTGGCTGGACTGAATTCCTTGAGCTGAGCTGACAACAGGCTCTGAAGCATCTGGTTAAACTTTGGGCCACCTGCCTCTCCAATGCCAGAGCTGATCCAAGGCCAGGGAGGTTGTTTAACTCTCTCCTGGCCTGGCTGATGAGAGCAGCAGAGACGTCTGTGAACATGCTGGGCCGGGGCAATCACCCATTCAGTGCCATTCTTCATGCAGGGCACCGGGTGGAGGAATCACATGCAGATCCTGCCCCTTCCAAGCTCATAGTCGCGCTACGGAGACAGGTAAGTGCAATCTGATGTGCAGGGGTTTGGAGGAGGGGGTGGGATTCAGAGGCCTGTAGGAGCAGGGAGGTGAGAGTGGTGGGTGAGTGTGTTCCAGGCAGAGGGAGCATATCCTGCAGGAAGGCCAGGATGGGGTGGGGAGATGTGTGCGGCATTGAGAGCTGGTTTGAGGCTGGACTCAGCTCACGAAAGGCACATCAAAGAATCTGGACGCATTCCTCAGAGAATCAGGAAGCCCATGAAGGGTTACCAACAGGGAAGTGACACCATCAGTAGGTATCGATTGTTATAATTATTGCCATTCTGGCTATCTCTGCATGTTCTCTGAATATTTCTGTAAATTCCTCTTCCTTCAAAGAAACATTAGAATGAAAGCTCTAATAATCACCCCCTCTTGACGAAACACGCTCTATACCACCACAAATGACAGCCAACTATCAGAGCCACCCAAGTAGCAAATGATTTATCTTGGTGGCAGGGAGTTCCCCATGCACTGGAGGCATGCAAGCAAGAGCCCAGTTGACCTTTTGGTTTTTTTTTTGTTTTGTTTTTTTTTTTTTTTTTGACCTTTTGGTTTTATAGGGCCTTCTAGCTAGATCTGCAGGGAGAATTAGGTAGAGCAAAGAGCCGCCTCCAGCTCTGCCACTAACAAACCGCAGAGCCCTGGGCAAGTCCTTTCCCCTTTTAGCCTGTTTCCTTCCTACGAAAAGAGATTAATGATCCTGCCCTTATTTTATATAGTTCTGTGATTTCAGTGAAACTATAATTGAAAGTGATTCATATATTGTAAAGAATTATTTAAAAGCAAAAATAAAAATCCCTAGATGATCTCCAAGAGTCTTTTCAACTCTGAAGTTCCTTAATCTATTGTATTTTTTGAATCCTTGAGGTGGATAGGACAAGAATTACCATTGCTGTTTTTCAAATGAAAACAGAATAAAACATAACAGGAACATAGAGATAGGCAGGGGAAGTTGTCTAAGGAGAAAATAGCTGTAAGTGGCCCAACTGAGAGAGTTTAAATCCAAAACCAGGAACTCTAAGTTCTTTGCTGTCTGCTGTGGCAGGTTGACTTTTTTTCATGTCGTAAACTCAGTAAGTGAACGAGGGTTAAGGTCTATGAGTCACTCACATCTTAGTGTGCATGGGTTTCATCAGATTGCTGTTCCTCCTCAAACTGGAGTGAGGGGAGCCACACTGAAGGGATTTTGAGACAAGTGCAGAGACAAGGGACATGTGCACCTGGGGTGTGACGAGCTGTTTGGTCAGGACGTTTACACCAGGCTCCCAACCTGGATCCGAATGTGGCCGTCATGGGTGTCTACAAGCAGGAGCAAAGTTCTGGTTCTGGTCTCTCATGGTGAATGTGAACATCTGCCACCCTCACGTGGAGCATTCATGCAGCAGATTTTCATTAAGCCTCCTCTCTATGCCAGGCTTCCAGGCATTTGAGATACTCTAGGGAACAAAACAGACAACGCTAAGTGTTTGTGGGGTTGTGGAGCACCAGGAACTTACACATGACAAGTGTAAATATGACCATTGTTTGGAAAACTGTTTGGCAACATCTACTAAAGCTCAACATATACCTGTCCTATGACCCAGCAATTCCACTCCTAGGTCTGTGCCCAATAGAAATGAGTGCATACTTCCGCCTAAGGACATATACAAGAACATTCTGTGTAGCTTTACAGTCATTTTAACCACCACCTCCATCACCGCTACCACTATTTCTACCTCTGTCTTTGTCATCATGACGGCCACCATCACCCCATCACCAATACCTACCAGCAGTGCGCGTAATCAGCACTGCCAATAACCAGCAGTGCCCATAATCATTAGTCACTGCAACCACCGTCTCCACCACCATCATCTTTGTTACCATTGTATGTAGTCTGTGTTTATTCACTTGAGAAAATTCAAGATGCAGTACCTGGGCCCCAAGCCCCTCTTTGACCCTGATGCTGCCTGTTCCCACAGCTGGGACTGAGTCCCTCTGTGTCCACCTCCCCTCATCACCCTGTTTCGAGCTTGTCCTCCACTTCCAGACCGCCCCTTTTCCTAGGGAGCAGTGGGACTCCTGTGGTTGAGGGAGGGATAGAGAGAAGGCATGTACAGAAGCTCAGCACATCTTAGAAGCTGGCTGGACCCTGCAGGGGTGCATCGCCAGGCCTCGCTAGAGGGCAGCAGAGCATCATGCCAACACGGCCCCAGGGTTCATCACAAAGGAGGCTTTGTCAACGCTCTTTCTATACATTTTCTCCTGAGCTTGTGCACTGTGGAGGGGCTGGCTGGCCTTGTGCTGTGCACGGGGATGAGCAGGCCCTCAAGAAGTGCTTCTCGAGGGAATGAATAAAAGCCACATTGAGCAATCAGGGGACCCTCCCACACACACCCTGCTCCTGGTTCTAGCCCCTTCAGTCCACTGTCCTCCCTTCAGCCCCAGCCATCCCCCGCCCTGAGAAAACCCTACCCTCATCCCTGGGGCCTCAGAATGAAGTCTGAGGTCCCCTGGCTGGGACTGAAGGCCCTTCAGACTCAAGGCCATTTGGGCTCTATCTCCAGCTGCCCCCTCTGGCTGTCCGTCTCCACTCCCCACAGCCCCCAACGCCTGCATCCTGTGCTCCAGCCCAAAGCTTTCCTAGGCTTTCCTTTGATCCCTTTAAACCTTTGCCCCTGCTGTTCCCTCTGCCAGGAGCACTCACTTCTCCCTGGTGGATTTGTCCTGCAAGCCTTCCCATCCATAGTATGCCTTCCCTCACACCCCCCGCCCCATGAGGTCAGGTTGGAACCACATCCGTGTCCTCACAACCTCCTGGCTTCCCCCCGTTACAGTGCTGACCGCACTGCGTTGCTCTTCCTCTCTGTCGGGAAGCAGGGACTCTGTGGGCTTCATCCCTAGGGCCTCCGAGCCAGGGCCCTGCATGCAGTAGGAATGTAACAGATGTTGGTCGGAAGAAGGGAAGGAGCCGGGAAGGAGGAAGGGAGGCTGGCGCGAGGGCTGCTGGATGCATCCCTCCATCCCTCCCTGACCTCCGTCTCTCCTCCCTCCCTTCCTCTCCTAACCACAGACTCTCAGCTTCATGATGTAAGGACTCATTTAGAGACCGATTTATCATAGAGATCATCAACTCCTGCCACAAAGCTACTCTCAGATGTGCCCAGAAGCTGAATGACACTCTCCCCAAGCTAGCCTCTTGGACCAACCGTGTGCTACAAATTTGGAGTTCGCAGAGGGTGGAGGACAGGCTCTAGGGGGCCCTGGTAAGCCCGAGTGTCAGTGCCTTCTGCTCCCCCGACACATTACACAGGAGGGCTCGTCCCCATTTGTGAGGTACAGAGACTGAGGCTCTGTGGGAAGAGGTTGAGCCCAGCCTGGGGCTCACCCTGCCAGACAGACTTGCATTGGATTGAGGTGGAAGAAAGATGATAAAGAAGATCAGTGAGGAGGATGGTCTCCCTTTATCACACGACACCCATCTGTCATTGCTCCACTTGTATCCCCCATGGAGGAAAAGCCAGATGGGTCCAAGGCCTGTTGTGAAATTTTCCAAACAGAGCTTGCTGTAATCTTTCATTAAAACATCAATGTGGGCCACAGGACTCATTTCACAAAATTCTCCAAAACAGGAACCTTAAGGGATCACTGAATGAATGTCTCTCTGGCCCCCTAGCCCATTTTGCAGATGGAAAAACTGAAGGGGGCCAGCACGGGCTAGAGCAACAGTTGCGTTCGTGATCAAGAGTAATGATTTTAGGACAAGATGGAGAGAGTAACCTGTTGGCACACCCAGGCCATCACTCTTTCCCCTTAAATGCCTGGCTCCTCTCCTCCAAAGCCTCACATGGCTTCTCTGCTGTGTGTGGTAGGTACCGGCAGCCATGCCAGGCTTCCTGCTAGACAAGGAGCTTGGTGAGGGTAGGGATCCCATCCCCATGCCCAGCACAGGGCCTGGCACAGAGGCACACTCACTGTCTGTCTGTCTGTCTGATGAAGGCATGAAAGTCCAGCAAGAGGAAATGATACTGCCTGAAGGGTGGTTGAGAAATCAAAGGACCCAGGGTTGTTGAACCTCCTGTTGTTTCCAGGATCTCAGCTCTTCTCCCTAGAAACAGAAACAGCTTTCCCCTGCCTCAGTCCACCCACTGCTCACCCAGGAACGACTTACCTGTGAGCTGGATGTCTTCTCCTAAAAGCAATAATGTTAATATGTAAGAAAGTTAAGGGGCGTTAAGGACCATCTCTTGCACAATGATGCCTCATGTGTCTGGAACCTTCATGGGTCAGAGGGCTGGGAGTTAATATTTATTGAACACTGGTTATTTTTTCTACTTTAAGTAGTTTTCAAAGCAATCCTCTGGATTGGCACTATAATTGTGCCCATTTTACAGATAAGAAAACTGAGGCTCTGAGATGTTGGGTAACTTGCCCAAGTGGTGTAGTAGGGATCTCCACCCACTAAGTGGTATAGTGGGGATCTGTCAGTCGCCAGAACTTGTGCTCTGTCCTCTACTCTCTGCAGCCTCTTCCTGTGAGCTCTTCTGCAAAGCTGAACTTGGCTGACTGAAGTTGACCTTTTACCTACACAATATGTCTGAACTTTACCGTCTCTCTTGCAACATGCTCCCCTATGGGCTTTCATACCCCCCCTGCCTTCTTCCCTGGGGAATGTTGAGTGATACTTTAAGGCAGTGGAGCTCCTCCCCTGGCATCAAAATCACCTGGGGACTCCAGGCCGCACCCACAGAGATTCTGATTAATTGGTCTGGGGGTGGGAACCAGGCATCAGTGTTTCCAAAGCACTCCAGATGGTTTTAATGCACAGCCAGGATTGACAACTTCGGCTTTCAGTTGTTCTTGATGACCAAGTCATCCCACTCAGTGTGTGTGTTGGGCTATGTTCTGGTAGAGTGATTTCTCAGATCTGATGGGCCTTTTGAGACCTTGTGTCTGTTTTATCTAGAACATCTACACTTCTCTTGGGACCAGACTTCCGGATAAGCCATCTCATTGCTGCCCGAGATTCCCTTTTGTTTGGCTTAGAATCCACTGAACTCATGGAAAAGAGCAGAACTGTCCACAGGCCCTGCCTGCAGGGACCGTGGGATCCATTAACAGTTTTCCAGATTTTTCTTCCTTTCTAGATTTCCTCTACACAGGTGACAGAAAGCTGTCCAGTGTGTGAGGCGAAGCTGCACATTCGATTTGAATGTGAATTAAGCACATTCAGAGCACCCACTGTGTGCACCCACTGTGTGCCAGGCCACAAACTAGGTGCTAACGATCCACTGTGTCGTGGGTGTTGTTTGGTTGAGACTAGAGAAGCTGCATCCTCTCCCAGGAAGTCCTCCTGGATTGGCATGGGAGCCCTCCTCTAAGGACCCACACCCTCCCACAACTACCAGCCCCAGGACCTGAACCCATCTAGTGGGGGTAGTGATGGGGCAGCAACATCTGTCTGCCTGGGAGAACTCTAAGTTCTCTGATGGCAGGGACTGGTTGGTGAATCAGGGCATGTCTCTTAAACTGAACTACCCATAGCAGCTGGAACCGAATGCCATGGGAACACCAGTGAGGAAAGTGAATCCTGACCAGAGAGCAAGGGCTGGGGAATCTGGAAGGACTTCCTGGAGGAGGTAGCATTCAGACAGGCTTTAAAAATGGGTAGAAATTGGGACAGGCAGAAGGGAGAGGAAGAGCATTTCAGGCAAAGGGAACAGCACGAACAAAGGCCCAGCAGTGGGACAAGTTGAAGAGCAAACTGTTGCTTAGTGGGATCATACTCAAACTGCCAGAAGGTAGAAATTTCCATGGAAGCCCTGGTAATGGTTCTGGCTAGAAACTCATCTTCACTCACTCTTCCAGATGAGCAGAGCCTGGGGATGATGCCCTAGTGCCCCTCCTTGTAATTATTCAAGCTCTTCCCAGGAAGCCCCACCCACCTTATCAGCATGAGGCCGCTGAGTTCCTGCCTGGGTGGGTGCCAGGCCCCACTGCTGACTCGCCCCTCTGGCAGCTGAGGAGCTGGAACGCGAAGCTGCAGCTTCCACATAAGCCCAGCCGCCAAACCCTCAAAGCTGGCCCGCTGGAGCAGCAGGAAGCACGTCTCCCGAGGCCACAAAGTCATCATTCCCTACTCTGCGACCCAAGGGAGACACACACGCGTGCGTGCACACACGCACACACACACACACACACACACACACACACACACGGAGCCTCAGTGTGTGTAGAGGACAGTGGACCAGAGGCACCCAAGACCCTGCTTCCTCCAGGGCTCTGGGATTTCTGGGAGCAAACACTGTCCCTGCCTCCCTGGGGGAGTGGGAGGTGACGACACAGCCCGGCCCCCCACCCCAAGACGCTGTCCCTGAAACAGAATCATATTCCCCCACCAAGCCTAAGAGGATTTGATGAGCACCAGTTTCTGGGGCCCTGCACCCCTTCATTTCTGTCAACCTCATCTCTCTGGACCCTTCTCCTTTCCAATTTCCATAAACTAGACCCTGTCCCATCTCCCCAGAATTAAAAGGGGCTGAATTCTCTCAGTCTTACCTCTCTCTTTTGGCCCTCCTATTACTAGCATCATACTAGTACGTCCACTACTACTTCTACCACTATTGCTACCACTGTTTATTAGTACAACCAGCACTTCTACTACTACTACCACCACCAGTCCTTACAGTACCAGTACTTCTGCTACTGCTACTATTAGTGCTACTGGTACTTCTTAATACTATTGCTACTACCAGTACTGTGACTATTACTATTATTCCTTATATCATCACCTCTACTGCTACTACTGGTATTTATACTACTACTATTTTATGACTGTTACTACAACCACCAACTTCTATTAGCAGCAAACATGATTAATCAAACACAATGGGCCGAGAACTGAGCTCAGCTCTCAATTGATGTAATTTCATCACAGCAACAGCCACTGTGGTATTCATAATCTCCCTACTTTATGGATGGGGAAACTGAGGCTTGCAGAAGCTAAGTAACTTGGCCAAAGTCACAGGGACAGTAAGAAAATGAGACAGGTTCTTGACCAGCAACTTGACTCTGGGGGCCAAGTTTGAGACCTAGACGTCTTCTTCTCCCCGTCCTTTGATGGTTTCCTGAGTACATCTTGGATTATCTTGAAGCCTCAGGAAAGGATTCCCTGAAGTTGAAGAAGGAAAGGGGCGCTTCCCCTCTGCGAGACACCTAGAATGCTGTGAGCAAGGTACAGAGTAGGTGCTCGGTGCCTACATCGTTTGAACTAATTGGATTCTCGTAACAACACTGAGGTCAGGACAAGGGTCCAGATGTTACAGCTGGGGAAACTGAGACTCTCAGAAGTGCTGTGATCTATCCAGAGGCTAGAGTTGGGACTGTACGCCAGAACTGTCTTTTCATGACCTCGAATATGACGTGAACTCTTCCTCCCAGCCATGAACCCTTCGATGTGCATTGCACTTTCCAGTTTACAAAACTCACACATCTATTATGTTATTTCTCACAGTGACCCTCAGAGGGAGTGATCAACTCCGTTTCATGGATGAGAAAGCTGAGGCTCAGATTGCTAAGGCAGCTTTTGAAGCACTCCTGGGGGGTCAGTGGCAAATCCAGGATTTGAATTCCCCACCCCCCAGAGCCTGAGAGTAGGGGCCTCCCAGCTGGGAGAATCCAAGAGGCCTCTCTCGGGACAGCCATCCTGCCTCACTTTGTCCAGCCACTCCAGCCCCTGTGGTGGGTGAGCCCATGGCCCCTAGGGGCGGAGAGAACTGGTTATTTCTAGCCTGGTACTTAAGGGCTGGCCAGGGAGTGGGGTGTGGGCTGGCCAGAGGCTTCTGTGTTCCTGAGAGGGTCTGGCCTTTGCTGCTGAGACCTAGGCAGGACGTCAGGGATTGCTGTCCAAGCCATCTAGGCTAGCCAAAGCTGGGCAGGCCACCCCTCCCCCAAAAGGTAAGATGTAGGTAGCCAAGACACACACAGGCAGCTCATTCAACCCCCTTCAGCTCAGCTGGCCCCGTCCTGGGCCGTGGCCCAGGCTGGGTACTTCCTGGGCTGCTCCCGAGAGATGGAAAGAGCAGGCAGCCATCCTGATAGGGGCCTGAAGCAGCCACAGAGGCCTGAAGATCGATTAAAAGCCAACACGTTATGCTCTGAGCACCTACTCTGTGCCATCCTTCCTCCCAGCAGGTCTGGGAAATTGCCACGCATCACAGATCGCTCTCCCCCTTGCATGTGGAATGCTATTGCCACCCTGACCCCTTGCAAAGCACTAAATACTTCCTGCCTCAGGACCTTAGCATGTGCTGTTCCCTCTGCTGAGAGCACCCTTCCTTCAGCTCCTCACATGGTTGGCTCCTCTGTCTTCAGGTTTAAATTTAAAAGCTCACCTTTCAGTGATGTCTTCCCTGACTCCCCTGGCTAATAAGTTCCCTCCAACCCCCCCACTCCCCCCCACAACTTGTCTCTCACCCTCCTCTGCTTCCTCCTCATAATTTGAATTTAATTTTTAATCTACTTGTTGATGGTCTCTCTCCCCCATGAGGGCAAGGACAAAGTCTGTTTTATTAACCGTCATGTCCCCAAGGTCCAGCAGACAGCCAGACAGTTTGGAAAAACATTCATCACATGAACAAATGGAAAGGAAGTGAAGCCATTTGCCACGTCCTCACTGGGGGCAGCATCAGTTGAAGATGTGGCTCTGCCTCTCTCCAAGTTGCCACCATGCCCCCGTAAGCAAGCGCAGTGATCGCACCACATTCTCTGCAGCAGTTCTTCCTCAGCCCCAGAGGCATGTCCTTTACACGTGGGGCTCCGCGCCCTCACAGGCCCTCCAGCCTCTGTTTGCATATTGCCAAAAGACAGCGAGCTCACCCCATCCATTGCAATATTAGGCGATCCCTTTCAATGCCGTGTGACCTTCCGGATGACAGAACAGGCTGTTCTTCACAAGTTCTCAAATGCTGAAGAGGAAGAATTTCTGTCACTAGCACAAGGCTTTGGACTTTGACAATGCACTTTTCTGTTCGTTCATTTATTTCCTGAGCCCTAACCACGGGCCAGGCCTGTGGTCACCAAGTAGGGAACAAAATAGCCTTGGTGGCTCAATGATGTTTAAGGTCTGTGATGGCCTGTGAGCCATAGAACAGCGCTGGTGGTGGCGGAGGGGCACGTGCCGTAGATCTGATGCTTCTGAAACCTCATTGTGCACGCATATCCCCCGGGGATCTCAAGATGCAGATTCTGCTCCAGCGCATCTGGCCAGAGAATCTGCATCTCTCAAGCGATGCTGCTGCTCTGGTGCATGGACCACACTTTGAGTGACAGGGTGTAGACCCAACTGACAAATAAGAACGGTGAGGCCCAGAGTGAGTAAGGGACTTGCCTAGAGTCACCCAGCCCGGCAGCAGGGACTGAGGAGGGAGCGTCCGGCTCCCCCAGCCAGGGCTCTGGAATTCACGGTGCAGGCTGGACTCAGTGTGTCTTTGTGAGACGCGGCATACCTGGACTCACCCAGGCTGCCCGCCCCTGCCCATGAATAGTGGGCCTCTTTCCTTCCTGCACCAGGCTGGCGGGCGCACGCCCACAGACGCCCCCTCCCCTGCACACATACTCACACACACTCACACACCCTGGCCAGCCCGGCTGCCCTCCCTATTTGGGGAAAGTCAACAAGAGCATTTGAAAAGTCTTTCTGTGTGGAGAATCTGTTTGTATAGAGGGAGGAAATGGAGAGCTGGCCAATAGGTAGAAATATTAATGAAGCTTGTTATAAAGGGCCCATTCACGGCTCTCCGAGTAAATAGGGCTCTTGTCGGGCTGCCACGTTATCTGCCAAGTTCAAGAATGTGGTTTGAAAAAATAGAATTTAAAGGGGTGAGGTGGAGCCTTAAATGGCCAGCCTGCTGGAACTGGAGCCAACGACAGGAGGAGCCTCTGCTGAGGGGCTGGGGGCAGCGGGGCGATGTGTCTTGGGGTGAGGGGTGAGGGGCTGTCCAGGAGAAGGGCGGGGCAGGAGCCGCTGGTGTGCGGAGCTCAGAGAGCATCCCACCCACCGTCCACCGCCCACTGTCCACTGGCGTGGAAGGCCTGGTGCCGTCCCTGCTTCCCGTTGGTATCTGGCCCGGGGCTTGCTGTTCTTCTGTTCGGCCCCCCACATGGTGATGCGGGTCAGGAATGGGGTGTTTTAATCCCAGCTACCTTAACTCCTCTGGGAATTTTGCCCCTTGGGGTGTTGGTAATGGGGTCTCTGAGTGGCAGGAAGAGAGCTTTTTAGTAACTTTCCGCCGTACTGCAGCACTGCTCCACAAAGCACAGCCATCTTCCCCGCCCCCTAAATTCTACCTTGCAAATTGGTACCCAAACAACATATGAGAAAGAGTATAAAAGACTCAGACCCTCAATCCACTCAGCTCACACAGGGCAAATGCTGGGCTCAGAGAAGGAGAGTGACCCACTCAAGGTCACGCGGCAAGTCTTTAGCAGAACTGGGGCTTTCTTCCACCAGTTCCCTGTTGCACCAGGTCCCCAGGACTGCGGTTGGTGCCTGGCCCAGAGGAGGTACCTTGTCATTTCAAGTGCACAATGTTTTATTTTTAGCCCCTGACTTAAAGCAACTTATAAATAAGGGTCCTGTCTTATGCCCAATTTGCCCCTGGCCAGCTGTGCGGCCTTGGGCAGATGACTTTGCCTCTCTGAGCCTCAGCTTCCCTTTCCATTGTAAAATGGGGTTATTGAGACCAACCCCTCCTGCTGAGAAGACACAAAGAGAGGATGTTGGTGCGTTGCCCGGTGCTGTGCCGGGCCCTCGGTGGGTGGCCCAGGACAGTGGCTGTGTTTCTTTTTCTGTCCCAGCCTGCGGTACACGAGTAGAGTCTCCAGGAAGACTGTTCCCTGGCCTCTAGGTTTCAGGGCATGGTTTCTTCTTGGGTCCTAGAAGGCTGCCCCGTGCTGAGGGTCATAGGAAGCTGGTAAATTGGGAGTCAGGGGCTTCTGCCACGGGCGATGTCAGGCAGCACAGCCACACCTGAGTGTGAACTATCGCGAGGGTCTGAGAAAAGGCCCTGCAGGAAGCCCTGGCAAGAGGCTGACCTTCCATCCCCTCTCCGAAATGGCTACCCAGAATCCACCTCTGTCAGACAAGGGTTAACCTATGTGTGGGAGAACATTTACATTGGCTTTTCTTTACAAATAAAAGGGGGGAAATTCCTATAAAGCAAAAAGGAAATAATCAATGCAAAAACTGAATGGAAACATTTTTTAAAAGACTCTGCCAGGAGCTTGCTCTGTGACCTTGAACAGTGGGGAACTTAAGGATATTTGGAACGCAGGGAGGCAGCAACATCCCTTTAAAGGGAGGTGGTGTGGGCGACCGTCACAAGCACAAGTTTTGGGGCTCACAGCCTCAGGTTCAAACCTGGACTCTGCTCCTCACCGGCCGTGTGACCTTACACAAATGACAGACCTCTCTGGGCTTCCATTTCTTTGATCTGTACAAGAAAAGAGAAGAGAGGGTTAAAGTGTGTGAAGTCCTGGCACATCGCGGATGCTCGTTAAATGTCAATTTCCTTTCCTTTCTGGGCCTCTTGGCAGACCAAGGGGAAGCGTCTGACAGGGCTCACCAGCCAGACCTGAGGGAGACCCAGCTCTGCAGGCCTCGGCGCCCGCACAGCAGCTCAACAGCCTGATGCTATGTCTTCACAGCCCTTTACAGTTTGCAAAGCACTTGTCTACTCACCATTAGAGCCTCGCAAGAATCCTGTGAGGTGAGTAGGGCAGTGTTCACTACCCACTGGGCTGGACTGAGAGAGGGTAAAGGACTGGAGCCCAGAGCTCTTGGGCATGGCCCCAATCTGTCTTCATCTCTTCATTCCTTCAGCAAATATTGGTTGAGGATTATGTGCCAGGCACTGTGCTGAGCATGAGGGATACCGTAGTGAGTAAAAATCAATACAGATAGATGGATGACAGCTGGATGGGTGGATGATAGATTGATGGTGGATGGGTGATATTTGGATGATGGATGGGCGGTGGATGGGTGATGGATGGGTGATGGATGGATGAGTGAATGAAGAAAGAGTGGCAAGTTCCTTGAGGACAGGATCCTTGTCTCTTCTTTCCACCACTGTGTCCCCAATACTGAAGATGGTGCCTAGCACCGAGGAGGAGCTAAAACTTGTCACGTGATATCTTCTTTGGTGGTGTGGACTCAAGAAACAGGCTACACAGATTTCTAGCTGTGTGACCAAGGGGAAGTTACTCAACCTCAGTGTGCCTCAGCTTCTTTATCTGTAAAATGGGACTGACAATACTTTATAGGTTGTTGTGAGGATCAAATGAGTTAACACATGAAAAGTCCTTAGAACAGAACTGTCTGGTGCAGAGTCAGTACCATGTAAGCATTGGTCATTATTATTTTTCTGGTTTTACTCCTGAATTCCCTTCTGTCTCCTTAGGAAGATGATAAATTCTTTGAAGGCAGGGCTCTGGGTGCCCCACCTGGGAGGCCTCCTAGTAGAAGCGTCTGTTGATGCTGTGCTTCAAAGAGGGGAAGCTGTTGAGTCCAAATCAAGGTCAGAGAAGTCCAGGGTCCACACTCCACCGGGGCCAAGGGTAGAGCCGGCCCCTGGCTGAGGGGGGCAGGACGGCAGGATGGTCAGAGCTCTGGGCTGGGAGATAAAAGGTCACATGTCCATTCTGGCCTTGCCATGGCCCTCCCTCCTGGGGCCCAGCCTTCTTTGAGCCTGGGTTTCCTCTGTTAGACATCCAGGGAGATAATCTGCTGTGAACCAGCTGAGTCTCAGACTGAGGAAACACGAATCAAGCTATCTTCAGTTCCTCATCCTCAATTTTCCTTCCTTTGAACGGATTTTTCCGAATCGGAAGAATTGAGCCTTTGCTGGCCTTGGAACACACACGCACTCTCTCGCGCAGCCGAAATTCTGTGTCAGCATCAGCTAGTGGTTGACGATGGTACCAGATGGAGGGCTCGTTAATGCCACCGAGCAGGGCCCAGGGTCCCCCCGGGTCAGCTCCCCGGAGCACACAGGCTGAGTTTTCTCTCTGAGGGCCGCCGACAATCCCACCTTGTCCTAGCCCTGCGATTTACAGGAGCCAGTGGTTGACACAAGTTCCCGCCCGGCGTGGGCTCGTGGGACCGTGGGCTCCACCAGACGCCAAGAGCCACAGAGAGCGCTCCCGCCCGCCTGCCCCTCACTCTGTAAGTGAGTCACTGGGGTTTGGAGTGGGCCACCTTTGGGGTGGCTCCTTGTTGGAATAAGACAGTCACCTTTGAACAGAGCAGGCAAACATGACATGCCAAACCCTTAGCTTGGCAAAGCTTCTGCCCAGAGGGCACCGAGGTACCTCCTTCTAGCCAAGGAATGGCAGGCACTGGGCTGGCATGGCCCTCTGGGAGCCGTGATCCCAGCTCCTCCAGATTGAGAGGGGGAGACAGAGGCTCAGCCCGAGAGGGGAGTCAATGAGGCCATGACACATAGCTCTGTCAATGGCAGAGCTAGAACCCTGGAGACCAGGTTCACGGGCATCTCCTGCTCCCCTGTGGTTCTTCTGCTAAAGGAAAGGGAGCAGCTGAGGGCCTCCCTGGCTGCTAAAGTTGACTCCTGGCTGGTCTTCTGGGAGCCAGGAGGGTGCCTGGACCTCTGGTTTTAGGGACAGATTCCTGGGTCTCCCAAGTTTCTAGGGAAGCCAAATTGATGCCCCTTTTGTATGACAGGAAGAGAAAGGGATACGGCATGGAAGAAAGGCCTGGGCTTTGCAGCTGGGCACACCTGGGTCCTGATCTCGGCTCTGTCAGGTACTAGCAGGATAAGCACAGGCCACTTACTCACCTCCTCTGAGCCTCAGCTTCCTCATCTACACAACGTGGTAACTTGTCACCTACACGGTGGGTCATGATGTCAAGCGTCTGGCACATCGTAGGCACTTAATAAATGGTAGCTATGGCAATAGCTTAATAAATGGTAGCTATGGCAATAGCAATGAGTTCCGCTCCAAGTGGCTCAGGCAGCCTCAGTGGAGGGCATAACTGGGATAGGACCTGGGCTTTTTAGGTGATGGGGCACTAAGGTGATGTGCAGGCACGGGAGGACTGGAGGACTGTCCTTTCAGCACAGGCAGGAGAGCCCTGGGGCTGAAAGCCTGGGGGCCTGCCTGGGTCACCAGCCTGCAGGAGAATGAGTGGCAAATCTCAGCGCTCTCTTGGACTCAGGCTCCCTATCTGTGCAGCGGGTGTTGGAACAGCAAACTGAGGTCGCTGCTGAAAACTCCAGGTTGGCCCAGCTGGCAGGGTGAGGACGACACCCACACTGGGCCCGCTTCCTGCCTCAATGGATGTTGTCTGAGGAGGTAGAGACTCAACCCAGGGCATCCAAGACAGGAGGCAGGTGAGCGGGCGGGTAGGAAGGGACCGGACTAGGCTGAGCCTGGCAGAGCAGGGCTACTGTGGGTAGCTGTGAGGGCCCCGTCTTCCTGGGCCAGGCCCAGGCACTGAGGACCAAGGGTTCTTGGCAGCAGTGTGGAGAGGGCCTCAGCCCCTCCCTCTGACGCTTAGCGTCCTGGGCTGCAGCCACCCTGGCTCAGGGCTTGGACCCACTCCCCTGTGTTAGGTCCAAGCAGCCTGCAGGGTCTCCAGGAAGCAGGGGACACTCTGGGAGGCCCTAGGCCTAGTGGGCCAGGCTGCCAGAGGCCTCTCTGCTGCACAGTTAAGGCCACACTGCTGCAGTCACCTTCCTACAGTGCAGCTCCATGTCTGCCATCTCCTCAGCTCAAAAACCCTCAATGGCTCCCCAGTGCCTGGAACCAGCTTCATATTCTGGGGTCTCTGTGGCTCATGGAAGAACTTCAAAGTGTCCCAGAAGCCTTGACTTGGGTGCCAGACATCGGGCATATACATTTGTGAGGGGTGAGTTCTGGAGTTTCATCAGATTCACATAAAAAGCCACCGCCCCAAGGGCTGAAGCCCAGGCTCTTGGTCAGCATTCAAAGCTCTCTCCAAGCTGGCCTCAGGTCTCAACATCTGCCCCTTCTTGTCCCTCCACTCCACTCCCCGCCCTCCCTTCCTCGTCTCCCCTCCTGGAAGTTTTCCCGGCTACTGGCCCTTCTCCCAGGCCCCACAGCATCATCGTGGCCCCCTCCCTTACAGCGGTTCTCAGAACCGTCCTCTCCTCCACCCATGGCTTTCACGGGGCTTAGACTTGGCCCCTGCCTGCCCGGACCTTTGCAGTAGCCTCTTGTGTGCTTGCCCTGCCCTCCCCTCCTCCAGCCTACCTGCCAGCCCTGCTGTGTCACTCTCCTACCCAGATCCGTTCTCTGTCCCAGATGAGTTGGATGACAGGGCAGAGGGGAAATGGAGAAGGAGGAAGGGGAGGAGGGAGAGGAAGAGGAGGGAGAGGAGAAATGAGAGAGAAACAGGCAGGGAGAGAGAGAGGCCTTGCACAGGAGAGAGACATGCAGGAGAGGCAGAAACAGGGGGAGATACATGGGAAGAGACTGACAAGAGAAGAAAGGGAGGGAAACAGGATATAGAGACACAGGGAGCTATGTAGTGAGAAACAGAAAGAGACAGAGAGATGCAAAGCAAGGCCAGCAGAGACAGGGATAGAGAAATACAGAGACCGCAGCCAGAGAGGGCTGGAGCCAGGAGCCAGGCAGAGAGAAAAGGAGATTGAGCCCGGAGGTGCCCTCGGCCGGCGCTAGAGAAGTGGCTTTCCAGTGCCTTCCATCCCTGGAGTCCTGCTTCTCCTCCCCGGCTCAGAGCAACTGACCCTCACTGGGGAGCAAAGGAGCGGGGCCTGGTACCCGATCCTGCCGCCTGGTGGCTCCCCACCCTCCCCACACTGGAGGCTCTGGCCTGGCTCCCTAAGGCACATGTAAAGGACTCCCCCATCATCACCCTCCAACTCTCTGTCCCTTAAGAAGTGACCGTGGGCTGGGCTGGGGGTATCACAGCGTTTTAGAATTTAGGGACCTCCAGGTTCAGAAAGTCCAACTGGCTGCCAGATAAGCTGTGTGATACTGGCCCAGGACCTTAACCTCTCTGGGCCTCTGGGAGAGTCAAAGGGCAGATTCAGTGTTGTCTGTGAGGGACATTGAGAGGGCTTGTGTTACACCCTCTCAACCCACCTGCTCCCAACTCCCTCCCAACCCCAGTCCCACTTGAGGCTGATCTTGTTTCACCGTATCTATGACCACTGCTCTGGAAGGCGGGAGAAGAAAGAGTTGGGGTGAAAGCTCTGGCCGTTTCCCTGGGGAGCACGCGGCCCCGGGCTGATCTCACATTCCAGCTTCACCTCTGCGTTGGTCTCCGCCTCAGCATCTGAGATGGGAATTAAGTTACCTGTCGCCAGAAAGAGCCTGGTTAACTGTTCTTTGCCCAGGAGGATGGCCTGGTCCTTGCAAAGCCAGGGTCCTGTTGGGAAACTTGGCAGGAGTATGGAAGAACAACAAAAATAATTGTAACAATAGCTAGCATCCACTGAGCTCTCACCTGCTATTCTGATTAGCATTGTCCATCCTGGTCTCAGTCACAAGACCATGCGACATGGGTGCTCAGATTCTCCCTGCTGAGAGTTAGGGAGATTGAGGCTTGGGGCCAGTAAATGGTGGTGACATTCAACTCCAGACAGCCAGACTTCAGAGCACTCTTGTCCCTTTAAAGGACATGAAAAGAGTGATGCCCAAGCAACACTGCTATGGGCCCAGCCCAGGGCTGGGGACCAGGAGGCAGTCCCACCTTTAAGTGCTCACCACCCAATGAGAGCAAAGACAGTTACCCAATGGGCAGAGGACTTGCCCCTTAATGAGCACCTACTACATGCCAGCCTCTGTGGAACGCAGCTCAAGTAGAGGCTCGGCACATTGCCTGGGTTTGGATTCGTGATATACGACTTATCAGCTGTGTGACCTTTGGCAAGTTACCTAACCTCTCTGTGCCTCGGTTTCCTCATCTGTAAAATGTTTCCTTGAGTTGTTGTGAGGATGAAACATACTGATTCTTAGAGGGGTCTCAGAGCCGTACCTGGCATGTGCTGAGGGCTTAGGCCTGTTACCCACCATCTTCTTCATCACCATCATCATCTTCTCTATCAGCACTTTTTGGAGACCATCCTGTTTAATCATCCCAGTCATTCTGTAAGGTTGGCATGATTATCCCCATCTTATAGATGAGGAAACTGAGGCCCAGAAAGGTAAAGTGACTTGCAGTAAATTAGTAAAAGGCTGAACTAAGATTTGAACCCAAGACCGTAGAAACATGGCCTGTGTTTTTAACCATCTTGTGTATCAAAGAAAAAACGCTTCCTCTCTTTTTCTCTTTTCCTCCCTTCCGTCCGTCCTTCCTTCCTTCCTCCGTCCCTCCCTCCCTCCCTTTCTTTTCTCTCCCTCTCCCTCTCTCTCTTTCTTTCTTTCCTTTATTCAAGGAATATTTATTGAGCATCTTCTACATGCCAAGTCCTGTGCTGGGGCTGGAATTCCTGTGCTGACCCCGGAGACCAGAGAAATGTTTTCTGCTCCATTCTGACTGGCTGGACCTGGGCCTCCTCCCACCTCCCTGGCTGCAGCTGCAAAGGGAAGAAAGCTTTGATTGGGCCCTGAAAGGTGGGCGGGGGACAGGCATGGGAGGTATCGGTTGGGAGGCAGGCTCCCTGCCTGTGACACACAGCCTCCCTCTGTGTCCCACCGGCTGTGTTTACCTTCATGAGAAAGTGCACTTGTCCAGCCCTGGGTTAGTGAGGTAAGACTTCATCTAATGGATCCTGTGGAAGGATGTCTGGGAGGAAAGGGATGGGCAACAGGGGGCACGGAAAGAGAAGACTCAAGGCCCAGGAAGCAGACGCCTTTACCAAGGTCTGCTTGTGCCTGTGGGGGTCCCTGGGGGGCCGGAGTGAGAGGAGCCTGGACCAGTCCTCAGTCCTCTGCAAGGTGGGGTGGGAGCATGTAAGAGGGGTTGCCAAGTCCTCCAACGTGGGTCGTCTCAGCCCCAATCATCAGCCCTCTGCTCACATATCCCTTCCTTCTAGAACCTTCTCAGACTGGTTCCAGGGCCCTCAACTGGGTTCCCACAGCCCCTTGAGCCCCTACTGATCGCTTGTCACACGGACCAGAACTGCCCGGTTATTTCCCTGCCCCATTCTCACCTCTGGGCTTTAGTGCTTCTGTTTCCTCTCCTTGGAACTCCCTGTTTAGCTCCCTCACCTCATCCAGGCTCTCTTCAAATGTCACCTCTTCAGAAGGGCCTTCCCTGACCACCCTATCTAAACTAGGCTTGTGGTGATTTTAAAAACATGGCTGCAAATTTTCTGACCCTCTTCCTAGCAAGAGGTGGGGTCTCTGTCCCTTCTCTTTGATTCTGGGTGGGCTTGGGACTGCTTTGACCCATAGTGTACGGTGGAAGTGACACAATGGGACTTCAGAGGCTAGGCTGTGACAGGCCATGGGGCTTCTGCCTTCTTGCTGGAACGCTTGTTCTTAGAGCCTTGAACCACCTGGGAAGCACCACCACTCTGAGGCCGCCATGCTGTGAGGAAAGCCACGCCGCGTGGAGAGGCCATACGGGGGTGATCTGGCCAACTGTCCTGGCCGAGCCCACTTTCCAGTTACCTAAAGCCAAGACACCAGACATGTTATATTAGCTTCTAATTGCTACTGTGTTTTCAAATTACCTCCAACTCAGTGGCTGACGATAATGCAAATTTGTTCTCTTAACACTTCTGGAGGTCAGGTCTCAGATGGATCTCACTGGGCTAAAATCAACCTGCTGGCTGGGCTGCGTTCCTGCTGGAGGCTCTGGGGGAAATCCTTGCCTTTTTTCAGCTTCTAGAGGCCGCCTGCATTCCTTGACTCATGGCCCCTCTTCCACCTTCAAAGCTGACAGAGTAGCACCTTCTAACCTCTCTGACTATGGCCCCTGCTTCCCTTGTCACACTTCTTTCTCTGACTTTCTTGCCTCCCTCTTTCCCTTATAAAGACTCTTACTATTCCATTGGCCCTGTCTGAGTAACCAAGGATACTCTCACCCCTTCAAAATCCCGAATTTAATCACATCTTCAGAGCCTTTTTACCACATAAGGTAGCATACTCACTGGCTCCAGGCATTAGGACATGCCACTTCTTTGGTTGGGGGCAACGGGCACTCTTGTGCCTACCACACGCATGAGTGGAGATGCTTCCAGACGAGTCCAGCCCCCACCTGCTCACACCCCCCCACGGCCATTTGAGTCTTCCCAGCCGAGGCCCCAGACCTCAAGGAGCTGAGACAAGCCCTCCCCGCTGTGCTCGGCCCAAATTCCTGACCCACAGAATCTGTGAGCATAAAAATGGTGGTTGTGTGAACCACTGAGCTTGCGATTGTCTTTTACACAGCAACGGGGAACTTTAACAATCTCATTGTTCTCATCGTATTCAAACCACTTAGCCTGCTTTGGTTGTTTTCACAGTACTTATAAAATTAGCTTATACGTTCATGGGTTTCCTGATCTATTTTCTGTCTCCCCTAACTGGAACATAAGAGCAGGGGAATTAATACTTGTTGCTATGTCCCCGACACCCAACCATGCCTACCAGATGCTTGTTCAACAAATTCACGTCACCCCCATCAGACTGTAAGATCCCTGAGGTTAAAAACTAGTCTGTCTTGACAAACACTGGTTTCCCAGAACCCCAGCTGGGTCCCAACACAGCGGAGGGGCTCAGTACACGTTGAACAAGTGACTCTCTTCTCCATCTAACTCCTTCCTCCTCGAGAATCGTGAAGTCAGAGGGAGTTTGGAAGGCACCTCTGAGTTCCTCTTCCTGGGGCTCACAGACTCAATTGCCTACAGCGGCCAGGTGGGAACATATATAAACTGGGCCGGTTGAACTGTAAGGCAGTTGGGAGTGCTGAGGCCTGTGGCCGTCTGGAAATTGCCCTACCACCCAAGGCATTTTTCTAAGAGATGGACACATGAACAACCAATCAAAACATGTCTCATCTTGTTATTTCCTCCCCCTCTCTGGTCCTCCCTCCACTCCCTGCCCTGCCCTGCCCTGTGCCCCAGGAGGCTCACCTCTACATGCTGCACAGCCTCACCTTGGCTCCCTTGCCCCATAACTTCTGAATGGGTTTGCTTTGTGGGGACACCGCTCTCAGAGGGCAGGAGGGGAGAGAGGCTGGGGTATCTGCAACCTCTCTGCCCTGAGCTACTGTAGCTTTGCGATGGCTGCGTTCCTAAGGCTGCACCTCCTGCCCGGCTCCCCTAACCCATTCCCTCCCGTTGCCCCTTCAGGCTGGGATGGCAAGAGCTTCTCACTGCCCCCGGCTCTTCACCAGCCCCGCCGATTCCCGCAACCCTGCCCAGTCCTCTGTGGATGCCTTGTTTTGAGTATTTCCAAGGAGGAGTTCCATTCTATTTTTTTTTTTTTTTATCACTGTCACTAGCAGTAGTATCACTAGTTATCAGCTAGTCTTTTTGCCTGGAGGGTTGAATGCTGTCTCAGTTGACCCCTTTAGCAGTGTGTGCTGCCTCCTGCCAGGATCCTGAGTGTGACAACATCTGTAGACCTCACTTGGCCCTGGATGCTGATCCAGTCTCCCAACCGGGCCAGAAGTTTCCCCTCAAGCCCCTGCCAAAGAGTCATTGATTTCTGCTTGCGCTGCCCCTCACCTCCGCCAGGCCTGGCTGATTACCCCACCCCCCCATTTTTATCCGTACGTAGTTTGAAACTCAAGTTCCTTTTCCATGTGGGGTGAAATCTCCCTCTGGAGCTTTTCCAAGGCCACCCAGACCACGTGGACTGTTGTACAGGACAGCCCTTCAAGGGGCTGTCCCCCCACTGAGATGACTCTGCTTCAGGTCAAACTCCCCTGGTACTTCCCCTGGGCCTCAGAGGACCTCCCGTCTCTCCCCTGTCCCCATTCCCACCTATGCCCCAACCAAACATACAACATAGAAATCTGTTGATTTTGTTCCTGGATGTTGGAGGCCAATAAGAGGATGAAACATGTCCCCCGCCCCTTGGGCTGGATTGGAATTTTTGGTAACAGTAACTGAGTCACATTTCCATTAACAGAAGACAACTTTCTCATACACTTGGCTTTCATCGATGGTGGTCAGTAAAGTTCCCCATATCCTGATCTTCTTTACATATTCCCCCAAGGTCAAGGGCAAGGCTGCCAGGATTCTATCGTTGTTCATGTCGTTCTGTCATGGCCCAGCCAAAGTTGGGGGGAGTACAGCTCTGGACGCTGGTACCCTTTCTGGGTACCCAGAAGTCTCTATCCCTCTCTGGGCCTCTTTTTCTTCTTTTGAAATATCAGGCATTTAGATTGGGTGGTTTGAAAAGAAAACCAAAGTCTGGCATCCTCCGTATCTGGGCCTTCTTTCCCACAGCACTTTATCCCAGTGGTAAGGGCCCCTTCGCATGTGCAATGATCTGACTAATGCCATCTCCCTAGTAGGCTGTGGGCTCCACCAGAGTAGATACCTTTGTGTATCGCCTGACAATAGTAGGTACTCAGTAAATGTTGGTTAAATGAATGACTGCCTGGTTAAATTTTAAAATACCATCTTCAGTTCAGCGTGTGGAGAGTGCAGCTCAGCTCCACAGATCACCTGGGAACTCCATGGTGGCCCCCAGCCCCAAAGGAAACACTGAAGAGCTTCCTTGAAAAATTTAAAAAAAAAAAAAAAAAAGGAGTATTCCTTTTTCCTTGCGGCTCACCTGGCTGCCAGGCCCCCTGAAATGCCCCAGGAATATTCCCCCGAGGCTGCCCTGCTGGAAGAGCCCAGCACTCTGTGAGCAGCTGCGTCGGGTTGCCTTTTCTTCCTGCTGCCTCCTAATATTAACCTGGCGCTGGGTCTCCAGCCCCCACGCAGTGATGGGAGGCCCTGGATGGAGCCAGAAAACAGATCCATCTGGAAATAGAAAAATAATGCCAACACTAGCGGTTTTGTCTGGCCTCCCCAGTGGGGTGTGGAGCAGGCCCATGAAAGGGGCTTTGAGGGCCGGTGGGCGGGGGAGGGCCGTGGAAAGGAGCGCCTGTGTACCCAGCATCAGCTGGGTACCTGTGCCCAGGCCCCCAGGGCAAGGGACAAGTCCGCAGGGATCAGGGGCTGTGTCACAGCTGACTCTGGGACCAACCAGGACTCCACAGTGTTCCGGCCCGACCTTGAGTCTGCGTGACCTTGAGTGAATTGCTCGGCCTTTCTAGGCCACATTGCCCCAGTGTTTCAAGTGGGGATAATAAGATCTATACCTAGGAATTGATCCCATGGCCAGAGCGCCCAGCCCAGTGCCTGGAGGAGAGAAAGGGCTGAATAAATAGCTCCAGCGGTGACTGTAATTTCTGACTTCAGACCTTGGGTGAGCCCACTGTGCCTCTGTCTTCCCATCTGGGCAGTGGGCCGTGGCCCAGGGTCCTGCGGCCCTGGAAGCCAGTGAGGCGAGGTGCAGCAGCCGTCTGCCCCACGACAGAAGGGGGCATCTCCCTCCTGCAGGGAGCCCACCTGTGTGCACAGCGCCTGCGCACACAACTCAGGAGTGGCCGGAAGCTCCCCACAGCCCGTCGCCAGCTTCCTGGGAGAGCCCGTGAGCATCCCTGGGCCTCTGCTTGCACTGCTTGCTCTTTCCATGATTCGGGAGACTGGACATTGGCAGCAAGGTGCTGCTCTCAGAGACTCAAAGGGCCTGGGATGGGGGCAGAGAGAGCCCCAGGCTGGTCCCCAGCAGCTCCTGCTGCTGGTTTAACCTGTAGGGGGCTGTGAGACCAGGAGCCCCAGGTCTGGGTTTATTTTCCCATGCTTGGTGTGTTCTTAGGCAAGTTATGTCTTTCCTTGTTGATGTTTCCCCTTCACTCACTCACTCACTCACTCACTCACTCACTCACTCACTCCGCAAACATGTATGAAGCATCACCTCTATTCCAGGCTCTGTTCTTGTCATTAGAAAGATCAGTAAATGACAAAGTATCTGTCCTTCTTGGGGGCAGGAGGAGGGGAGGACAGCACTGGAGGGGAAGCAAGCTGGGGTATGAGGAGGAGGTGACAGTGTAGTTTTGGACAGACTGAGTTTGCAGTATCCATGGGACCTCCAGGGAGTTGGCTATATGGACATGAAGCTCACGGGAGCCAACTGTGCTAGAAACAGAGCACTGAAGAGAGGAAGGAGCTGCCTGGCCTCAGTCTCCCCACTTACCCACAGTCCTCTGTGCTGGTGATGATGATGGTGGTGATGACGAGCATTTATTAAGGGCTGACTCCGTGCCAGGCAGGCCGCATATCAAGTGATTTGTGTATTGCCTTTCCTTTCATTATCAGAACAACTCTGAGGGGTGAATCTGATTATCTCTATTTTCAGAAAGAATTGAAGCTGAGAGGTGAGTGTCTTTGGCAAGGTTCCCTAGAAACAGAGCCTGAGACAGAGAGACCAGATGTGTGGTTTAGTGATAAAACCTGGAAGGCAGGGAGGGCAACCAGGGGGAGCGGGATGGGGAAGGGAAGGAGTGAGGATGTGGGTTCTGCAGTGCAGACAGCACGACGGGCACCGGCGGGCTTTTGTACCAGCAACTCGAGGAGGCCACTGACGCGCGTTACTTGGGCTGGGTGCATAGCAGGCAGAGGGAGCAGCCTGTAGTGACGTCATCTGAGCTCACCAGGCTGCAGCATCTGGGGGCTTCTGAGGGGCTTCTGGGGCTCACCAGGGGTCTGGCTGAGTGGGAAGGGCCCTCCTGGCTAGAGGCTGAGCCTGTGTCTTCCAGCTCCTCTCCTGGCCTGTCCTTGGTGTGTGTGATGGTGTGTGTGCTGTGTGTGACCATGTGTGTGCACGTGTGTGTTCTCTTGTCTCTCCTTGGCCCATTTCTCCTTCAGTTTCTCTGCCTGTATCTCAGAATCTCTGACCCCTCTCTTGCTCTCTTCCTGTGATGTTTCTTTCCTCCTTTTTTTTTTTTCGACTGTGCCGTGCATCACGCGGGATCTTGGTTCCCTGACCAGTGATTGAACCCGTGTCCCCTGCATTGGGAGCTTGGAGTCTTAGTCACGGGGCCACCAGGGAAGTCTCTCTCCTCCATTTAAGACATATATTTCTCCCGGTGCCGTCTGTCCTGCTCTTTTTCTGTCCTCTCTCTTCTTGTACATGGCTCTGTCTTCTCTCTCCCCACTTCTCTTTATGTTTCCAGTTTCCTTTCTGTCTGCCTCTCTGCATTCTGTCTCTCTTTGTCTTTTCCTGCCTCCATCTCTGTCTCTCTGCCTCTTTCTCTCCTGTCCCTGCCCATGGCTGGGCCTGACACTGAGGGGCTGAGAACTAGGGACACCTGCATCACTTCTCCATCGGGTTTTCTCTTTTCTTTTCTTTGGTTTTTTCTCCTTTCTTCTGTTTCTTTTTCTCTTTTTTCTTCTTTCTTTCTCTTTTCTTTCTGTGAGTTTGGTTTTTAAGATCCCACATAAACGTGAGATCATACAGTATTTGTCTTTCTCTGTCTAACTTATTTCACTTACCATAATGCCCTCAAGGTTTATCCATGTTGTCACCAATGGCAGGATTTCCTTCTTTTTTATGACTGAATAATATTCCACGGTACATATAGAGATGCAACCACTTCTGATTGGCTTGTGTTCCACCCCATCCCCAGCCGTCCTTGAGCTGTGATTCCGGACCAGAGCCCACGCAGACAGCAGCCTTTGGCCAGCTCTGTTCAAGATGGTGGGAGGGGCTCCATGGAGAACAAAGACAAGGATGATGCTAGACCCCCAGTTGGAGATATGTGGTCATCAGGACCTGGCTCTATAGGAGGGGAAGCCATGCTTGTATTTTCAGATCGAGAACCAAGGCCTGGAGGAGGTGGGTGGAGGGCTTCGGGGGATTGGTGGACAGACTTGTTCAAGGTCTCATAGTGAATTTGGCAGGTTCAAGGCCAGAAAGGGCTCTGGGACTCCAAGCCCGGTGCTTTTTGCACAGCTGCCAGAGGCCTCCTCATAAGTGTGGCTGTTCTCTCTCCCTAGCAGCTCTCAAGACCCTTCCCAGGGCTGCAGGCAGGGCCAGGGAAGCATTGAGCCAATCAGGCCTCTCCCAAATACCCCACCCCTTTCCAAACCCCTCCCTCTCAACATAGCCACTCCAGCCAGCTTTAATTTCCAAGACCTCACCTCCTTGCCAACCCCACAAACCATACCCGTGCCGTGACCCATTCCTCTGGGGTTCTGCTCTTATCTTTGTTAGCAAGGAGCCAGCCAGCTGCTCCAATAAATCTTCTAAGGTCAAGTGCGAATAAGTGTGCATGGGACGATGCGCTTGTGAGGTACTAATTGGTGCTGTGATCTGTGTGCTTCTTCCTTCATCCCCGGTTCAAGCAGCCGGTCAGCCCTCAAGATGCTCTGGCGGCTGGAGTTTTGGGAGAGCCGAACGCTGGGGCTGCTTGATGTAAAGTCTTGTGTGAGCTCAGAGAGGAGATAAGGGTCCCAGAGGGGTAGGGAAGAGGCGAGGAGGAGGAGAAAGTTGGCATTGGTGGGTTCTCGGGTTGGTGGGAAACAGATAAAGCCTCAGAGGGGTTGCTCCACGGTGTCCCTAGGAAGACTGGATGCAACACATTGGTTTCTTAGCTTCCTATGTCCAGAACCTGCCACCAGGTCACTGGACGTAAAGGGACATCTGGCACAGACAGTGTGCGCCTCAGTGGCCACAGATGGGAGCAGAAGGACAGAGAGATCTCCCAAAATGTATTACTCTGCATAAGACCCCAGGACCTTTGCATGACCAGAACCAGGATAGGGGGATGTAAAGGAGCCCAGTAATGACCAACACTGAATTTCCTGCCAGTACGGTGATGCACGGACTCAAAGTTGGAATTTAGTTTATTCAAAGAAAATAAAGGAAGGCCATATTTCTTGTACCCTGTGTTGTGGAATGAGATTTAGCCTTTGTGTAAGAAGAATGAAGGATCCCTCTCTCCCCTCCAGCTAACACAGTCTATCCAGAGACCTCTGTCTAAAGGAGCATCTCCTACAGACGGGGTTTCCAACAAGGGTAGGCCACGGAAGGGCGTATTTTGAGGCTGACAGAGTCTCTGAATCACCCAGATATGGATGAAGCAAGCTATGACTGGGTCCAGGGACAAGCCCACCTTCTCTGGTTTCTGAGTCACTGGGGAGCACACTGCCTGAGGAAACAGCTACTGCCTCTCTTTCTCTCTGTCCTGTGGGAATGGATGCTGATGGAGGAGACCAGGGCATTGGCTACCACAGCAGCTTCCTTGTCCACACCTGGTGATGTGGGCTGGGTGGGGCTGGGTGGGATTAAGTAGGGGCCAAGTGGGGAGTTGGCTAGGAGAAGGTCAGAAGGCAGGCCAGGCTCTGGAAGCCTCGGGGCCAGGAATGCTGCCCATCACAGAAAGAGGAGAGGTCAGGCAGCCACACAGGTTGCCTTTGCGCATAATCCGGGCTGGGACTGAATGCCCCCTTGTGTGAGGTCCTTTTCTACGCCGAAGTAGGTCACAGAGTTGAAGAATCACAGAAATCTTAGCCTCAGAAGCATGGAATCATAGAAGCCAAAAGGCAATGCCAAGTAGGATTCCAGGAGTTTAGAGCCTCAGAGCCCTGGCATCGAAAGGCATGAGAAGTCTAACGCTTTGGGCATGAAATTTTATGGCTCAATTGATCTAGGAACCACAGAACCTCGCACTTGGATGACCCTTGGAAGTTCTCATGTCTGATATACTCCCCGGTGCAGCGTTCCCTTCTAGAAAGTTCTAGAAGGTAGCAGTCTTCTTCAGATAGGCAAGGAGGTGACAGCAAGGCAGGACGGGACACAGGAGGTTTCCGTGTGGGATGGTTTTAGGAGTTCTGGGTTGGAATTCCTGACCCAGAATGTCTGTGGCAGTGGCCATCGCAGAGTCTGAAATTGCACCATTATCCATTCTTTCTCTGGATCTAGAAAGTCCTTTGGACTCCAAGGATCTGTTTTGCTGTAAACCACTTCTCAGATCAGAACTGCCTCTCAGGACCTCCTCTACATGGGCTCTGATGAGCGAGGCAACTCTAGATCCAGATGGGACCCTCCCCCCAACCCAGCACCACCTCTGGGTCCTCCTTTTCTTTACATTGACCACCCAGCTCCCAGCAGGAAGCCAGCTGGCTGGGAGAGGCGATTCCAGCAGTCCTGAGGCTGGCCACGGTGTACAGTGTGGTCCCGCCTCTAATCCCACCACCTCCTGGGGGCAGGCGACGTGGGCAGCAGCCTATAATTTGGGGGTGGGAGATGGGACGCCCAGGTCAGCTTCGACCAGGGGGTCCCCAGAGGAAGGGAGTGGTCCAGGGGTTTGGAGAATCAAAGCCTTCCTCTCAGCTCCCTTGGTGACCATGAAGATAAAAATATTTATGGACAATTTTCCCCTCTCTGGGGACGGCCGGGCACAGAACAAGGCTGTTTTTTTCCCTGGCTGTGGCTGACCTCTCAGGATGGAGGGAGCTCAGACAAACACAGGTTGTTTACGGGGTCTGCAGCAGCCCCAGAGACGCATGCTGCACACAGTTTCCCCTTTTCAGCTTCTGGCAAGTTGCACAGAGGAACAAGGGTGGGTTTCTGTCTTCTGTTAGCTTAGTTCTTGGTGGGGCTGGAGGGACTTTTTTTTTTTCCCCTGAGAGATGGGGTGAGTGCGTTATGGTGAATAACATGTTTCCCATAATTTGCCTTTTGAAAACACAAGGAAATTTGCATATGTGGCTGCAACTGCCTGGACAGAGAGCCTTCTGGTCCTTCCTTTCCCCACCGTGTCAGGCTGCTCAAACTCAATAAACACTTGTTGACTGAATGAATGAGTCATAGAAATGGCAAGCCAGAGCTGGAAGGAAGGCCCCCTGGAGATCCTCTGGGCCAAACTGCTCAGGTTTCAAGCAGGGAAACTGAGGCCCAAAGAGGGGGAAGGGATGGAGGCTGCGTACAGTGGTAGATTTCACAGCTTATGATGATGACAATAATAACAATAATAATTATTATTATTATAAATCTTTTCTGGGCGTTGGATGTTTTCCAATTTACCAAAAGCTTTTCCATTGGCCAGACTCCCAGCAAGACTGTGGAGGAGGCAAGAAAAAGATTAGAATTCTCTGTGTCATGGACCAGAGAAAAGAAGTTCAAAGCTATCAAGCAACTCACCCACTCATCCAGAAAGGGGTGAGGTGGAGTTCAGGAACAATTTCAGGCTTTTTTTTCCATTTGGGTGTGAAATCCACCCCAGACCCAGCCTGACATTAAATCCCAGCTCTGCCACACGTGAGCTGTTGAAACAGCTCACTGCACCCATCCAAGCCTCAGTTTCCCCATCTGTAATTTGGGGCTTGCACTCTCGAGAATGGCACCAGAGAATGGATACAAAGCCACCTTGGAAATTGTTAAGCAAACGGGAGGTCCCATTGCTAGAATTATGATGTGTCAGTGGCTCCTTCCATCCATCCAAGGGAGACAGCATTCTGATTCCAGCTCTTGAGATAAAAATAGCTTTAAGGGGAGGGGAGCAGCTCCCCAGGATATCTGGGCAGGATAAAAATAACCCTCAAGAACAGCTGGCTGCTTTTCTTCACTTTGGTATTCACCCACAGTCTTCTGATCTCTTATTCGGTTTCCCAAGTCGACCTACCATCCTAGGCAAACAATCCTCCTTGTTCTGGGGCCAGGCGGTGGCAAATAGAGTCCAGACTCTGGGAGTAGAGGCTTTGGAAGCAAGAAATGTGGGTCCCATCCCACTTCTGTTTACAACTCTCTGTGTGGTTCCAAGCAAGTCGTTCTCAGAGTCCTATTCTTCCTCCATACAGTGCTGTCCAATAGAACTTAACTCCATGGATGGAAATATTCTATGTCTGCACTGTCCAATACAGTAGCCACTAGCTGCATATGGCTTTTGAACCCTTGCATTACTGTCAATTTTCCCCTTTATGTCTGTTAGTATTTGTTTTATCTATTTAGGTGCTCTTATATAGGGTACGTACATGTTAATGAGTGTAATATTCTCTTCTTAAATTGATCCCATCATCATTATATAGTGTCCTTCTTTGTCTTTCTTTACAGACTTTGTTTAAAAGTCTATTTTGTCTGATGTGAGTATTGCTACCCCCACTTTCTTGTCATTTCCATTTGCATGAAATATCTCTTTCCATCCCCTCACTTTCAATCTATGTGTGTTTTTTGCCCTAAAGTGAGTCCCTTGTAGGCAGCATATTGTATAGATTCTTGTTTTTTTATCCAATCTGCCACTCTATGTCTTTTGATTGGAGCACTTGCCTGATGAACCCTTGAAATGTGGCTAGCATGACTAAGAAACTTAACTTTTATTTTATTCTTTAATTTTAAGGAATTTAAGTTTAAATAGCCACATGTGGCTAGTGAGTACGATATTGGCCAACGCAGGCTTTTAAATGGAGATAGGATGAGCACCTGCCCCGAGTCCTGTGGTAAGGATTGATAGCCTGTACGTAGAGCCTGGCACAGAAGAGATGCTCACTGCTTGTTTACACCTCCCTCTCCCACACCCCCTTGAAATGTGGATTTTTACAAGTGTCTTGGAGCTGAAGAATCCCCCTTTGGGAGCATGCAGCTCCTCTTTGAAGACTGGTGGAGAGGTGAATGGAATGGTGGGAGGAAAGGGGCTTCTGTGCTGGGTGGGCTGGGAGAGCAGGAAGCATGTCCAAAGCGGATGACAAGGCCAGGTCAGAGTTAAGGACAAAAATGACTGCACCTGCCCATTTCTACCTCCACTTTTTTACTTTCATGGGCACCAGTACTCAAAAGGGGTCTATCTTAGAAATTCCTTTTCTTTGCATAGACGTGATTCAGCTCATGGACTCTAGAATCAGATGGTTCCTAGGTTAGAATTTCAGCTCTATCAGTTACTAGCTGTGTGACCTTGGGCAAGTTGCCAGCCTCTCTGTTTCCCATCTGTAAAATGAGTAGAATAATTCCTACCTCTGAGGGTTTTGTGAGCAGTCAGTGAGCTAATGTGTGCAAAGCTCTGTGCAGTGGGTCCAGCACATAACAAGTGCTTAAGAAACAGAAGCCATGGCCAATTTTGTAGAACTAAAGCCCTTTAACTCCCACCCCAACTGGAGTCCAGTGAGATGCCTGAGAAGCCAATGATGGGGTATCTCCAGAAGACCTCTTTTTGGGTGGTCGTCATGGTGAAGAAGGGACCAGGCACAGGAACAAGTCCTTGTACCCTCAGATGGCAGGTAACCCATCACACGGAGCTGGAAGCCATCCTGAAGCATCTAGCATTTCTGTCGATCCTGCCAAATGGCAGTGTCCTGGGACCCAACCAGAGATGGGAACTCTGCTACCTCTCGAGGTAGGTGATACAAACTGATAGAAAGTCTTTCCTGGGATCCAAGGGACGCCTGTCTTTCTGTGATGTCCTGCCCTTGGTTTTCGTACAGTCTCCACTTTCCAAATTCAACTTCCTTCCATTGCTGCCTCAGGTGGGAAGTGTCTGCTGATTGGTCCTAGTGAAAATACCCAGCACAGGGGCTGGCTCACCCGGATCAAGGACAGGCTTAATCTTTGTTGAGCTGGAGGAGCTGAAACTCAAAAGCTCCAAACCTGCCCCCAGTTAAGAACAGAGGATGTCTTTCATCAGCGTGTCTTATTTTGTGGACAAAGGAGCCGAGGGGCTGTTGTTTTATCCATCTGTTCATCCACTCCCTTGCTGAAAAATAATTATTGAGCACCTACTGTGTGCGAAGGAACACAGAAATAAATTCCTGTCCCCTAGGTTTATAAGCTGGAAGGGAGACAACTGTATCAACGGTGATTATAATGGTGTGGTATGGGCTATCATGTCAGGGATGGAACCAGGGTGAGGTGAGTAGAGCACTTATCTGAGGAACAAAATTTAATGCAATGCCAAAAACTCAGTCATCAAGATAAATAATATTTTACTGTAATATTTTATTTTATTATTATTATTTTTTTGGCCTTGCCGTGAGGCTCACGGGATCTTAGTTCCCCGACCAGGATTGAACCCAGGCCACGGCAGTGAAAGGGCCGAGTCCTAACCACTGGACCACCAGTGAATTCCCTGTAATTTTTTTTTTTTTTTTTTTGCGGTACGCGGGCCTCTCACTGTTGTGGCCTCTCCCGTTGCGGAGCACAGGCTCCGGACCTGCAGGCTCAGCGGCCGTGGCTCACGGGCCCAGCTGCCCCGCGGCTTATGGGATCTTCCCGGACCGGGGCACGAACCCGCGTCCCCCGCATCGGCAGGCGGACTCTCAACCACTGCGCCACCAGGGAAGCCCCCCTGTAATATTTTAAAAAATCAAATGCATGCAAAAAGATCATGATGGACAAAAGATAGAACTTTCAAATGAAGGCAGGATCAAAATGACTGATTTTCCCTTTTGCCTCAGGCTGTAATATGGCTTGGCTCAGCCCTGAATTATGGGGGATGCCGGAGGGCTGCTGCGGGACAGAAAAGGCAGGCCGGTGATCCATGCGCTGGAATGGACTCATATCGGCTTCCCCACCCTGCACTCAGAATCTGGCAGTTGCTGAGGATCCGGGTTTTCCCCTCCCTTTCTGGAGAGCCGATTGTTAACTGTCTGCCAGCAACCCACTATATCCAGCCTGCATTGGGGTGGGGGTGGGCCTTTAAGAAAATTTTCCCAGAAAAGGAGATACCTTCCAAATTTTGCAGGATAAGAATCTAGAAAGGGAGAGAAAGAACATCCCTCTAAAGAAGGAACTCCATATGTAAAGCACCAGAGGAGCGGGGGAGAATGTGTATTGTTTTTAGGAAACCGCAAGGAGCACCGTGTAGTTGGAAGAGGTGATGCTGCAGAAGAAGGAAATTTCAAGAAGGCAGAGAAGGTCACAGCACCAAGTGATGCCCCAGGATTGAGCAAGACCTGGGATTGTGCTGGGGGAGGAGACTGCAGATCCAGGGGAAGAGGAGGATGCTTCCTACTTCTGCAGTGTCCAGACTACCAGCCCAAGCAGGAGACCTCAGGGGTGAGCTAATAAATAACAAGATCTCTGGGGGAAAAAAGCCCTGATTTATTACATTGGCCAGTTTCAGAGGTGTAAGTACTCCCACCCTGGCCAATTTCAAGCTGCCAGTGTATGTCACTGAATGTCCAGTTAAGCAGAGATGTTCCGTAGCACATCATTATGTAGTATGTCCACCCTCCGCTTACAACAGATGTCAGTAATTTCAAGAACACAGATAAGAGTAAAATGAACTAAGGTAACTAGAAAGAGATGAGTTTTGAGTGTTAGTTACTTTGTTTTTAATATAATTTGCTTTTAAAATTTTAAGTTTATGCAATTTACTTCTTAATAAGAGCTTGACAGCAGCTCACAAACCTCCTGAAAATTTAACCAGCTGCTGTCCTGAGCCAGTCTGAGTAGGCGTGAGCCGGCTCCAGCGCACCAGTGGGAGAAGAGATTTTGGTCCTTACTTGCGGCGTGTCCATGGCGGGGCGGTGCTTTCTGACTCCCTGGGCTTCATTTTCCCCACTTGAGAGATTGGATCGGCTGTATCATGAAGTGCTCCTTGCCCTGACCCTCTGTGCACAGCGACATGGATGCACGCCTCTGGGTGGCTTCCCGGGATGAAGCTGCAGTCCCTGGGACATCAGAGAGTCCAAAGCAATCAAGATTCTCAGATTTAAAAAAAAAAAAAAGATTCTCAGATTTTTCACCCAGGAAAAAGGACAGCCCGGGGCCAGTTTTGGCCCCAAGGTTTCATGTCTTCACCACTTCGAGAACTACTGTTTTATTCTGAAGGATTGGCACCTAAACCATCTGAGAATATCACAAAAATAATGATAGTAATAAATACAACCTATATTTGTTATACTTTTACCATGTGCCAGACACTGTTCTAAGTGCTTTATATATATTAACTCACTGAGTCCTCATTATGGGCACAAGGTTGGTAATGTTATTATACCAACTTAAGAGATGAGGATGCTCAATAAAAATAAATAGATAAATAAATAAGGACTTTGGGATTAGCAGATACTACTATATAAAAAATAGATAAACAACAAGGTTCTACTGTATAGCACAGGGAACTATATTCAGTATCTTGCAACAACCTATAATGGAAAAAAATCTGAAAACTAATATGTATATATATTCTTTTTTTTTTCGCCAAGGAGTCAACACTTTATTTGGGACTGAAGCACTTTAATGTACACCTGAAACTAACACAACATTGTAAATCAACTATACTTCAATAAACTTTTTAAAAAGTTGAGGATGCTACTGCTATCACAATTCAAAAGATGGAGAAATGTACAAAAGAGGTTACCAAGAAGTTAAATGGCATGCCCAAGACCACACAGCTAGGGATTTGAACTGAGATATGATGTTAGCCATTACCGACGTGTTCAACAAGGGCAGCCAGTGAGAAGAAGCATGCTTTTGCAACTCAACACAACAAGCAGAGACCCATTCCCTTGGGGGGAACATCCAGCCAAGGCCAGCTGTATTTGATCGCAGGGACTGATGAAGTGGGAGAAAGGAAGAGTCACCACGGAGGCGCACATTAATAACCCTAAGTTCACAGAAGAGGAAACAGGCTCAGGGAGGAAAAGAGGGTTGCCGAGGTCCCATAGTGCTAGTTCAGAGTGGAGCTGTAACGTGGGCCCAGGGGTGTCAACTTGGCCACAGGCTGCAGCCGACCTCAGGTGCTGGGCAGGCATGGGGTTCATAAAAAATCACAACCATTCCCAGATATCCAGATAGGTGAGATTCCAGATAAGAACCTGGTTGAAAAACTGCAGGGACTTCCCTGGTGGCACAGTGGTTAAAAATCCGCCTGCCAATGCAGGGGACCTGGGTTCGAGCCCTGGTCCAGGAAGATCCCACATACAGTGGAGCAGCTAAGCCCTTGCACCACAACTACTGAGCCTGTGCTCTAGAGCCCACGAGCCACAACCACTGAGCCCGTGTGCCACAACTACTGAAGCCCGCGCGCCTAGAGCCCGTGCTCCGCAACAAGAGAAGCCACCGCAATGAGAAGCCCGCACACTGCAACGAAGAGTAGCCCCCGCTTGTCTCAACTAGAGAAAGCCTGCGTGCAGCAACAAAGACCCAACGTAGCCAAAAATAAATTAATTAAAAAAAAAAAAAGAAAAACTGCAGAAAATAAGGAGAAAATACCCCTCAGTGAATAAATTGCCCAGCCCCGGGAAAGAGGAGTGGTAATCACCCACCTCTGATTATCACCATTTTTTTTTTTACCCTTGCAAATGCGTGTGTGCGGGTATTAGTACATAGGGTCCTACACTAATGACAGCAGTTAGACAGGGTTCGAGGGCTGACAAAGTCTCACAGGGCTCAAAACAACAATGCTCACATACCTGCAGTGCCTTGCAGGAGAACAGTGCAATCTAGCAACTGCACTAGGGTGAGAATATTCTTCACAGCCGAAGGCTGCCTCACAGCAAGGGCTCTGGAGAGGTCAGGTGTGAGCCCCAATTGTCCTCCCTTTGAAGGGCCAGACCAGGGTGCACTTTTTCTCTCAGATCAGTGACCACTAACTTGTACATGGAACGCCCCCAAACCAGGGAACCCCGAAATGGAGTGTCAGCTGGGGTTTCTTATCCCCAGCCGGTCGTGTAGGCATATTCTTGCTAGCAAACCAGCCCCAAGGGCAGAGGCTTCGGGGATCTCACCAAGACCGGGTACAATGCATTAGTCTCACTGTTATCAATCAACAACACTGAAACGTGAAATGCCTCCAACTCATGGGGACAAAGTAACACTATTCATCAGTATGGTCATCAGTATGACCAGTGGTCAATGTCCTATAATCACGGGTCCTTAAGCAAGGACGAGAGAAGCATATTTAACAAACAACAATTCAGATAAGCTGAAAGGATGGACCATGCTTAGAAAAGGCTCCACTTAGGAGAACAAAACTTTACTGCCCCAGAGGAGGCACATAAGAAAAACTTAGGGGTTCTCAATGGTCATCAGCTTAGTGTGAATGCTGTGGTGCGTTACCAAAAAAGCTAATAGACACTCGGGTCACATTAATAGAAGCATAGAATATATATTGGGGGAGGTGATAGTCGTGCTCAACTCCATGCTCGTCAGATGCCACCTGGACTTTTGAGCTTTGCTGTGGTCACTTGGCAGTAGTTGGAGGAGATGATGCTGGAAGATATGACACTGGTGCCAGATGCATCGTGCCAGATGAGGCAACGAGAATGCTGGGCCTGGAGAAAGGATGCCTTGGGGGTGGGGTTGTTACTTTCAGAGTGATTTCCTCCATGGAGTCAGGCTTTAGTTGACTTCGGAGCTGCTCTTCTCAACAGCCATTGTATAGGGGCTCTGGCTTGATGGCACGCGTCTGAAGAGCTCTTTGCAGAATTGGTTTCTCGGGTGGAAGGCAGAGTAGCGTGTGTGTGTCTCCTCTGTCTTCACTTTATGATGAGGAGAAGAATCCAGAGGCATTTGCGTCGGTCATCTTTTCCTGGAACTACCCACAAGCAGGAATGTATCACATCGCGTGGTCTGGACATGGGGTGAAGAGGTCGCCAAACTCTTGGAGTGCAGGTTTCAGCTGGTGCAGGGGATGACGACTCCCTAACACAGCTGTCTCTCCAGTGTGTTTGACAGCACATCTGCCACTTAGGAGTTTGCTGAGGACATTGTGGAACTGTGGACTGGACGCATTTTCAACTCTTTCAAATTCACTCAGTGGGCCCCTCCCCAGCAGGCTCTGATTGACTACTCCTTGGGCTGTGAAGAGACCCCCCCCCCACCCTGACCTCACCACACACACAGGTCCTGGTATATTGTAATGAGCACTTGGGACCACAGTTCTAGCCCCATTTCTGTCACCTCGCTGCGGGGTGAACTTGGGCAGGACCCTTCCCTTTTGGCGTTTGGTTCCTTGTCTCTAAACTGGAGATGCAGCTATCTGTGCTGTTTCATGGGGTTGTTGTGTGGAAACTTGAGATGCTGGCAATGAAGTTGTTCTGTGCTATTATTGTCGTTGTTGTCATTGTAATCCCCTGGCCTGTCTGGTACAGACCAAAGTTCCTGTTCCCCTGCTACATCAGCTAGGATGCTTTCAGCTGGCAGTGAGGGAAAACCCTACTAAAAGTGTTTTAGACATGAGGGACACCATTGTTTTGAGAAAGGGCAGTCCAGGCGTGTGTGCCTGATTCAGCATCTCAATAATGTCCCGAAGGACCTCGTTTCTTTCTGCCTATAACTCCTCTCACATCTCAGTGGCTGGTTTGTGGCTTATGTCTACACCCAAGCCACTCACTGGCTTAGTAGAAGCGGGAGTCAACCCTTACAGCCTGAGAGGGATGCAGTCTCCACTGAAGGATGAGGCAGCTTAGAAGTGGGCAGATGAAGATGGAATTCTCTTAGCGAATATGAACCAAACAGTGTCCGCCCCAGTCATGGGAATGTCCTAGCATGATGGTCAACCAGTCTCCAGCCCTGCTTCTGCTCCCTCCATTATTCCCTCCCTCCCTCCCTCCGTTACCTCTCCCTTCCTCCATTCCATCCTTGTGCATCCAGCATTTACTGAGGGCTGATTGTGGGCTGCCACTGAGTGAGCCCTGGGGATTCTAGGGAGATAAGGCGTAGCCATGGCCTTGAGGAGGTCCAGCTGAGTAGGCGCATGAGATAAATATACACCTGATGTGAGATGGCGGGATAGGGGCAGGGCAGGGCACGGCTGTGGGAATCCAGGGGGGGACCCCGTGAAGAAGCACATTCCAGCAGAATGGGTGACGGGTGAAGGCCTGAAGAGTCTCAGCGCTCATCAGCTGCTTGGTCTTCACTCCTGGCTGCAACGATGGCCCAGAACTCATCACAAACTCCCTGTTCGGTACAGCCAATGGTTCCAGACAGATAGTCAGAGAGAGTCCAGAGACCTTAACTTGCCACAGCTCTCACACCTGGAAAGCGGGTCTAATTCTTCCAACGCTGACTGAATGGATGGAAGGATGAGGAGGTAGGTTTGACTGTCCACAGTTAGACATCAGTGTAGGAGGCCTGGCTTCTCACCCCAGCCCCCCCCCCCATTGATTCTGTGTGACCTTGAGAGCATCAGGCACCCTGTCTCTGAGCCTCAGCTTCCCCACCTGTAAAATGAGGAAATTGAGTTAGGTGGCACTAGGGGCTCTTCCAGGACTGAATTTCTTTGGGGATCCCATATTTGGGTCAATATCAACCCCCGCAAAATTATCTTTGGACATCTCCCAACCCTCTGCCACGTGGCCCAGTCCTGAGGAAATAAAGCCAGACTGGGGAGCAGGGCGAAGGCCCCGGGGAGATGGTCTGGGATGCCCAGACAATGGGATCACGTGCCCAGAGGATGTGCTGTCTCTTGGACAGTGGCCCAGGAGCTTCCCTGGCTTCAGCCCTCATTCCTCTTGGTGGAATGATTGTTTCTGGGGTCTTGGCAGCCGACAGGCCAGAGTGACGTGGCCCTAAATGCAGAACCCAAGCCCTGGGAGACAGGCGGGCAGTGGTGACAGCCAATACCAGCTCCGGTTCCTCCCCTGGGGAGGAGGACTAGACTGGCATTGCCTGGAGGGGACAAAGGGAGGGGACACTCTTGCAGGCTGCCTCTTTCTCCAGCTTGGAGTTCAGGTCAGTTTACTGAAATGCTTTATCCTGGGTGCCGGGAACACGGCAAGGAACAGGATGGAGTATGACTGGTGTATCTGCAGCCCCTGAAATTGGGCCTGCCGCATGGCACGTGACCAACGAATCACTGTTGATGAGGGAGGATCCTGATGTAGGAGAGAGAGCAGGTGGCTAATCTAGCAAACTTTACTCTCACGCATGTATCCCTCCCTCCCTCCCTCCCTCCTTTCCTTCCTTCCGTCACTCACTCAGCATTTATGGAGTACTTCCTATGTACCAGGCACCGTGTTTCGTGCCGGTGTCAGAAACTCAGCAGGGCAACTGCTCATAGCAGGGACCACAACTTGTATTTACCTGTTACCAGTGCCCAGCTCTGGGCCTGATGCACGCCAGCGTCTCCTGATTGGCTGAGCGACCAGGGAACGAATGACTCTGTTATTAGATGTGCACTCTGTGCACACGTCCTATGGGACATGCAAGCCCGATGTGAAAGGAAGGCCCATCCCGGCGTGCCCAGCCGTGTCAGGCATTGGAAAATTGGGGACTAATACGTGGCATCCAAGTTCTGCTCCCAGTTCTGCGGTACCAGTGAAACAAGAATGAGTTGAGGCAGGACTTCCTGACCTGCGTCATCTGCCTGTCTCCTTGCTCATCTCCTCCTGCAAACACTGGAGAACAGGAAGCACAGCCTGGCGCACAGTGGGTCCTCCGGAAAAGCTTGGTGGATGCATCAGTGAAGACTGATACCAGGGCAGTGTACAACCCTCTTTTTGCAGGCAGACTTCATCTAGTGATTTAGTCAAACATTTATTGAGCCCCTACTAAGTGTCCATCGCGGAGGCTATTGAGATCAACAGTTTCTCTCAAGGCAGATGCGCCCCGGAGAGCAATGGGTCCATGGCTGCTCCGCTTGGGCAGAAAGTAAACTATGTGCCTTGGAAAGTCCTCACCAGGCCGGGAATTCCTATCCTTCTGCCTCGTCCCCAAAACATCTCCATGGGCCTGCAGGCGGTGTCCACCCAGGTCCCAGGCTCATCGCCTTCTGCCCCTTTCTGGCTGTCTGGTGAGCACCCCATCCCTTTCACAGGGTGGGTAATTGCTCAGTCAGTGTCTTCTGGATCCAACTTTCATGAAGACTGTTTGTGCCCAGTCGCTGGTGCTGTGCCAGGAACCAACTTGGCAGGAAGACTGGGTGTGAAGAGGCAGTGGAGGCAGGAAACAAGGTCCTTTCCCTAGAGTTCTTAACAGTGTCCATATCTGCTCTTTTCAGCTGACCACGAACTCCTGGAAGGCCATGAGCCTCGTTTCTCTTCCAACCTAGGGAAACGCAGGTAGCCCTCAATAATTAGTTACTGCATTGGATTGGATATTTACAGCAGTCTCCTACTCCCGAGCTCAAAGGGCCCATGCTGAGGAGCATGTTCAATGCACCTATTTTACAGATGAGGAGAGTGAGGCTCAAAGGGGACACCATCAATCTTTGTGGGCTTTGGGGGGTTTCCCATGGGTCTTTTGGGCTTCTCTCATTAAAGCAAGGCTCCCTGGGGCTCACCATTGCATACTCAGATTTGGGAGTGAGATTTGGAAAGAGCTTAGAATTCAGCCACTGACCTACTGCCGGATCTTTGAGGAAATGCATCCCCTTGCCTGGAAATGTCTTTCTGGCCGGTAAGTTGCACATCATCACCCACACGGTGCAGTGGGGAGAACTGGATGGTTTCTTCACTGGGCTCCCCTCACTCCTCCTCCAAAACCAGCCTGAAATCTGCTCCCACCATCTGGGCCCTTTTGTGACTCTTTCACTTGAGCTGTCTTCCCCAGTGGCTGCAGGTTTATCCAACATACACTTCGGGACCCAAAGGCCACCTCCTCCTGGGAGCCTTCCTTGGTTTCTCTCCATCCGTTAGTCTGCTTGACAATTCAATTCATCTGTATCTCTCTGATAGCATCTATCATATTCTTCTTGTGTTATCTTTATGTGATTGCAGGGGATTCTCTGTGACATGGCAGTGTCTGATGTCTCCTATCCAGGCCCCCTTCCTTGACCCAAGTTGCTGACCACATTACAAATATGTGTGCCCAGAAAGCAGGACTATGTACAAATTTCTTTGTTTTCACTCCATAGTGGCAGACCCTCTTCCTCCAGCTTTGTACAGGGGTTTGCACACTGTAAGAGTTAAAGAAATTCATTTAAATTATTAATGGTTTGAGCATCTATTGTATCCCAGGCTCCATGCTGGGTGTGGGGACACAGTTAGATCTGACCATGACAATACCATGTGACGTGTGCTACAGTACGGGTGTGGAGCAGAGCTTTGAGCTGCACCTAAAAGGACAGAGAGTCTGTGAACAGGCAGAAAGGGGGTTTCGGGGAGAGAACAGCCTGGGAGGAGGCAGCATGGACAAGACCTTGAAATACGCCAGCTTGTCCAGAGCCTGGGTCCAGGCATCAGAGAGAGTGGAGCTCACTGCGAAGAACATGAAGTTGGAGAGGCTGGCAAGGATCTGCTCAGAACCCTCTAGCGGCTAAGATTTAAATCATCATGCTCAGCTGCAAAGACAGGAATCAGACTACCTGGGTTCGAATCCCACCTCCACTACCTAACAGCTTAGCGATCTCAGGCAAATTCCTTAACCTTTCAGAATCTCAGTTTTCTCATTTGTAAATGGAGATAACAGGCCTCCCATAGGCGGTGGCACTTAGAACAGTGCCACACCTGGCTCAGGGGAGGCACGTGAGCTGCAAAATACTGGGGGCTGCCAAAAACCCTTAGTAATGGAGCTTTACATTTAAGGGGGGGGGCAAAAAACCTCTAAGTGATCAAGATACATAATATTTTAATGCAATACTTTAAAAATGTCAAAAACATATCCCCCAAAATCCACGATGAACAAAATACCAAAATTGTAAATAAACGCAGGATCTCCCTAGTGCAAGGGATGCAGCTCAAAGTACATCAACGATTATCGGACTGGGAGTTCGCAGCCTTCAAGAGCCGTGGGCTTCTGAAAACCTGAAGAGAACCGGTGGCCCCTCTCCCCCAGAAGAACGCACAAACAGGCACAATTTGTGCAGATTTTCGGGTGTTCCTGCACTTCTGGAGCTCGGCCAGGTGGAGGTTAAGAGCGCAGCTTCAACGTGGACGTGCCGGGGTGGTTCCATGCGCCGTCCAGCCGCCTGCGGGTTCCCCAGCACCGCGCTGGGCCTCCCTCCTGGCAGTCACCGGTGCTCTGCCCCCTGCAGGAAGCAGCGCGCGGCTACGCGGCTTCTTTTTCTGGCTTGCTTGGCTCGCGCGTCGGCCCTCCCACCCCCTTCGGCTTGGGACTTTTCCTAAAGTTGCTGAAACCAGACACCTTGCTCGACCGAGCCCGCGTGCAGCTACGGTTTAAAAGGCCGCCTTCAGCGCCCCCTCCCCGCCCCCAGCGAAGACTTCAAAAGGCCCGGCGGGCGCCGCGGCCCCTGCACCTATGAACCGCCCCCCGCGCCCGGAGCCCGTGCCAGAGTCCGAGGACGCAGAGCGGCTGAAGTTCGAGCGCAGGCGGACCGGGCGGGTGGCGCAGCCCGGCGCGCCCATGCCCCTCCCGGTGCCGCTGCGCTCCGAGCGCCCGCGCCCGGTTTAGGGAAGGGGACCCCGCCCCCCCCGCCCCCGCTCCCGCGCCCGCGCCCGGGGCTGCGGGGACCCATGAATACAAATGCCGTTAGGCGCCCGAGGAAGGACCGACCGTCCAGCCTCGCATCTAGGGACCCAGTAAGTGGCCCGGGGCTCCTGGAGCGCTGGGGGTACGGGTGTGTGTATGCGTAAAGGTGCGCGCGTGTGGGGAGGGGGTGCACGTGCGAGGAGTGAGTGTGTTTGTGCCCGCGTGCGATGGGCACTAGCGGAAACCTGTGTGCAAGTGGGGGGTAGCGCGCGTGAGTGTGTGCGCTTGGGCTGTTACGTGTGCACGTGAAGATATGTATGAGAGGTGTGCACGCGGGTGTGTGCGTTGGGAGGATCTGGCTAGGCTAGGCTAGTATGCATTTGTGCGCGTGTAAGCACTCATGTGCATGCGTCTGCGTGTGTGGAGTCCGGGTGTGCGCCAGAGTCCAGACACCCCAGGGTGTGTTTGTGTGAGCCCAGGAGGAGTGCGTGGCTGTGCCTGCATGTGAGTGAGTGTGAGTGTGTGTCTGAGTTTGGAGCAAGTGTAGATATGTGTGGGAATGTGTGTATGCACCAGGGAACAAGTCGTGGAAGTGGAGGCGGAGGGGGATTCTGATGCCAGGGCTCGAACTGGGGTTGTGGGTGTGCGAATTTGCCAGGTGTTTGTGGCGGCATCAAGGTGTGCAGTTCTGCGCTCCCTAGTGGGATCTGAGGGAGCCTTTGGTCTACTCTGGGGTGAGGAGGTAGGTTAAGCTCCCATTTCTTACTGCGTGGAGAGGAGAGAGAGAGGTGACCAACATTGAACAAACGCACCCACTACGTGCCCAGGAAAGTCTGTCCTCCAGGGCGCCCTGAATCTGGGAGGAAAATAGGTGTGTGTATGTGTGTGGTAGAACACTGGTTGTTGTTTTCATGAGAGTCTGGACACTGAGTCCTAGTCCCAGATCTGTCCCTGGAACTCCGGGTTCCTTTCAGCAATAGTATCTGTCCCCTTTCCCCCTCTATCTTTGCCCCCAACTCGGGGACCCCCAGTCTCACGATCTAGAGGTCCCGAATCTCCGAACTGTGATCATCCCGCTGTACAGTCTTGGCCAACTCTTTCCTCTCTGTGAATCTCAGTTTCCCCGTCTTTACAGGGGGGCTGGGGGCGTGGAGTGTCTCAGCGGGACAGTCGTGGGCCCGCGGAGGCTGTGTCCCCGGCTGCGGCCGGCAGGGGGCAGCAGGGGGCAGCAGAGGGCGGCCCGGCGCGGGGAGGAGAGAAGGTGGAGAGCCACCGCGGGCCGAGACTTTAAATCGCCTTCATTTCCCCCAAATCCTTCCTTTTCCTCTCCTCCCCCAGGCCGGCGGGGAGGCAGCTTCCACTGCCCTCCGCGCGCCCTCGCCCGGCCTTGCTCTGCCTCCGGGGACCGCCAGCAGCCCGCCTCCAAAAGTTTGAATTTTGTTTTTTTTCCCCTGCTTCTTCTTCCTTTTCGGTGGAAGCAGAGAAGAGCGAGGCAGGGGCGAGCGCGGCGCCGGGACTCCTGGGACCATGGGCCTGGCGCGGGCGCCCGCGGAGCCCCGGCCGCGCTGCCTGCCTGCTCGGGCGCCCCTGGGAGCGGGGCTGCGCTGGGGGCGTGGGGGCCGAGCGCTCTGAGCCCGCCTGGCGCGGCGGGGCGGGGGGCTGGCGGCCCCATGGGGCGCGCCCACACTTGCCCCCCGGGCTCGGGAGCATGAAGTAGGGGCCCGCCATGGGAGCGGGATCGGCGCGGGGGGCCCGAGGCACAGCGGCGGCGGCGGCGCGCGGGAGGTGAGTACCGGCTCGGGGACGCCCCCTCCCCAGCTTCTTGCGGCTCCGGAGGCGGGGGTTCCCCGCCGCGCGGGACGCTTCCAGCGGAACGTCAGCTTCCTGCTCCTTCCTTCACCCCTGCGAGGCGGGCCGCCAAGGGTTAAAGCGGGCAGCGCCTCCGGCCCGGCGAGGGTTGGCGAGAGCGCTGCCCGCCCTTCCCTGCCTGGCGCGGCTGCCCGATCGCCTTGGGGTGGGGGCCGAGCTGGGGAGGGTCCCATGCAGAGCCAGCCCCGGGAATCGGGATTGGGGGGTAGGGGTGGCGCCTGGAGCGGCGGGCGGGCGCGGGGGGGGGCGGAAGGGGGCTTTTTGGATGCTTGGGGGAGGGGGGATCTCCATTTCTGACTGTCTCGGTGTGTTCCAGTGTCCGTGTCCACAGGTCCCGAGCCTGTAAGTCTCCGTTTCTGTCGGTTCTCGGGAAACTTGTCTGCAAATTTCTAGGGCTGCGGGTCTCGGCTTCTGCTGCTGTCTCAGTGTCTGTGTGTCTTTGCACGTCCCCTGTTTCTGGAAATCTCCGCATGTGTGTCAGTCTGTTTGGGTCTGTGTGTCTCAGTGCTTCCCTGCTTGGGGAGGGGCGGGGGGGGGTCCTCAATGCCTGTCCTGCGTGTGAGAGAGGAAAAAGTGAGAGCCAGCATGTCAGGGCATAAAGGGCCCTGGGAGATGACTAATTCGAACCCCTCGTTGCACAGATGTGAGACTCAGGGCCAGAGAGGGGCAGGGAATCTCCAGGGAGGGGCTGGGACCCAGAGGCTCTGATTCCCAGCCTGTGGAGTAGGAGTTGTAAAGGAGTGAGCATGTGCCGGAGGGAGTCACCGCGTGTGGGTGTGGGTGGCAGTGGGCAGGATGGGAGCAGCCCCTCAGGGCCCTGTGGACTCGTGCTTACGGCCCAGAGAAGCGCAGAACTTGCTCCTTGTCCGTCCTGCCCCCAGGACCGGAGGACATTCCCAAGACGCTGGTCAGGGCTGTAGCTCCGCCCTTGGCCACCATGCCCTGCCCACTCTGCGCTGGAATCAGGGGGGTGATGCCTCCCCCTCTCTTTCCCATGTCTTGGAAAAAGTGGGCTGGCTGAGATTCCCCCGCCCCTCACCGCCACACACACACACACACACACACACACACACACACACACACAGCACCAGTAAGCACACTGCTGACTCATTTTCTCCAGAAGACCCTGTGCCAGGGCAGATGCCAGCGGTTGGGTAGAAAAGTGGTACCAGGCAAGCGCCCCACAGTGGGGCCCAAGCTTTAGGTAAGTGGGCAGTGACACTGCGGCCCAGCCCCTGCCTCCCCATCCACTGCAGTGCCCCAAACCCTGCGCCCTCTGGCCCGCTGCGTGCCTCCTAGCTTTGCTCCCAGCCCAGCTTCCATGACACCGTTAGGGAGCATCCCTGGCCTCTCTTTCCTTCCCCTTCCTCCCTGTACTCAGAACACCCCTCCTCCCTCGTGCTTCCATAAGCCTGCCATCCGCAAGGCTCAGCTCAACAGCCGTCAGCACCCCTGATGCCGCACTGGAGGGGACTTGCCTTCCAAATGTGACCCACGGTCTGTCCCTCCCCTGAGCACACTCCACCCATTACTTTATTGGCATAGGCTCTTCCTCCCTCTCTGTGTTCAGGGACCCTCTGGATACCCCACAACCTGCCTGGCACACGAAAATGCCATTTCAGTTGATGGCGGAAATGGAAGCAAAACATAAACTCACACCCACGGGCAGAGAGGGTACTTCAGTCAAGCCGTGCAAATCCTGCCTCTGCCCTGTGAGCTGGGGCAGGCACCTTGTCTTTCTGCTTCTCCTTTTTCTCATCCCCCCAAACGGGCATCCTCATTCCCAGCCAGAAGGGTGTTTGTGAGTATTAGTGGGCCTGTGCTTGTAAAAGGCTTTTAGGATGGGGCCTGGCATGTAGTAAGTGCTCAATAAATGGCAGCTGTTACTTATATATCATTATTCACTTCATCTTGAATGGATGTGTGAAACAACTGGAAAATTCTGGGCCGCATCCTATCCAGACAGATGCCCTGTCTGTGTTCCCATGGACGAGGTGTAAGGTGTGAAGAAAGCCTGGGCGTGGCTGTCTGGGCACGTGGGGCCTGGCCAATCCATGGAGGCAGGTGGGACAGGTTCGTCCCCCTTCTGTTTCCTGTGGTCCTCTGGCTGCATCCTTCCCAGCTTACTCCATGGGATAACAGCTAAGCCCAGAGACCACGGGGCTGCTTTCCTTGTGTTTCTGTGCCCTGGGTCTCAGCTCTGAGCTCACAGTGGATGTTCAAATTGTGTGGGTCTCTGAGCGCCTGTATGTTCTTAGGTAACAAGGAAAGAGGAAAAACCACGCACACCAGCTGCAGGCTCTGGCCGGCCTCGTGGTCCAGGAGTAACCACGCTAGGTGCATTGGCAGAGGGCTTTTTGCAGGAGAAAGGAACACCTGGGTTCCCTTCTTGGAGGGCCGTGTGACCAGGCTGTGTCTTCAAGGTCAGGCTCCCTAACTCGTGGCTCCCGTTTCGGCCGCCTTCTGCCGTCTCTGGCCGCTGAGCTCTGGTCTTCCCGACATTCTGGAGCCCTGGCTTCGCCCAGCCAAGGCCCACGAGTCAGCGGTGAAAACAGAAGTCTGGAAGAACAAAGCTCTGAGCCAGTGCAGGCACTAAACGTTATTAGCAGTAGCCTAAACAGGATTGGAACGGGAGCAAATGAATCGGCAGGGCCTCCCTCTGGGAGCCAACTTTCCAGGCCTGGAGCTTACTTAGATGGCTGTTGGCTCCCCAGGCTGCATCTCTGTTCCTGTTGGTGAAGGCTGGGACTCTGGTGTCTGGCAAGTAGGAAGTCCCTGTAAGTCTCCGATTTCTTCTCCACGGGAGACGAGTCAAGCGAAAAGGACTGTCTTCTAGGTGGTGGAGTCAGATGATGTGGGTCGCTGACATTGCTGTGTGGCTTTGGGCAAGTCACTTCCCCTCTCTGGGCCTCAGTGGCCCATCTCTATAAAGAGGGGCTGGGACTAGAGTCTGGCCTCTATACTCTCGTGCTATACTTCGGCAGTTTCTGGGTCAAGTGCACACAGAATCCAGGTCTGAGAGGGTCAGTTGCATTTGTTGAGGTGAATGAAAGGGAGACAAATATTTTTGTAACAGGCCTTTTCAGGGCCGAAATTCTCGAGTCAGAAACCGCGGTGTTAGGAAGCTTAATTGAAGAGAAGATTCCGATCCCATCTCCCCTGTGAGTCTTCTTTCTCCTGACCTTTAGGGATGACAGATATTGCCCCCAATACGTCCTCTTATTCTCTAGAGGGTGGTCACCTTGGCATAACCCCAGCAGGAAAAACTGACCGAGAAGGATGTGCGTCGTTCTTGCACCTTCTCCTCTCCACCTGGCCTCTCTTTATCAGCTTGGGGAGCGTCCTAAGAAGGGTGGATGTGACGACACAGGGAGAGACTCAAGGAGTGAGAGCTGGTGCCTGGAAAGGGCTGGGAAGAGAGGAGACCGGAAGGAAATGGAACAGAGACTAGTAAGGTTGCAGGAACACTGGAGAGCTAGGGGCGGTGTCTTCTGAGGAGGCGTTCTCAGGAAAAATGAGTTCCCTGGTCCTCAAGTTCAGGCACTGCTGACCGACGGAAAGTGCAGTGAATTTCCTTATCGCAGACTTCTCCGAGCCTTTGCTATGCAGCTGTGCTTTGGAACTACCAAGACTGGGATGTAGGAGATGGCTCTTCCCCACTACATCTGGCCCCAGTTTCCTGAGTAGCTACTTGGCGGGTGTGGGAAATAGTACTGAAGAGCTGTGTCCCCAGAGTCTTCCCATGGTGACCTTGAGGAAGCACCTACCGTCCCTAGGCCTCAGTTTTTGTCAAATCAAACAAAGCTGCCTATTACTGTTCATCACAGCTGATGTGTCTGCCAATTTGCTTCAAGCGGGCAGGTCATGCCAGAAGGGTCAGCCTCTACCCTTCTCCCGAGACAAGGCCAGGGCCGCTAGGCACTGACCTTTAGTGATTGCTAGTGATGCGCTGGAGGTGAGGCCCATGGAGGCAGGGAGGACAGGCCTTGTGTAAAAGGCATTCTCACAGCAGTGGCAGCAGATTGGAGAGGATGAGGAGGGAGCAAGGATTATCTAGAAGCATCCCTGGAAAATGTCAGAGGTGGGGTGGGCCTGCTGGAGTTAAAGCTTTGGGAAGATACTTTGTGAAGTCCAGAGTCCTGTAATACCAGGTAACATTCATTCCTTCTGCAAAAATACTCTGAACACTTACTACATGCCTGCCAGGTGCTGGGAAAACAAGAGTGAACAAGACAGATGTGGTCCCTGCCCTGCAGGGACTTGGGCTAGAAAGGGAAACAGAGAAATAGACAATGACCATACATGGGATACCTGGTGACGTATGTGCGGCAGGCTCTGGGAAATGACACCAAGGCTAGAATCTAACACATGAGTGGAAACTGACCAGGCAAAAGAGTAGTGTCTAGAGCACTTCAGATTAGCATGTGCAAAGGCCCAGAAGCGGGAGAAGGCTTTCAAGGGACCGTCAGCGTCTGAGTGCTGTTTGAGCTAGTTCACCTTACGCTCTAACTCTCAATTGAACAATGCTTAAACAATGAGGGGAGTTATTACCTCCCATATCAAGAGGCCCAAAGGAAAAGCAGTAATAGGGTTGGCCAATTCAGCATCTCAAGTGTCATCAGACACCCACTGTTTTTCCATGCTGCTGTCCTCACATGCTTGTGCGCCTTGTTACCTCATGTGCACAAAATGGCTGCAGCAGCAGGTCCTCACTCAACAACATGCACAGGCCAGAGGAAAACCTTTTCCATGTCCCTTTGAAATTCTTTCTTAGAGGCCCTGACAGGCATGCCTCACACCTCATTGGCCACATTTGGGTCACATATGCACGCCTAAGCCAGTCATTAGCATGGCAGATTCCCAGAGTGGGCTTAGACGTATCCAGATTCATCCAGTATCCTCTGAAGTTCAGGTCTCCCTGAACTAGCAGAAAGGGGGGTGGCTGTGGGTAGGTAACCATCAGTGTCTTCCACAGTGTCCAGGTCAGGATTACCATCGATCCTAATTGCAATTAAATTGGAGTACTTGGTATTAAATCAGAGGGTGTTTTCCAAGGCTCCCAGGGAGCTGGGAAGAACCCGGGACTCCAGACATCCACCCTGGCAGATGGGTTTCCTGGATTACGTGATTCCCCAGAAGCACATCATCCTAGGCTTTCTCTTGAAAATGGATCCTGGGCCCACGTGTCCCAGCCTTTGCCCTCACCACCCGCCTGTCGGGGCTCTCTCTGCCTGCATCCTAGCTGGCCGACTCTGGCCACGTGCTGCCCTCCCCTTTGCCTGCCTCGGGATCAGATGCCCTGGTGGCTTCGGGTGTCGCCAGTGGCTGCTCCCACAGGAAGGTGAGATCGGATCACTGCCTCTGCCCATCTTGGCAGGATCCCCTGAGCAGAGCATTAACCCTTCCGGGCCCCAGAGTGCAGGGGCAGCAGGGTTGGTCTAAGAATAAGAAGCACTTTGGTGGCTGGCAACAGGCCGAGCCCTTGACATGCATGAGCTCATTTAATCCTCACGCCTGACTTGCGAGATAGGGAGTGTCAGCCGAGTTGCAGAGGAGGAGACAGACTCAGGGAGGCGGAGGGACTCATCCAGGGTCATACAGCTGGTAAGCAATGGGGCCAGGTCTGCACCCGTGGGGGCCTGACTCCCCGTCGTCTCCCCTTCTCTCCTTCGCTCTCTCCCATTTCCTATCAGCATGAAGCCAGGAGGCAGATTCCTTAGCACACACTGGTCCTGGCTAAGGGGTCTTCTCCCGCCCTCCGCCGTGAGTCTGGAGATTGACTTCTCATCTTTCCTGCCCTTTGCAAAGTTTACCCGTCATCTAAGCAGAGCAGCCTGGTCTTCCCACTGACCTTTCAGCCCTGGCTCTGCTGCCCGCTGGGCCTCAAGATCTCAAGGCCACAGGACGGATGGAGAGACTGAGGCCCAGAGACGGGGAGCGGCAGGGGCTGTTCCCTCGTTGCCCAGTGAGTCGCGGCAGACTTTGAGCTGGACCCTGGGTCTCCTGACGGCCCAGGGCAGGGCTTCCTGCCTACTAGTTCCCGCCCGGTGACCTTGGTTTATTGATCTGTGAAAAGCGAGGTTGTATTTGTACTGTGTAAGCGGGTCCTACCCCAAGAGGCTGTGCCTGGACCCCCGGGAGCGTGGGCTGGTCCGACGGAGCCCTGGAGCCTGTGCCTCGCTTCCTGCCTCCCCTGGGCGGGACTGGGGTGGGACTGGGGCTGGGTGATCCACTCCCAACTCCCTGGCTGGACCTGGACCTGGACGTGAGAGGTGGAAGCTGATGTCACATCTGCTTGTGTCTCCTGGTCTCTAGGGGGTTTCTCTTCACCTGGATCTTAGTCTCCCTTGCCTGTCACCTGGCTTCCACCCAAGGAGCTCCTGAAGGTAAATCTCTCTTCTCTTTGTCCAGGGGGAGACAGAGGAGGACAGAAGGGATCTGAGAATGCAGGGGTAGGAGACATCAGTTCCCCTAATTGGAACTCAGTGCCTCGACTTTCTCATCAGTAGAATGGAGCCAGTCATTGGCAAATTTCTCTCTGGGCTTGAGAGAATCATGTTTGATGTTTTGTGAAGGGTAGAAAGGGCTCAGTGCAGAAATGTGGAAAGGTGATGCTTTTGTTCCTCTCCAGGGCAGAATGTAAGTTACTTTGGGTCAGTAGGCTGCAGTTGTCCCTCTGTCCAATGGGTACCCCCAAGAAGTGCTAACAAGAGGCACAAAGGCCACCGCCATCACTGCCCACGCCTGTGACCCGCCCTCCCCTTCCTGTGAGATGCCGCTCTTTCCGGCTATCCCTGAGGAGCTGTCCAGAGGGCCCAGGCAGCGGGAGGCTGGCTACACCACTGCCCACGGAAACTGAAACGTCTCCCACATCTGTTTGTCAAGCGGCCACAATGCCACTTAAAATAGCAGCCCCTCCCCCTCCTCCACGCCCGCCCAGCACGGGCAGGCGGCCGGGCACTCCCAGAGCCCCTGTGGCCTGACCTGGCCACCGGGCAGGGATTGGGCTCCTGGAAGGGGACGGCTGTGCCCGGAAGAGACTCCTGCTGCCCAGCAACATTTTGTGCAAATGTCATATTTTCCGAGCTTGCTCTTTCCCCCACAGAGTAGGTGAACAGCTGTCCAGAGTCCTGAGTCAGGCACTAGGGGGGTGGCGAGGAGAGGCTGGAGCAGTGTGGAGCCCGGTTTACGTAATAAAGGGATCTTGCTGTGGCCAGCTGGCCGGGTCCCTCCATCTTGGTTTTGGGCTGAATTCATTCCCCTGTCCCCCAGCTCCTCTCCCCTGATGGGATTCTGGATGTGTCTCCACCCTGCCTTCCAACCAGTCTAGGGGCTCCAGCGCAGGATAGGATAGCGTAGTGACGAAGGAAGGACAAAGACCCGGGGGCCAGCTGGGCCTTTTATTATAAGCTGTGTGACCTTGGGCAAGTTACTATCGCTCAGTTTTCTGACCCTCCTCTGTAAAATGGGGATAATAAACAGTACCCGCTGTATAAATGATTGAGAGAATAGAGAGAGATAACCCATGTAAAGCACATAGTAAGTGCTCAATAAATGTTAGTTCTTCTTCTTATTGTTAATTATATACTACCTGAAAAGTTTGGGCAAGAGCAGCCCTTCTCTATCCCCGTGGAGCCCACAGTGGTCAGAGGCTCCCGGAGGCTTAGCAGTGACCACCTGTGTCAGTTCCAGGTAGCAGAGTTGGGGACTTGGCCCCTGAGCTGCAGGTAGTGTGCAGGGGAGGCCTGGAGACTGCCTGGTGTCAGCTTAAAAACCCACGTGGAGGGCTTCCCTGGTGGCGCAGTGGTTAAGAATCCTCCTGCCAATGCAGGGGACACGGGTTCAAGCCCTGGTCCGGGAAGATCCCACATGCCGCGGAGCGACTAAGCCCTTGAGCCACAGCTACTGAGCCTGCGCTCTAGAGCCCGTGAGCCACAACTACTGAGCCCATGCGCCACAGCTACTGAAGCCCGCGTGCCCTAGAGCCCATGCTCCGCAGCAAGAGAAGCCACCGCAATGAGAAGCCCGCGCACCACAACTAAGAGTAGCCCCCGCTCGCCACAACTAGAGAAAGCCCGTGTGCAGCAATGAAGACCCAATGCAGCAAAAAAAAACAAAAACAAAAACAAAACCCATCTGGAGAGGATGATAAGGGAAACCTCCTCGGTGCCACCTGGCCCGGCCGGTTGTCATCTTCCCTGAGGGAGCGCAAGCGGCTGTAAGTTGCAGGGTGCAGGGAGAGATGTGTGCAGGCCTGAGAGCCTCTCAGGGGCTGCCGAGGTGGGACAGGGAGCAGTGACTTTCTGTCATTACAAGTGGCTCCTCCCTTTTAAGTTGTTTATAGTGAGAAGTATCTTACGATAGTAAGAGGCTTTCAGTGATTAAACGTATAAAGTATGCTACTACTCACAGTCCTTAAACAGTGTGGTTTATTTTACCTTAGGACTTGGGGACAGACAGGTGGGAGAAAGGAGAAATTTGAAGGGAAGTGAAGGCCCTCGGGTCCTAGGGAAGAATAAGAGTCTTCAATCCAAGCCAACGTGAAACAGCAGCCTACAGCTACAGAGTTCTTAGAACATTCTTAGCACTTTGTGGCCACCTCCAGGTCTGGTTTCCCTTGTCTTTCAGGCAGGGGAACTGAGGCCTGGGGGGCAGGAATAGACTTGGCCAGAGGTACCTGATGCAGGGGTGGGTGAGGATAGATAATAAGGAAGACCTCCGTTTCATCTCCCAACACCTCGATGAGGTAGGCACTCTTTGCAGCCTCGTTTTACAGCAGAGAGAACTGAGGCTCAGGGTCTGGACTCACAGGTGGTCTTGTCTGGCTCTGAAGTCCAGCCTTCTGACTCCAGAGCCCGCTATGGAACCATTATGCTGCCATGTTACCAGCACTCAGGTTCTCAGCTTTTTCCAGCCCATTTATCTCTCTGTCCATCCACCTGTCCATCTCACAGTGGTTGACCTAGGGTCTACTAAGAGCTGGTTGCATTCAGCCCCGTGCACCCCCCTCTTGCTCCAGGTGATGAGGGAGAGAGCATTCCACACTCAGGGGTTAGGATGCTGAGCCCAGAGGAGGGGGCCTGAGGACCTTTCCCAGAACCCAGTTCCGGAGGCAGCCTCTCCTTTCCTGCTGAGATGGAGCTCCTGAGCAGGCTTCTGCAGACACTGGCAGCTCAGCCAACTGGGGGAGGTCGAATGACCCGACGAGAGGCAAGGTCAGGAAACCTTTCCATAAACACCCTGGAAGCCCTCCTTTTGCTCTGGCAAGCCCAGTCGGCATAATTACCAGGCGGATGTGACCTGGCCAGACCACGGTCCCATGTCCAGACGCTTCGCCAGAGGACAGAGTTTGCAGGGATGCCTCGATTACTTCCTCTGCTCTGTCCAAGGCCACACAGGGAGGAAGGGAGTCGTTGGAAATGTCCTCTGCCTTCTGTGTAGACAGCAGCTCCCCCAGTCTGCTCCAGCCTGAGAGAGACTTCGGGGGTGGGAAGGAGACTGGGTGAAAACGATGGTGAAACTAGTCAGGTCCCCTGGACAGCCTTCCCAAGCTCTGGTGACATGAACATTCCTGTCGTTCCCTCACTTATGGGCCAGCTTCCTGGAGGATATGGCTTTCAAGGAAGAGAGAAGGGGAAACAAACCATGCTGGGCAGGCTCTTATACCCTTAGTTCTAGCATTTGGTGGTCATCGTGATGTTTAATATTAATAGCTCTCCTTCAAAAGTGCTTATTTTGCGCCAGGCATGTTTTTCCAAGTGCATTCTCATTTAATCTTCACAACGTCCTTCTGAGTTTGGTATTACTATTACCCCATTTAAAAGATGGGAAAACCGAGGCACTGAAGTCACAAGGCTAGTAAGTCGTGGGATTTGAACTCAGGAAGTTTGGCTCCAGAGCCTGTGTTTTTAGCCGCTACAGATGGTCCCTAACTTACGATGTTTCGATTTTATGATTTTTTGAGTTGATGATGGTGCGAAAGTGAAACCGTACTTCGAGTTTTTGATTTTGATCCTTCCCCAGGCCAGCAATATGCAGTATGAAACTCTCTCGTGATGCTGGGCAGCGGCAGCCACAGCTCGCAATCAGCCGCGAGACCATGAGGGGAAACAACCAATACACTTAAACCATTCTGAACCAGTACAACCATTCTGTTTCTCACTTATAGTATTCAGTAAATTACGTGAGATATTCAGCACTTTGTTATAAAGTAGGCTTTGTGTGAGATGATTTAGCCCAACCGTAGGCTAACGTAAGTGTTCCGAGCCTGTTTAAGGTAGGCTAGGCTAAGCCGTGATGTTCCGTAGGTTAGGTGTATTAAATGCATTTTTGACTTAGGATGTTTTCAACTTACCTTGGCTTTATCGGGATGTAACTGTATCATAAGTGGAGGACGGTCTGCATATGCAGGATCACGTAGCCAGACGAGGGATTGGTTCCAGCTCTGTGCTATCAGCCACAGCCATGGGGCAGCAGGTAGCAGCGGGTGGACTGTCCTCACCGTCTGTGCAGCCGGAAGCAGGCCCTGACTGTGTCCTCTCCCCCTCTGCCCTCCCTCTCCAGATGTGGACGTCCTCCAAAAGCTGGGCCTCAGCTGGACGAAGGCAGCGGGCGGCCGGAGCCCCCCGCCCCCAGGGGTCATTCCGTTCCAGTCAGGATTCATCTTTACGCAGCGGGCCCGGCTCCAGGCCCCCACGGCTGCCGTCGTCCCTGCCGCCCTGGGCACAGAGTTGGCACTGGTGCTGAGCCTCTGCTCCCACCGGGTGAACCATGCCTTCCTCTTCGCCGTCCGCAGCCGGAAGCACAAGCTGCAGCTGGGCCTGCAGTTCCTCCCCGGCAAGACAGTCGTCCACCTGGGGCCCCGGCGCTCCGTGGCCTTTGACCTCGACATGCACGACGGGCACTGGCATCACCTGGCCCTGGAGCTCCGCGGCCGCACCGTCACCCTGGTGACGGCCTGCGGGCAGCACCGGGTGCCTGTCCCGCTGCCGTTCCACAGGGACCCAGCACTTGACCCTGAGGGCGTGTTCCTTTTTGGGAAGATGAGCCCACACGCAGTCCAGTTTGAAGGTGCCCTGTGTCAGTTCAGTATCTACCCCGTGACGCAGGTCGCTCACAATTACTGTACCCACCTGAGAAAGCAGTGTGGACAGGCTGACACGTACCGGCCCCAGCTGGGACCCTTCCTCCCCCGAGGCTCTGGCACACCCCTCACCTTCCAGACCAACCTTGCCCTGCTGGGCCTGGAGAACCTGACCACTGCCACGCCAGCCCGGGCGTCACGGCCAGCAGGCAGGGGGCCCAGGGTGACTGTGATGCCTGCCGTGCCCGCCAAGCCCCTAAGGACTAGCAGCACAGGCCCGCACCAGCCCTTCACGGGTGGAGGCCCAGCCCGGACCCTCCTGCCACCTGCCAGGCTGTCAGCCAGTGAAGGGCTGCCTCCCGTGCCCCCAGCCTCTCCCGCCAGCTCCACCAGGCCTGTCCAGCCACTGCAGAAGAGCACAGCCACCAAAATCCCCAAAAGTCACCCCACCAAGCCTTCGGGCCCTTCTCCTTCGATGGCCCCTGTCAAAAGTCCCCGCCCCACCCGGAAGGCAGCTCCGCCTTCCTTCACAAAGGCAGCCCCCCCAACCAAGAAGCCGGTGCTACCCACTTCCCACCCAGCTCCTGACAAAGTCTCCTGTCCCACAGTGAAGCCTATCCAGAGGAACCCTGTGACACCCAGACAGCCAGCACCCAGCACCCGGCCCCTACCTCCTGCTGCCAGCTCCTCTAAGAGGTCTTTTCCCCCAGTGGCCCAGGCGGAGGCCAAGACGAGCAGTCATGTCAGTGAGCTAGCCCCTGCCCCCACCAACACGCACACACCTCCCCGACCCGCCGGCCTGCCCCCCTCACCTGCCCCCAGTCCTAGAGCTTCCAGGACTGCTCGGCCCCAGGCCACAGCGATGCCTCCCACCCTCGCTCCTGGTTCAGCCCCCACTGGAAGCAAGAAACCCACTGGACCAGAAGCCGCAAAGAAAGTCAGATCCAAGAGCAGCCCCTGGAAGGCCGTCCCTCTCAGACCTGGGAAGGCAGCCAGGGATGTCCCAGTTAACCATCCGACAACTGGGCCGAGCCCCAGGCAGCTGCGGCCCAGCCAGCAGACCACCCCGGCCCCGGTGCTGGCCCCGGCGCCATTCCTGTCCTCCAGCCCCCAGCCCATGAGCACTGGCTCTTCGTTCTTCCACCTGGTGGGACCCACACCTTTCCTGCTGCTGATGGGACCTCCGGGGCCCAAGGGAGACTGTGGTTTACCGGTAAGACTGGGTGGGGTGTGCCTGCTGCCTGGAGCTTGAGCGGGTGACTGGGGCAGGTAGGCAGTTGCTCCTGGTCGGGGCAGAGGAAGTGAAGCAGCTTAGAGCAGGGAGCTGCTTACAGGCAGGGCCTTGACTCCAACCCGGGTCCCCCATGCCTCCACCTCGGCTGTATTCATGACTGCACATCCTGCCCCAGATGTGTGATCCCCTGGGGTGGGCTTGGGTCGGGTGGCCCTCTCCAGGTAAGAGCAAACCCTGGGCTTTGGTTAACCCAGGCCCCAAGTCCCTCTTTGCTAGCCTCACTGTAAAGGTTGAGCAGCTTAAGGAAAACCACGAACTGACTGGCCCCAGGTTACGCAGTGCCCAAAGGCCTGAGCCCTGGAACAGGGTTCCTCCAGCTCACCAGCTTGTCTGCGAGTTTCAGGCGAAGGTCGCACACGGGTAGGGCTGAGTGTGTTTTCTTTTGCACGTGCAGCATTGTTTAAAAATGTTTAATAAGTTATTAATATTTTTTTAAATGTGAGAGATTTCTTCTAGAAGACTGGGTGACCTCTTTCTTGGAAGAGGGAGAGATGCAGTGGCCCGTGGGCTGCGGCTGTGTCAGGGCTGCTGCCTTAGACAGGACAGGCCCCCTCCTGTGTGTGCCTGTCCACACGTCTCCCGCTTGGCCTTCAAACCCAGTCCTTTCATCTTGTTTCTGTTACCTGCCTGGCTCCTGTAGACATTTGATGTGTGGCCCCTGGTAGAGGAGTTCGGGGTGAGGAGGGTCAAGGAAGAGAGAAAGAACCTTCCACGTGCAGGAAACGGTCTCAGGGTCGATGCCTCCGGCATGCCTGGGACGGTCTCCAGGGGCAGCGACCTTTCTGCAGCTGGAGGCCAATTCCTCCGGGTGGGGAATGATAAGATGGAGTTTCCAGAAAGCTCGGGCCTCTGCTCTGTTCTCCTTCCTTGGAGATGACCACCGTGTGGGTTCCTCCTTCCCGGCGCCGGATCGCCCACCAGGCTCTGTGCTTGGGGTTAGGCTCCCCACAATGTGGAGACAGTGGCAGATACTGGGAATTCCCAGGCCTTACAAACACACTTAATGAGTTTTAATAATCATTAGGAATAATATTTATTCAGCCTGTCTCCAAGGGGACCGAGAGCCCGTTTTTATTATAACCATATTGTAGAACTTACGGAAATTGTATGCATTGCTTTGCAATTATGTCAACATTCTGCTCAAGTCCCGTGCTCTGAACTTGGCAGGGTATGGAGTGGGGAGCTGAGCGAAGCAGGAGAAACCCTTTTCACCCCTCCAGGCTACCCAGTCGTACTCGGGCACCAGGTACCTTTGGCCTGTGATAGCTCAGCTTCCCAAGCTGTGGAGGGGTTGGCCTCACTGGCTGTGAGGTCAAAGGGGGTGAAAGGTCCCCCCGCCGAGTGGAGGAGGCCAATCCTGTCCCCCAAGGCTGTGTGTGACGTGGAATGAGGGAGGCCGTGTCCAAGCCAGCAGAACTGGAGCAGCAGCAGGCTTTCAGGGTGTAGACTCTGCCGCTGGGCCTTTCGGGTGCCTGAGCCTCCTGGGCTTTGGTGATGTGGGTCAGCAGGAGGTGAGGCCTCCCGCCAGATCTGGTCTTGAACTTCCCCCCTTATCAAAGAAGGTGCTGGAGTTGACCTGTTCAGGGACCATTCAGTTCACCCTCATCATTGAGCGGGTAAGGAGCCTAGACACTGTGTCCAGAAAGGGCCAGGATTCGCTCAGAAGCCACACAGCACGTGGGAGGCAGAGCTGAAGTGTACGCCCCAGCTCCAGACTCCAAGATCAGCACATTCCAGTCCCCGCCGCCCCCCACCCCCCACCCCGAGTGTCTGCTCTGAGACCCTAGGACTCAGGGCTGAGAGGCTGAGGGCTTCAGCGCTGTGTCAGGCCCTGTCCTTGGTCTCAAGTGAAGAGTTCAATGTCTAAAAAATCTTCTGTTTCTGTACCTATCACGTTCATGAGTTACTTCCACACACGTGGCATCTCCCTTTAGGACCTTGTAGAAACTGATCCAGGCGGGTAGGATGTGTGCACTAACCCCTCCTCTACAGATGAGAGGACCAGGGTTGGGGAGACAAAAGACTTGGCCAAGGGCACGCAGCATGTTCTTGCAGGAGGAGCTGGGATGCAGCTTCAGTGAGGACCATGGCTCTTCCTCCTTCTCCAGCCCAGAACAGATGAGGGCAAGAGGGAAGACATCAGTGTGCCCGGGTGCCATGCTGCCTCATGTCCCGTGCTGTCCCCTAATCCCACCCTCCCCCCGGCTCGGAACCTAGTCTCACTCCAGTAGGAACCAAGAAGCTTCTAGAAGCTTTGTCCAGTCCGCTGTGGCAAACTGGTGGCGAACTGGTCATTTATATTTCACCAGATATCAGAAATTATTCATTGAGGTGGCATCTTTGAACAGCAGTGACAAGAACTCGTGTTTCTTCTGTTTTCTCTTATCCCCGCCCCAAACCCTCAGGTACATTCAGGATCTAACCCCAGCAGAGCAGAAGCTGTGCTGCCCGGGACATGGGGCTTAATTGTCCCCAGTCTGGGCACACGCAGACCTGGGTTTAAATCCTGGCTCCACTCCTTACTAGCTCTGCAGTCCCGACCCACTCTAAGCTTTGGTTTCTGCAGACGGTAATAGCTCCCAACTCCTGTGAGGAAGCCGGTTGAGGAATCTCCAGGGCTGCCTTGGAGTTTTCGATTTGCTGGGTGATTTGGGGAACTTCTTTCCTCTCCCTGGGGCTGTCTCCTCGCTATGACCCAGTGTTGGGAGAGCTCCCTTCTTAGAAATGACTGCAGGACCTTTCAGAGCCTGAGAGGGTGTTCAAGGCTGTGTCTGGCCAGTTCTGCATGGTTCTCGAGGGGCACGGGACAGACTGGCAGAGGCTGAGACAGAGCTGTGGGCCCAGGCCTGCCAGGAGTTGTAGCACTGCGGGAGGGAGCTCTGTGGGAGCCCCAGGAGCAGGGGGAACATGGAAAAGCTGAGCTTGGCCCCGGGTGACTAGGGGCGGGGAAGCTGTGGTTCACAGAGGCCGCACAGAAGCTGCACAGAAGCCCCACGCCCAGGAGGAGGCGAGTCAAGGCCTTATTTATTCACGATCAGGCTGCTGGCATTTGCACACCCTTGCACTTTTTCCAAGCGTTACCTCGGGGAGACCCGGCCGAGCGCCTGGCCCACAGCAGATGCTCCATGACTATCTGGGAGATGAATGAAGGAATTTGATCCTTACGGAAAACAGGTTGTCCTGACACGCAGGCCAGGCTCTTTGAGGTTACACAGATCTTTGCTGCCGGTGCAGTAAGGAGGCGCTTGTAGTGCAAGAGCACACAGACTTTGGATTTGGAATGACCTGGGTTTGAACCATTCCCTTATCCAGCCATCTTTTCATTCTTTCAACAAATGTTGAATGAGTGCCTTCTAGGTGCTAGGTGCTGTGTGACCTTTGGCAAGTCACTTAACCTCTCTGAACCTCAGTTTTTGGCCTCTGTAAAACAAGGGTGTGGTACCACCTACCTTTCCAAAGTTGTGTGGGTTGTCTGAGATGAGAGGCGTAAAGCACCCAGCTTTAGAATATGGGTTCCAGTGGATGTGTGTGGCTGATTGTTGATGTGCAAATGGTTGAGGTAGGGGCATTGTTGCCCTAAGAGAACCAAGAGGTTCTGGCACAGGAGGGCCTTCATGCCGTTGGCAGTTAGGAATCAGGGCTAGATCTTGAGCAATTCACCCCTTACACTGGTATCATCTAGAATCCAAGAGAACGGAGGGGCATTTTGCTTTGTCTTTGCATATGATTTTTGAGCTCCTGCTGCGTGCCAGGCTCTGTGCTAAGCAGTTTGTGTGACCCCAGGCAGAGAACAGGGTAATCGAGGAGAGTTTAAGGAAGGCATTATTTACAGAGGTGTTGGCATCATCAAAGGAATCAACAGGGGCTGGAGAAGCACATGGGGTCCAACGTGAATTACAAGGGGAGGGGAAGGTGTTGCTAGAAGCCAGTGAGAGTTAAAGCATGAACAGGGGTCTCGGACAGGAGCTGGGACCAAACTATAGCACAGCAAGGAGGGAGCAGGGAGAGAAATACCCCACCCGCCCTCTCCTTCTACTGGAAGAAGAAGCTTCTTGCTGGGGTCTCCCATTGACCAAACTCAGCCAGAAGCAGAGAGCGGGGAAGCCTGGCAGTGCAGCCTGTAGAGGTCAGCTTCCCAGGGCACAGAATGGATCTGGGGAGCAAATGGAGAATAACCAGCACGCGTATACATTATCTTGGGGGAAAAAAAAGGGGGGGTATTGTATTCCTATTTTACAGCTGGGAAAACTGAGACCCAGAGGCATAGGGAGATGAAGTAATCTGCTCAAGGCCTGTCCCAGTAGGCCCTTCCCTAGGACAGAGACTGAGGAAAGCTCAGTGCCCTTTGGGCTAACCTTGGGAATAATCGTGAGCTCAGATGGTTAGAGATGGGAGGGCCTTTTGAGATCTCCTGCCTTCCCTACCAGGCAGCAGGCACTGAGCAGAAACCCAGAGAATGAAAGGTCATTGCTCAGGGTCACCTGGCTGTTAGCAGCTCACTCAGGACTGGACTCAGGTCTCCCAGATCCCAGGCCTGCGAAACCTCTCCTTGCCTGCTGCCAGGGGCCATGCCAGCCAGGACTTACTTCCTTCTGCAAGGCTTGGCAGGCGGGCTATTGCAGCTGGACACAAGGGTGGACTTGTTCCGGGGGATGGGGTTCCCCTAGGCCTGACTGTTGGAGGCCAGGACCCTTGGGGGAAGCCCAGAGCGGCTGCCTGGTTGTTTCCATGGCTCTGTTTGCGTGAGCCCCGAGCCCAGGCCTCGTCCACCTCCCCCAGACAGGCCTGCAGCCCCCGCTCCCCTCCCCCTCAGCTCCAGGCCCTCTCAGAGGCCCCGTTGTTTGCAGCGTGGAGTGGAAAAATCCCACCCTGGCCTTGTGAATCATCCCGGAGTCACCCGCTCAGGCTTCGGGCCCTGGAAAGAAATGGCAGCGTTTTTCCACTGCACGGTGAGCAGGCAGGGTCTCGGATCAAGCGAGAAGGGCAGGGGGCACCCAGCCTCACTGCGTGTGGGAGGGTCAGGCCTGCCTGGGGCCGCAGCTGGGCTGCTGGGCTGCCATGTCAAGGAGTCCAGCTGTGAACTGACATCACCAGGCGGGGCCGTGGGTCCTGCCTGGCACTTAGAGTCTGTTTTGCAGATGTCAAGGATGAGGTCAGACTCCAGGCTGGATGCCAAGAGGGTGTGTCCAGGCCACTGCAGTGGTGGCTGTCCCAGGGCCCACCGGGGAGCTACACCCACGGAGACTGCCTCTCCCTGAAGCCCTGCACCATCTTTCACCCCTCCGGGCCTTGGCCACCTTCTCTGGGAGATGGACGTGATCTCACCGTTTCTCTCCCATTGGAAAACCTAGAGGAGGACATCACCACAGAAATTCAGGGAACGCCAGTGTTGGGAAGGTTCTGGGATAGTCATTTCACAGATGCCCACACAGGGGAAGGGACTTACCCGAGTTTGCGCACCTAGTCACGACGCACCTGACCGAGATTGCCTGTGAGGAAGCTGCCCAGGATAAGAGAACAAGTCAAATGATCCTTGGTTGAATCCAGGCCCTACCTGTTAGCTGTGTGGCCTTGAGCAGATCACTTTGCCTCTCCGAGCCTCTCTGTGGTTTCTCATCCGTGAAGAGGGTTCAGTCATGATAAAGGTACTGCAGTAACGCTTGGCCTCAGCACCCCGCACCTCCCCTTGATTCTGGGTCACCTGGAAGAATAGGGCCGAGGAGGACCTTCTAGGAGGGGAAACCTTTGCTCTCCCCCAAACAGATGCTGGGGAAGGTGACTTAAAATTTTGAGTTGGGGAGTTTCCAGCAGCTTGCTTAACAGAAACAGCACTAACTTGCTGGGCGTTAACTGTGTACCAGGCACTAGGATTTGCACTTTTTACAGATTACCTGTCAGCTAGGTTCTGGTACAGCCTCATTTTACAGTTAAGGAATGAAGCCTTGGAGGCTGGAGGGAGCTGGCCCAAAGCCACACAGCTAGGAAGTGAGGGCGCCCAGTGTGGACCCAGGCCCCTGTCTTATACTGTATTCTACTACTTCCCAGGGAGGAGCAGAGAGTAGGCTGGCCCTGAATCTCCAACCCCCAGAGGTAGATAAAAGACTAGAAACTGTCCACCCCGCCCCTGGGCTCTGGATGGAAGGAATGCTGCCTGCTGCCAGTTTGGCCAGAGGTACCTGGAGGCTCAGATGGCCAGGACTTGCACTAGGTCACGCAGAGCCTCCCTCCCTCCGGCCGGGGCTCTTTCCAGTGACCCTGGGGCCTTGGTACCCATATCTGCCTGTCTGGATCTCTCTTCTGATTTTTATTTATGGACGAGCAAGCACGTGGTGTTCACAGACCAGAACTGTGAATCAAGGCTGCCCAGCGTGAGATCTGGATTAATTACCAGCCAAATCATACTGGGTTTTCAACACCGATTTTAACTCTGGGCAGGAAACCTGGAATCTCGTTGATGGTTATTTGAAACAAATGAATTCCCCAGGCCTCACACATCCTTGAAAGCCTGGCTTCCTTTGAAGGCTGTGTTCAGTTCTTTACATCAGGCACTTAGTTAATCCTCATTCACTCCTTTGGGGTAGACAGGGCAGTAGCTGTGGTAAAGGAGAACTGTGGAGACTCAGGCTGAAGGCCTTGCACCAAGTCTCCAGCTATTAAGTGGCAAGACCAGGATTTGAACAAAGGTCAGACTGCGGTTTTGTAAGTCTGCTGGGCTGACTTGCTTCCTATGGGAAGGGAAGAGAGGTGAGGCCAGACAGGTGCTCCCTGAATGCCATGATGCGGGGTTAGGCCCGTCTTATGTGGGAAATGGGGAGCCATTGAATGTTGTTGAGCAGGGGGAATGCCTTGGGAAGGTGAACCAGGCTGTGTGGAGGGGGGAGAGGGTGGAGGCAGGGAGACAAGTGAGCGGGCTGTTGCACGTTCTCAGGGCGTGGTGATGAAGGTTGGACCCGGCTGTGACCGCTGGAATAGGTGCAACATTTGAGTGACGATTGCATACTAGGCATTGTGTTATATGTTTACCATCTCATTTTATCCTCGCGATAATCCAATGAGGAGGGCATTATTACTCCATTTTATTGGCACAGTCTGGTTAAGGAACTTGCCCAAACCCAGCTGGTAGGTGGCAGCACTGGGATTTGAACCCAGGCCTGTCTGATGCAGCAGTCTTTGCTTACACCCTTGATGCTACACTGCCGCTCCGTGGTGCAGAGATGCTGGTGTGACCTTGGACAAGTCCCTTCTCTGCTGAGGCTCTGCAGATAACTTGGCTGAACTCTGAGATCTCTTGCTGAGCCTTGGGGAGAGAGAGATGACTCATATCCCACTAGTTCCTTTGAGGAGACCATGGTCTAGTGGGAGCAACGGGCTTCTAAGCAGATAATTCCCCAAATATAATACAGTGGCCTTTAAAGCAGAGGGAAAGAAAGGGCTTGGCCCAACTTAGGGGAGGGATCAGGGAAGGCTTCCTGGAGGAGGCGACACCCTAAGTTAGTTGAGTGATAAAAGATGAGCGCTTCAAAGACCAAGAAACAGCAGCTGCAATGGCCTGAAAACCCCAAAGAGCATGCATTCCTCAGGTAGGTACCTCAAGGGATCCCTCTTCTCAACCATAGGGTTTCCATGCTCAGAGCTCTGGATAGGTTTGTTGAATGACTACATGATTCCATTCTCTTCTGCCACTGGGCACTGATGCTGTCTTCTTACTTTTTATTCAGGGTCCCCCTGGGCTGCCTGGGCTCCCTGGACCTCCTGGTGCACGGGGTCCTCGGGTAAGTGATCACGCGCTGTCCTTTTGCGTTCTGGTAGGCTCTGTGTCCTGTACCCCATCGCCCCTGAAGTCTCAGCTTTGCTGTGTGTCCTCATGCTGCCTGGCACCCATTTTCCACTTTGTCCATTGGAGTGGACGTAGGGCTCTTAGGGGGCACTGTGTGGCCAGACGTGGCATGGGACCGTGAGAACCTCTTGAAGAGTCTATGCTGTCTATTGTGGGTATCACCCTTGGCAGCCTGGAGTGGAGAAGGGGTTTCTGCCCATCCCCTCAGCTGATGGGCTTTAGTGTTTGTCCAGGAAAAAAGCTGACTTGGGAGAGGATGACACTTGCATCCATCTTCCCGTCTCTGCTGGGACAACCTGGGGTAGCGATGCTGACACAGGCAACCAGATGGGCCGTGCCAGGGATGGGGTGAGCTTCCCATGCTGAGAGGTTCAACCAGAGTCTGGAGAATGGCTTGGCAGGGCTTTGGTGGCTGGTAGGAGCTAGCCGGAACCTCGGAGTGAAAAACAGCTCTGGTCTGTTATGCCTGGCATGTCACTTAATGCTGTCTTATTTTGATCCTCTCTCCTTCCAGGACCCCCATGGGCCAGTGTGACCACTCTCATTTTAGGGATGAGAAAACCAAATTACTAGGAAATGGAAGAGCTAGGACTGGAACCCAGGCTCTTAATCATATAATACTGGGACTCTTAGGGGTCCTCTTGGAGAGAAATCTGTCGTTTTCCCAAGAGGGCTCAGACCCATGGCGCCTGGCATCTGTGCCCAGGCTGAATCAGCCTTTCCCACGCTGGGGGCCTGGCGAGGCCCTGGCAGAGATAGCTGCCTGGGGCATATTTTTAGCTCTGAGCCCAGAGGATGGTTCTGGTTATGCAATTACTCGAGCCCTAGTTCCCTCCAGACCTGGCCCTGTGCTCCCTGGGCCCAGGGCTCTGGAATCTGCTGTCTGAAGTGGCATTTCCTCCTGGCTTTGGAGTCTCCATGGGGCACTTGCCCAGAGCTGGGGACCACAGAGGTATCATGGACAATGCTGGCCAAGGGACCTTGTAGCCTGGGACCAGGATGAGGCCCCTGGACGTAGCAGTCTGCCTGGGCCTCCAAACTCCTCCTGAGCCCCTAGCCTCTGTGCCTTTGTTTGGACTGTCCTCTTGACCCGGCATGTCCTCCTTGGCAAGTTCCTCCTCCATCCATAGCTCAGATCAAATGCCGCCTCCTTTTCTGATGATCACCTCCTTCCTGGCGCTCCTGCGGCACTTCACTGCCCCTCTGGCTGGCATGGGTCCCTTTGTCAAAGCTCACACTGACCGCTGAACTCTGTCACCTGGGTGGCGTATGCAGGATCTCATCCCGTCTTCCCAGCCTTCCCGATAAGTAAGTTCCAATACTATCCCCATTTTACAAGTGAGGAAACTGAGGCTCAGAAGTGTTCAGTTGCTTTCGATAAGTTCAAACACAGAGTAAATGCCAGAGCCAGGATGGAACCCGGACAGTCTGACTCCAGAGCAGCAGACAGTCTGACTCTTAAACTACCTGTTGCGCTAATTTTTCCATCAACTCAACTGAGCCTCTCTGGGCCAGAGACAGGCGCTGTTGACTTTTCTTTTTCACCCAATGCCTAGCAGAGTACCCTGTGTGCAGAAGGTGCTGAGCAAATGGTTGCCGATGGGTTCTAGTCTGGGAGTCAAGAGCATTTCCCCCAAGAAGCTGTGTGACCTTAGGCAAGTCCCTTCCCTATTCTGGGCCTCAGTTTCCACATCTATAAAACACTGGATCATGGTAAGGCATTTCCATCCAAAGTTCCTACCAGCTCTGAAATTCCACAAGTGAGGGAATGACTCTCCTGACATCCCTCTCAGGCTTTCGGAGTACTCCCCACTCCCTGCTGCCCATCACCCTGTTTCTAGACTGGAAATTCCATAGATCATAAAATGCCAAAGATAATAGAATGCGGGGATTAAACAATCCCAGTTCCTCTGTACAGATGGTGGTTCTGGGGCTCAGGGAGGGTCAGGGCTTTATCTGAGGTCATCCAAAGCTCTGTGGCTGGCCCCTTTCCACCTCTGCATACTCCCTCGACCCATCGAGGGATGCTGGGGAATCCCTAGGCCCTCCCTCCACTCGGCTTTCTGGGCTGCAGCATTTGTAGAGTCGGTCTGCTTGGCTCTCAGTCAACTATGTGATTCATTTCTCTGCAAGGCAGTGGCTGGAGAAGAGTGGAGGAGTGGGGATGGGAAAGCAGGAAGCCCTCACCTTCACAAGCTGCAGATGGGGTAGCCGAGCGCTCTATCCCTCCATCTTTAGGGCAGCTGGGGGCACAACTGGGGAGAGGTAGTCAATCTTGACATTGCCTGGCACAGCCCATGCCTGGTTCTAGGATGCTAGATGTGAAGGTCCCCTCCTCAAACACCCCCGTCCAACCTTTTCCCAATTCAGGCTGAGCTCTAAAGTTAGAGCCCAGGAGCCCAGGCTGGGGTGAAGCTCTGAGGTCTTCCAGATTCCTTAGACACCATGAGTCCCTGTCATTCATGGAACTGATGGGGAGACTGAGGCTGGGGAGGGGGAAGGCTCAGAACTGGGACCATATTGCATCTAGGTGCCAGGAGACAGCGTTTGGTGAAATATTGGGAAGGGGCTGGAGGGTTGATTATTTTGGAGGTCACCCATGACACCGTTATAAATTCCCCAGACTGAGTGAGCCTCTCAACTCTGTTTCTCCTCCACATGGATGGAGAAAGGGAGGGTCCCAGCTCAGGCATGGAGGAAGAGGGAGGTGCCTTGGGCAGAATGTGACAGGCTGCAGCTGGGAAGTTGGCCTTGAAGAGAGAGGAAGGAAGCAAATTCATACACAGCCAGATGAGTCAAGAGGGGGCAGGGACAAGGGCAGTGTATCTAGAGGCTGTTGTAGTAGGGGGCACCCCTCGAGGTGCCTGTCTCCATCCCCAATGCCTCAGATTATTCCTGTTGGACAAAAGACCTCCAGAAAGTACTCAACTCTTAGGACTCTGTTTATATTACTGGGCTGCAGGACGCTAGCCCAGGGCCTTTGCAGAGAAAGTGGACATAAGGCCGCAGCTGTTGTAAGGGAGATTCAAATATGGCCTGGGAAAATCCAGTGCCACGAATAAGCCTTGGACTTGAAGCCAAAAAAACTGGGTCCCGGCCCTCTCTTGGACACTACTCTGCTGTGTGACCTTGGCCAAGACTCTGACTCTCTGAGTTCAGTCTTCCCAGCTGCTTCGTGGTCCCTGGGGGGCCCTGTAAGCTCAGAGCATGTAGGAATCTAAGGGAGAGCTCTGACTACGTGTTGGGGCCACAGGAGGGATGCCCCTTTGTTCAGAGCGGCCAAGTGCTCCCTTGGCTGGGCTCGCAACTCCAGAGGCTCATACAGAGTCCAGTTGGAGTCTGAAGTCTGGAGAGGTTCCCTTTAGCAGGAAGAGTCCCAGAAGGTTCCTTGGAGGAGGTGGCATTAAAGCCAGGCCTTGAAGAATGGGTTGGGTTTCAGCTGGAGGGGATGGGTGGGAAAGGCATGCCAGATGATGGGACAGCATGACAAAATGATACACAGGGCTTCCCTGGTGGCGCAGTGGTTGAGAGTCCGCCTGCCGATGCAGGGGATGCGGGTTCGTGCCCCGGTCCGGGAAGATCCCACATACCGCAGAGCAGCTGGGCCCGTGAGCCATGGCCGCTGAGCCTGCGCGTCTGGAGCCTGTGCTCCGCAGCAGGAGAGGCCACAACAGTGAGAGGCCTGCATACCGCAAAAAAAAAAAAAAAAAAAAGTGTTACAGAGAGGAAGTATCCATACCAGGCGTGGTCAGGGCAGCAAACAGCTAAGTGTGCTCTGAGCCTGAGGAAGCGAGTGTGGGAGGGGCTCATGGGGCCAGGTGGAGAGCGCACAGAAAGGTGGTCACATTCAGGGGTTAAGGGCTTGTGCTCTGAAGCCACGCATCTGAGGTTGAGATCTAGCTTTGCCCCTTAGCAGCTGGGTGACCTGAGAAAGTTATAAACCTCTCTGAGCAACAGCTTCCTCATCTTGAAAATAGGAATCGTGGTAGCACCTACCTTGTGGGTTAATAGGTTAAAGTGAGATAATGCGCGGAAAGTGCTTAGCACGGGGCCGGGCATCAGGGGAGCCTCTCTGCAAGCAGCTGCTATGGCCAGACTGCTGAGACTTGACTAGGGAAGACCCAGCAGATGGGTGGGCGGAAGTGCCAGGCCCTGACCCCTATTTTCCCCTCATCTCTTTTTTCTTTTCCCTTTCAGGGTCCTCCTGGGCCTTATGGAAATCCAGGCCTCCCCGGCCCTCCTGGAGCCAAAGTGAGTGTTTGCTGTGGGGTCTGGAGGGAGAGCCGTGGGACGGATGCTGAGGTTAGGGCTGCATTGGGGGAGCTTCTCTTCTTAGAGGCTCCTGGTGGTTGGGCCTCAGGGTCACTGTGGAGGCCTCAAGCACTCTCTGGAGCCTCCCAGGTGCCAGGCCCTGTACCAGGCTGGAGACACAGTGAGGAGTTAAGAGTTTAGCTTCTGGTGGGGAGGGGTTGAGGGGGAGAAGGGCAGCTGGAACCTAAGGTCCTCAGAGGGAGTGGAAAGAAAGGTCATTTGCTGCTAAATAGGGAGGGCTGTGAAGGTCCAGCTCGAATGTACGTGTTACTGGGTCATAAGACACACCCTGGGGAGGCATGTCAAGTTTTGAGCTCGGGAGGGACGTGGAAAGATCATGTTTGAGAAAGACCCCGGATGCCATGTGGAAGATGGACTGGGGGGTGTGGAACCAGAGCAGAGGCAGGGAGACCTGGGGTGATACAGGCCAGCGTAGGGGTGCGGGAGGAGGGGAGTGGGCACCTTGACAATGTGGAGGTGAGGTAGGGAGGACTCGGTGATGGGCGAGAGGAGAGAGATGGTGACTCCCTGGTGTTAGCCTAGGTGACCAAATTGAGGAGCCGGAAGAAGGAATGTTGCATCTGGGAATCTGTAGACCGGCCCGGTGGAGATGATTCGCAGACATTCTGAAACTCAGGAGACTCTGAGCTGCAGATAGAGCCCTGGGGGGTGGCCAGCACAGAGAGGCCACCTCTGGACTTTAGATGGGACCAGAAACCCACGTGACTGGCGCTCTGATGGGTGTCGGGGGCTCCAGCCCCGGGGTGCCTTGGTGCCTTCCAGGAGCACCGGCAGAGAACAGAGCTGTCCAGGGTGGCGCGTGGAGTGAGAAGCACGAGGAAAAGTACGGGGCCAGCATTATTTAGGTTACAGGGAAAAGGCTCGAGTGATGGCTGGAGAAATAGGAGAGGAAGGAAGACACAGGCTCGGGGAAGCCAAGAGCACAGCAACCGTGCCGAGAGAGTGTGGGGCAGGCCAGGACAGGCAGAGGGTCTGCCCCGCTGTCAGCTGTGGGGTGGCCAGGTGAAGAGCACCCGTGGGCCCTGGTTGGCCTGGGCTCAGGGTCCTTCTTTGCTAACGCATTACAAAGGGCTAGTGGCTTGAGGAAGGCCATTAACCGACTGGCCCCAGCTCATGCAGCGATTGATGGTTGAACATCCTCCAAAGGCCAGGCTTGACTCCTAGGGCAGAGTTCCTCTGCCCACCTTGTCCAGAAGTTTGGGACAAATGTACACAAGTGGCCCTGGATGTATGACGCTGTGGCACCAGAGCGCCAGCGCAGAGCCCTTGCACACGGCGGCGGGAGCCCCTGCCTCCCCCCTGTAGGTGTGTGACTTCGGCCAGGGCTGGACTGGGGTCCTAACTTGGAAGGCGAGCACAGAGGCCTCAGCTGCTTAGGGGCCAGCAGCTGCCTGGAGGTGCTCTGGGTTTTAACAAGGCAAACACTGATGGTAGTAAGCACCGTATATTGGACCCTTACTGTGGGCTAGGCACTCTGCATGCACTTCATGTAGCCTGTCTCATTTGATCCCCACAAAGACCTAATGACCTCATTATCATTGGGTGATAGGTGGAGATATTGCACCCATTTACAGATGGGGAAACTGAGGCTCAGGTGGATTAAGACACTGTGTAAGAAACGGCAGTGGCACCTGCCCCCATGGGTCAGGCAGAGACAGGGGAGCTCCTTGGAAGACTTCTACTTTGCAGAGGCCTCCGGTCTCCAAGGCCGTGGCGTACATCGAGATGCTGAGGATTGGCCGCTGTTTTGATTGCCAGGTTTGCTCAGGAACACGCCTTTCTTGGCCTGCCCCGGGCCTGTCTGGTCCTCCCTCCCTGCCGCCCCCAAATGTGACCCCCTGCTTCTGTGGCAGATGCTCCGTCAGCTTCTCCCCGGTCCAGGCTGCCCCACACTGCAGCGCCTCAGCTCCAGTCTGGCCTGCAGCCCACCCCCATCCTGCCAGCAGATGTGCAGAGGCCGGAGGAGGACCCACCAGCTGCTGTTCTCGCCACCTTCAGAGCAGCTCTGGGTGTGGTGCGTGAGGTTCAGTAGTCCTGACACTCCTGCTGCCACATGGAGCTGGGACCTGTGGACTCAGGGCCTCACGGATAGGCTTCCAGCTTGCTTCTGTGTAAACGAGTAAGGGTGAGGGTTCCAGAAAACACACTGGAATGGGAGTCTTCTTCTCCCATTAGAACTTGCATAACATGCCAAGGGGAAAAGTCATGCCCTTTACCTGGACACTTGGTTGTGAGTCTAAGGAGTGAGCAGAGGTGGATCCAGGACAGATCAGTTGGATGGGAGGCCCAGTCTGCTGGGCTTTGGCCCTGGGCTGCTCTCAATCTGTGGCTTGACCAGGACAGGGTTAAAGAGAGGCTCTTCCCGGATGGAATTCCTGACTTATCCAAGATTGGAAGGGAATGTCGTGGATCTGCAGGAATAGATGTGATTCTGGGGAGAGGGTCCTCGCTGTTTACCAGATCCTTTCTGGGTCTGGGAGGAGACCCGGTGGGATTGTAGGGCTGGCCTCCTCCAGGCTCTGTGCTGGTTCCTCCTCTTCCGCATGGTGTTGGCTTCGAGAGCTGCCTCTGGGGCCCCCATCCATTCATCTTCCTTCAATCAACAAACATTTATCGAGCACCTACTATGTGCTTTTGTTGGAAAAATCAGCCAAACAGGCAGGGTCTGCGTGGTGGCAGGGAGCCTGCGCTTCGTCCGGCTGGGTCGCTGTGTGGTCGTTCCTGTGCTGTATTTATTGAGCCCTTGGGAGCTTATGGCCTTGTGGGTTAAAGATCCCCCTGCCAGACCAAGGATGGCAGAGATTGGTGGATTGAGGAATCAAAAAGGGGAGACAGAGCAAAGGTGAGGCACTTCATCCCTCTTGAGGTCACAGAGGAGCAAAGACCCAAAGGGCCAATGCCTTACTGGGGTCACTTGCAGTGACCAGCAGTGGCGGGGCTGTATTTCTGGTCCTTGGGTTTGCCAGTCAGAAGACACTTGTCAGGGCTGCACAGCTGGTACAGACCAGAGCCAGGCTTCAACCCCACGCGCCTGCTCCAGAGCCCAAGGCTTTCCCCATGTACCACATACCCATATGCCCCACGTTCAAATCAAGAAGAGGGTTTGTCAGGTCCCGCAGGGAGTCAAGATCAAGGACTTTGAGAATGAGGCAGAGAAGCCAGAACCCTGGGTGGATGGCATTAGCTGACCTTGGAGGCCCAGCGTTGAGTCATGTGTCCAACCGACCCATAGTTATTGCTGCAGGAAAGCACGGTGGTTAAGAGCACAGACTCTGGAGCCAGACGGTCGAAGTTCCCGTCCCAGCTCTGTCACCTTTTAGTTGTGTGACTGTGAGCAAATTATTTGAACTTCCCGTGCCTCAGTTTCCTTATCTGGAAAATGGGGTAATAAGAGTAGCTGCTCCCTTGGGTTGTCATGAGGTATAACTGAGTTAAGAGCAGTGCTGGCCTGTGGTAAGTGGTCAGCTGTCAGCACGTTCAAGGTGCCCGGCCTACAATGGGGCACAGACAGGGACGGTCGCTGCCGTTGTGGAAATAAGCTGACCACTCCCTGAAAAGGGCTCCACGTGAGAGGCACTGGGTGCTCAGAGACCCCACAGAATGGCGATTAACCTGGTCTGGGAGGTGAAGCCTGCCTTCCCAGAGGGTGGGGAGGTTGAACCAAGGTCTGAAGAGCAGCAGGCGACCAGGCCAAGGGGCGGGAGGAGGCTGGGGAGGGCAGCAGTCCTGGTGGGTGTGCTAAGACTTTTGGACTTTATCCAAAGAGCAGCAGGAAGGCATGAGGTTTTTAGCAGACGTGACACGATCAGATGGGGTTTGTGAAGGCCACTCAGGCAGCTTGAGAAGCTTGGTCGGTGGCCAGCAAGTTGAAGGGTGACCAATGGGGAGGCCTGGAGCTGCCCCGATGGTGATGCTGATGCTGAACCAGGTGAAGTCAGATGGGATGCAGGGCCCAGGTGGGGTAAGAAGCTCTGGACCAGAGGCGGGCAGGGCTCCAGCTGTGCCTGTGCTGGGCGACGAGGCACCTGGCCCCACTCTCCCTGGCAGCCGGCCTCCTCTTCCCTCCTCTGGCCTGCTCGGTTTGCAGTGAATTACCCAGGATTACTAGGGGCCCTTGGGCACCCGGGGAGAATAGGTGGGCAAGAGGGGCCATGCTCAGTAACCCAAGTGACTGTTAGCAGAGCTGCTAGAAGCTGAGGTGGAGCCAGCCCTTACAGGATTCTCGGGCCTCGGGCCCCAGCCTCCCTTTCCCCTTCCTCTGATGACTGAGGTAGGGCATACTCATTAAAGAAAATGTGGAAAAGTCTAGAAAGTATCAAGAGGGAAGCAGGCCTCTTGCAGTGGCCTTGCCCAGTGATAGGCACTGACTGCATTTTGAACAGCCTGTGGTCCAGGGACTGGCCAACAGCTTTACCTGCTTTGCAGGGTGGATGTTATTACCCCCATTTTACAGATAAGAAAACTAAGGTCCAAAGTGGCTAAGTAACTAGCCTGTTTCTGATAAGTGTCAGAGACAAGATTTGAACCCTCTACTGTCTGACTCCAAAGTCCATAGTTTCAGCCACAAGTCTATTCGCTCCATAGCTCTTTAGCACTGTTGGTTAAGCAATATCTATCTATCTATCTATCTATATATAGAGAGATATATCTATATATTTATCTATATATCAGTATATATACACACACATATATACACGCATACATATATATATGAATAATTTAAAATATGCCTTGCCCGTAAGTGCTATATAGTGTTTAGCGGTAATTTTATTAACAATTGCCTTCTAGAAAGATTGAACCAATCCATGCCACCGCTAGCATTAGAGGAGGTTGTTTGAAAAAGATAATTCATTATTGTTTTCAATTCACTTCACTGCATTGATCATCTTTGAGAAGAATGTTTTTCTTACATTTGTTTTCCATTTGCATGTCACCATTTATGAATTTGTTTATTTTTGGGGTTGGGATGTTATCTTTTTCCTAAAGATTAATTAATTAATTAAATTTATTTTTGGCCGTGTTGGGTCTTCGTTGCTGCCCACGGACCTTCTCTAGTTGCAGCGAGTGGGGCCTACTCTTTGTTGCGGTGCGTGGGCTTCTCATTGCAGTGGTTTCTCTTGTTGCGGAGCACAGGCTCTAGGCATGCGGGCTCCAGTAGTTGTGGTGCGTGGGCTCAGTAGTTGTGGCTCACGGGCTTAGTTGTTCCGTGGCATGTGGGATCTTCCCAGACCAGGGCTCGAACCCATGTCCCCTGCATTGGCAGGCAGATTCTTAACCACTGCACCACCAGGGAAGTCCCAGGATGTTATCTTTTGTTATTGACTTGTAAAAATTATTTGTGTTTATATATGAAGGTTTATTAAGCCTTCATCTACCTTACAAGTATTTTCAAATTTATTGTTTGCCTGTTAAGACTATTCATGATGATTTTCACAAGTGAGAGTGTTACCTATTTTTTTTTTTTTTGGACTAACAATAATAACTAACACTTATTAGGAACTTACAATATGTCAGGTAGTATGAAGAGAGCTCTACCATATGTAGAATGTATGGTTCTTTACTTTAATACTTAGACATTTCTTTCCCATAGTAAGAGCAGAGAGGTATTCACTTATATTCCTAGTCATTTTATAATATCATTTGTACTCTTAAAATTTTAAACCATCTGGAATTAATCTTCATGGGAGTGGGTATGAGGTATAACTTTATTTTTCCCCCAGTAGTTCATCATTTATTAAATAACTTATCCTGCACTAACTATTATATGATAGACCAGGGTCTCTTCCAGGCCATTCAAATATGTTTCATTACTGCGTTTGTATATTGCTAGTAAAATACTGTTTTATGACATTTATTAGCTTTATGCTGTGCGTCTCCCTCGTCCACTTTAAAAAAATTGTTCTGGCTATTTAATATGTCAGATAAAATTTATGCCCATCTTAATAATCTCCTTAAAAAACTCCCTTGGGGTTTTTCTTGGAATTGTATTAAATGCGTTTATTAATTTGTGAAGAATTATCATCTTTAAAATATTAACTTTTCCTACCTAAAACCATGGCATATCTTCCCATTTGGCTGAGTTTTTAAAACATCTCATAATAAACTTCTATAGTTTTTATTGCATAAATCCTGCACCTTTCTTCCTAAGTTTGTTCTTAGAAATTTTATATTTTTCTTGCTGTTATGAATGGAATATTTCCCCCATTATATTTTCTAGCTGGCTCTCAGCTATTGAAAAGAACTATTGACTTTGTATATTTGGACTTTTGTGTTTATTTTATAACCATGCCCTTTACTGAATTATTTTATTAGTTCTAACAGTATTTCAGTTAGTTCTCCTGGGTTTTCTAGACAGGCACTCATATTACTTGCAAAAAAAGACATATTTTTGTCTCTTTTTCCTCAAATCTTAGTAATCTTATTTGTTTTTCTTGCCTTATTGCCATGGCCAGAACTTATAAACACATGAAATGGTAGTAGTGTTGGTGAAAGAAAGACCTAGTGAATCTTCAGAGGACCTTCCAGGGCTGGGGACAGATCTGACCCAATCCCAACCCTAGAGTTGTCTCTTGAGACTCCATTCATTCATTTTCTCACTTGAGAAATATTTTTATGATGCCTCCCCTGGGCTATGTACTTGGGATCTTGTGTCTTGCAAAAGACGACTTGCACAGAGGACTTCTGGCCCAGAATTTTCCAGTCCTTCATGATTTGTTCCTTCTTTGTCTCAGCCCCTCTCGAGGCCTCGTCTACCCAAAGCCTTCTATTCTCTCCACCTTCTCAACCCTACCTGCAGGAAAGGAGCTCATAGTTTCTATCCCTGCTATATTTTGTAGCATTTACGGTTTAGGATATACCTTCCCCACCATCTTCTAGTTCCTCAAGTCTCTGTTAACTACTCCAGGCAGAGTCTACTCTTCTGTACACAGAGAGGGATAGGGGCTTGTCCAAGATCACACAGGCTCGTTGGCTGGAGAGCTGGGTCTGGCACCCAGGTTCTCATCCTCACCAATGTGTAAACAATTAATTAGACCTTATTATTCCTTATATCTCTTACTGGAGAATTTGCAGGAGTCTGGCTGGGAAGATGGATAGTCTTCTCCATCCCAGAAGTCACATCTTCACTTGACCAGGGGTGCCTTGAGCATTTCTGGAGCCCAGACTTCATCTGGCTCCCTCCTTGTCTTCCTCCAGCCTTAGCGTGTCTGATTTACCCTCAGTCTGGGTCCAGTGCCCCCCTACTTCCTCCTGTACTCCACTTACCACTGGATCATAGTTGTTCATCTGCAGTGTATTGAAATGTAAAGCTCTTAGGCTCTGGAAGCTAAAGCTCTGAGTCTAAATCCCACTTACAAATTGTGTGACCTTGGACCAATCACTTACCCTCTCTGTGCCTTAGTTTCCTCATCTGTGAAATGGGGAGAGTGATCACTGCTACGTCATAGATTTATGTGTTGAAGGCTTAGAAGAGCACTCAGGAGATGCTAGTGCAGATTATCATTACTGGTCTCTGGTTTCTCCCTTGATTGGTCCCCACAGGCATGAGCTGTGTCTTGATCCCCACCGTGGTATTCCTTGTGTGCACTGAAGATGGGACTCATCGTAGATGTTCAGTAAATACCTGTGTTTGTTGATGTTGTACTCGGGCAGGGATTGCGTCCCAAGCACTGTGCTGGCTGCCGAGAATGCAGAGAGCAGTGCATAGTAACTAAAATGCCTGGATACGGACTCTGAGCAAGAGAGCCACTCTGGCATCCCTTTGGGTCTCAGTTTCCCCTTTCGTAAAATGACAGAACAGGATGTAGACCGAGGTGGGCAAGGTCGGGGTGGGGAGAAGCTGCTGTCCTTTTTTAGCCATTGGAATCCTGGGTAGCCCTGGGCCTGACCTTGCACATGGACATAAAAGACATCGGAACCGGGTTTGTGAAGAGCCGAGGGTGGGAGAGTGTCAGCAAGGGGCAGCTGTAGCATGAGGCAGTAGATCACAGAGGCGAGTCCTGCAGAAGTGACCTGGAGGGACCCAGGTGGACAGAGTTGGGGTCCTAGCAAGGAGGGGCTGGCCTGCAGCCTGGGGCAGTGGGAGAGCGTATGGGAGAAGTATCTAGGCTCCCCATTTGTAAACGAGGACTCTGGAGTCAGATAGACCGGGAACCTAGTCAGACCTAGTGAGACCTTGCCTCTTATCTGCACGTCACCCCGGGCTTTGACTGAGCCTCCCTGAACCCCGGTCTTGGTCCTGCAGTTCAGTAAGTGGGTGTAAGAGGACTGGTGAGGTGCTGCATTGAGTGGGCCTGGCACAGTGTTGGGTGCATGTTAGGTGAGCAGTGGAAGGCCGCCCTCCCTCTTTAAGGCTCTGTCCAGTTTGGAACGCAGTGATTTCTCATGGAGAGTGACTGAGTCAGGATTTGGAAGGTGTGGGTCCTGATGCAGAAAAGAAACAAATGGGAACTAAAGTTGGCCAAAACAGCCTGCCTGTGTGTCACGTCCATGATCCCACTGGCTCCTTGCCAAGGAACCTGGATGCCAGCGGGTATGTGTGCTCGTGCCTGTGTGTGTGTGTGTGTGTGTGTGCATGCGTGTGCATGTGTGCATGTATGAACATGCAGCCGTGTGCATGCCTGTGTGTGTGTGAGGCACGTGTGTGTGTGTGAGCATGTACCCATGTGCATGTGTGTGCGTGCGTATGTGTGTGCGTGCTGTGCAGCCCACATTTTAATGGTGAGGAAACAGAGGCTCAGAGAAGTGAAGTCACTTGCCTGAGGTCCTACTGTGAGTCCGTGGCTTCACCCCAGGACTTCTGACTCAGGACCCAGACTGGGGAGGGAGCTTGGGAGTGAGGGTGAGGGGCAGGGATCAGGGGCTCGTGGAAGTTGACGGCAGGGGAGACTGACTTTCCAAGGGGCTGTCTCCTGAGTAATTTAATCAGATTGGTTCAAACGAGTGGGCCCACAGCCAGGAACCCTCTTCAGCCCTGTATGAGATGTGGTTGTTGGGCCCTTTCCTGAGCACGTGCTCTTAGGAGCCAGGATCCTTGTGATGGGGACGCCTCCCATAGGCTTGGCACAAAGAATGCTTATCTCTGACTGGGGACACCCTGCTTGTCGGTGTCTTCCCTACTCACTGCCTATTCTAACTTGTCGGGTCCCGGGACGTCCTGGAACGCAGAGCTGGGAGTCACAAATTCAGGGTCTTAGCTCTCGTCTTAGCTCTGCCGGTGCCTCAGCTTGGGGCCCTGGGCAGTCCCTTTCCTTCTCCCGGCCTCAGTTTCCCCGAATGTGTTCATGGGGTAATAACACTTCCGTTGCTCACTTCATCGGGCTCTTCTGGGAACCTGGTGAAGTGAGGGTTATTGCAAACTGTGAAGGCCTGTACACAGATTAAACGGCTGCTGATGCACTGGTCCTAGGTAATTAGAGATGGTGAGGTGAGCATCAGGGGACAGGAAAATCAGAAAGAATCAAGCTTGCCTCTGGGACACATCTCTCAGAAGGTCTCTGAGAGCCCCGGGGGAACACGTCACCTGTACGTTGGGCCCAGGGACCTACAGGTTGGTTGCGGGGGACGCAGTCAAGCTGTATCTTGAGAATGCTTATGGTTTGGCTAATGATGATTGAGAAGTGGTTTTCCAGTTGAGAGTGACTGCTTGAGCAAGGACCCGGTGGTAGGGATGTGCAAGGTCTGGTGAAGGAAGGACTGTGGTCTGGGGATGGGGCAGAGGGACCCCGTCTGTGGGTTGGGCTGGTGGAAGGAGAGCAAAGTCTGGACAGAATGGCTGGGACCAGATGACGGAAGACTTGGGACACCCAAGGAGGAGTTTGGACTTTGTCAGTAGGCATGGTGGGGAGCTATGGGAGGTGCTGGAGCAGGGAAGGGATGGGATTGGAGAGGACCCTGTGGAGGAATGTGAGTGGGGTAGGCGGGGAGGGCATTTAAGCAGGGGACAGGGAGTTGAGCAGAGTTGGTGGGGAGACACCCTCTTTAGACAACATGGCGGCCAAAGTAGAATTGTTTTTGTTTCAGGGACAGAAAGGGGACCCCGGGCTCTCACCAGGAAAGGCTCACGACGGGGCAAAGGTAGGTTTCCAGGGACCCCAGTGCTCAGGGAAGTGGGGGAGTGGACAGCAGGGAAATCACCGTGCTCTGGGGCACACCCTCCCGACAGAGGTCACTGCATGACAAACGCTGGAGGTGGGAAGTAGAAAAGGATGGGGTCTGTTTTTTCCTCAAAGCCCTTCAGCTCTCCCTACACCAAACCCAAAACCATTCCCTTCTGCCTTCTTCCGGTGTGCAACCAATAAAACCGACAAAAAATGTTGCCTGTGGACATACCTTTGGTGAATGTCCTTTTGCCTAACGCCCTGAGTGGGTTTTCTGTAGGGCCTGTTAGGTGACCCTCGACATCCAGAAGCTTCTTGGTAGCACATGCCCAGGAAGCTTCCAACAGACATTCGAAGGCCCCTCTGAGGTTGTTAGTACGAGCAGACAGGTCTTGAACTTCCGGGACGTGGGAAGGCAACGGACTGGAGACTCAGGGCTCCCTAACTCTGAAGGGCTGAGACCAGAAGGATCTCCCATGGAAGAGAGAACGCTTAGGCCAAAGGACTTCATCCATCCCTGAAGCGTCCACCCTGTAAATGAAACAAGGGGCCTGGAGGGAGTGCAGGACCGGCCGGAGCAGGGGAACCCGAAACTCCAAGTAAGCTCATCCAATGTCCCGGACATCCATACGCTGGAAGGAATCCTCGAGTCTGTCTGGCTTCCTTCTGGACGCAATCCAAGAGCCCTCCTGACAGCAGAACACTGCTTCTCAGCCCAGCCTCCAGTGCGCGGGTCCTCAGAGGTGGCAGCTCCGGCTGATTCCTCTGAGGCACAGGTGGCTCATTCACGCACATCTTCATGGGAAGGTTTTTCACTCAGCAAAGTCTTACGGGGTGTAAACATCCACATGCACCCCCATCGGATCCTCACTGGAAGCTTCTAGGTCAGGCAGCTAGGCCTGGCTTGCCCAGGAGAAAGCAGAAGCTGCAGCTGTGGGCGGCTTGCTGGAGGCCACGCAGCTGATCCGATGCAGAGCAGGTTCTGCAGCCGGGCCTGACGACATGCAGGGCCCGGGCTTCTCTCTTGCTCCTACGCTGTCTGCTTCCGGGTCTCACGGTGGTGGCAGAAATGCCCCCTACTGGGTAGCCGCCATGCCCAGCAAGGGTGGGAAGGAGGGTGTCAGGAATGCAGAGACGGATTCCTGATTGGAACGGGTTGCATGTCCTTCAGGGCTGCATGTCCTTCAGGGCGATGGTTTTCAAACATGGTTTTAACAGCGGAACCCATTCCCCAAATGGTACCTTTTGCCAAAGTCCAACATATAAAACAGATTAAATGGAGTGACTGAGTTAAGTGGGGAGGGGCTGGGTACCCTGCCCGCCCAGCTGCCCTCAGCCCGCTCAGAGGCCCTGAGTCTCCTCTGAGGCCCCTAAGCCTCCATGAATGCTGTTTGCAAACAAGTGGCCGTGGGAGGCCACACTTTCAATTTAATGAGTGTCCGCTCCCGTTCCCCCACCTCACCCCCTTGTCTGTGTTTTTCAGGGCAACGAGGGCTTGCCTGGGCTCTCTGGGAATCCAGGACCTCTTGGACGAAAGGTATACCTTGGTGTCGATGCTTTGCCTTGCCTGGTGGGCTTCCTAGCAAGTGGGGTCTTCATGCAGGAGTGCTGTGTGCCGCCCGCCTGCCCACCTGCCTCTCCCCAGCTCCCTCAGCAGGGGGCCGGTGGCCGGAGGGGAGAGAGGTTTCCGAGGGTCCGTGCTTGCCAGAGGGTGGGAAGCACCTTGGCTTGGAGGAGGTCCCGCCACCATGGTTAAGGAGGTGTGACAAGAAGTGACCCTTCCTCTCAGGGCCCAGCTGCTCCAGGGAGGCCATCCTAGGGGTGCTCGTGCTGGTGGAGGGAATACTGTCAGAGCCGGGAGCCCCCACTGGCCCAGCTCCTCCTCCCATGGGCGGAATGGCAGGGGCCCGACGCATCCCCTCTCTGAACCTGAGCCTCCTCCCATCTGGAATGACCATGAGCCCCCTGGGGCTGTAAACCAGGAGCAAGGCCTGGAGCATGGACGTTCAGAGAGTGGGCTCTGGGGTCGGTTGAATCTGGAGTCTACCCGCGGCTCCACCATTTCCTCGCTGTGTGACCTGGGGCAAGCCTGACCTCTCTGGGTCTAATATCATCCCTCTGATATACCGCAGGCCAGTGTTCTATAGAGGCAGTGAGTTCTCTGTACGTTCTGAGCTGTTGTCATCTGCCCCCACCCCATCACTGCTTCAGTCAGGCAGGGGGAGTTACCTCTAGTTGCCTTTGGGGGAAGGTCTGCCATTTTCCTAGGTGGTGGGTCTCTGGCTTGTAGTGCCCCTAGATTCCTCTCTGGCTTCCCAGCCAGGGTGTTCCATCCTTCAGACTCAACTCTAGTTGTGTCCAGGAAGCCCTCTTGGAACCCTGACCTTCGGTCTAGGAGACCCTACTCTGCTCAAGGACCCATAGGCTATCTTAGCTGAGTTATTTCAGCCCCAAGACCAGCTTCACCAACAACGATGTGTGAATCTGGTTCATCGCTCTCCCTACAGAGCCTAGCACAGGGCTTGCGCATAGTAGGTGTTCAGGAAACGGGGGAGGACAGTGCAGGGCCAGGGTCAATTGCTTTTTGCAGGAAAATACCCCATTGCTGATGGGTTTTCCGTAGATACATTGGCCTAGGGCCACGTCTTAAGCTTCTACCCTGACTCCCAGCTGTGGCCACAGCTGCCGTCTTTCTCGGCCATCTGGTCCTCATCTGGGCAGCTGTGGCTTCTCCTGGCTCCATCCTGCTTGTGCTCTGAGGGTCCCTGTGGCACAAGGGGACTTGGAACATCACTCCCTCCCTCCCCTTCCGCTTCTCCTCCACCCTCCGTGGCCAGAGCAGGCCACACTGCAGACCTGAAGAAGCGAGACCCAGACAGGAGTCCGTGGCTGTCTGAGCTGGGGAAATGTGGTCTCTTCTGCCTCAGAGAACGCAGAGGGACTCCCTCTCCCCACTCACTTCCCCTCTGGGCTCCAGCATTTTCTGATGGGTGAGGTGTGGAGGTGTGAGTGGAAAAGTCTCCTTCCAGTCATGGCTCATAAAGCAGCCAGTGGTGGTCTCGCTGTGTACGGGGGTAGCAGTCCAGCAGAGGAGGCGGGAGATGCAAAAACAGACTGGACCGGCTCCTGCCTGGGGTTCCAGGCCTTCCTGCTCTCAGCAAATGTCCAGGGAGGCCGAGATCCCCCAACTCAGGGGAACCAGCTCACCTGAACAGGGAGAGACATCTTTTCTAAATTAAGGAAGAGCTTCCACGTGATAGGAAAGCTATCTGGCAAAGCCATTTCCACCAAGGCCCTCTGGCCCCGGCCTAGGCAAACATGGAGGAGTTTGGTGTGTGGCAGGCCAGTGTCACCTGCTCACAGAGGATGGTGGGCAGAGCATGGGGTGCTCAGGTCCTAAGGCAGGGACCCCTGACTAGAGGTGGGGGTCAGGGAGGAGGACCAATGGGGCGGCAGCCGGGCCTGGAATTGTCACTGTTGTGTCTTTGGTGACAACAGTAGCCACTTTGCCCTGATCCTGTTGGGTGGTTTTTCTGCCTCATCTCATGTGGGGGGGCCTTGAGCGAGAAGGAACATTGGTGGGTGAGAGGCGAGGTCTGTGTCCCCTTTGCTCATCAGCACATTGAATTTTGGTGTCACCTCAGAGTGACACCAGTAACCCTAGTCATTCATTTATTCAACATAACGGATTGAGTGACTATTGTGTGTCAGGCACTGTGCAGACCTCTGAGCTGACACATAGACGAAAATCCCTGTTTCCTCAGAGCTTGCAGTCTTGTGTGGGGAGACAGACAATAAAAACAGTAAAAATACGAGGTGTGTTAGAAGATGAAAAGGGCCGTGGAGAAAAGTAGGCAGAAGAAAGGGAGTTTGGGTTGGGAGTTTCCCATACTGACCAGCGTGATAGGAAGGTTTACTGTCCCTCATCACATTGTTTCCTAACAGTAACCTCTGGGAGTTAGGCAGTATTATGCCCATCTTACAGCTGAGAAAACTGAGGCCCAAATAGGTCTCATTCATTCATTCACTCTTCCAGTCATTTCACAAAGATATACCAAGGTACCTGGCCGTGTGCTGACACTGGTGTTAAACGCCAGTGAGATCACTGGGGGCTCACGGAGAGTGAAGTCTACAGCCCCAGTTCACAGCCCCGCTGTGTGTGAGAATCAGCGGGGGAGCTTGCCCACCTCCCCACAGGGGTTCTGGTTCAGTTGGTCTGAGTGGGACCCAGGCAGTAGATTCTCACGTGCAGCCACGGCTGAGAGCCACTGGATTAACAGAAATAGCTGTCGGGGTCACTAAATGGCAGAGCTGGGATTTGAACTCAGGTCTCCTGACCCTTAGTCCCTTTCCCTTTCCCCAACACTGATTGAAACAGCTTCTTAAATAAAGTGGGCCCATCAAGTGGAAAAGAGCCTCCCCGCCTGAGAAGGCTTCTTTCTCTGCATCTGCCTGCGATGCTTGCTAAGGGACTTTGCTGAGCTGATTCCAGGTGGGGGAGCAGGTGCACAGACCGGGTCAGACACGCCTGGATGGAATCCCAGCTGTGTCCCTCTCCTGCTGTGTGAGCTTGGGCAAGTGGCCTCAGTTGCTTCATGCAGTGGTTGGGAGGGTTAAATAAGATGCTCTGTCCTCAGCACCCAGCACAGGGCTGGCACAGGTGGATGCATACGTATTTGTTGAATGAATGAATGAATGTGTGATCACGGTGAACATGAAGAAGCAGTGCTGCAGAAGGTCTTGCCCACCTGGTCCCATCACTCATCTTGCTTAATTACCAGTTAACCACCCTCCACTAACCAGAAGGCTACCAGAACCCTATTTGTACCTTGTGAGGGCAGAATCCCATGCTGCCCCTAATCTAACCCTCCTGCCTTCTCTCCTATAGAGCAGCGCTTCTCAGCTGCCCCCCAGGGAACAGTTAACAATGTCTGGACACATTTTTGGTCATCACAAATGAGAGGGGGCGCTACTAGCTTCTAATGGGTAAAAGCTAGAGATGTTGTTAAAGACCTTACAATGCATGGGACAGATGCTCCACCCAGAGCAGAACCTTATCCAGCCCAAGGTGTCAGCGGTGCCGAGGCCAAGAAACTCTGCTGTATAGAAACCCTCACTCCATCCAATCCTGTGTGCCCTGGGCCTTCTGCCTCCCTGCATTTGCTTCCGCTGGGCCCTCTCCTGGCATGCTCAGACCAGTCATCTTCATGGATCTGTCCCTTGATTCCATTCTCGAAGGCCATCTTCTCCAAGAGCATCTCCCCAGCACCTCCAGGCAGAATTCATACCTCCCTCCTCACACCAGCCCATTTTCTCAGCCTCTTTAGGACTCTGCACTTTCTGGCCAGCAGGCAACTCACTGGTGTCCTTGGCACATTTGTCAGACGAGAGCAAGTGCACAGAGGAGGACCTCTTCTTTATTTCCTCATGCGGGGCTTAGCACAGTGCTGGCCACAGACATCTGCTCCGTCGTCCCTCACCTCCCTGCTTCCTCTGCCTCCTCAGACATCACTAATCGCTCTTTCTTGCCAAGCCTAATTCAGTCTCAGAATCTTTCTTAACACATAACACATTAGACATGACTAATGGAATGAAGTTGGTACTCAAGTTGAAACTTCCTCCTGGCTCCCTCCTGCAACCCTCACCCTGCCCACGAGCCCTCCACATGCCATCTGAGTTGGCCACTGTCTGTGAGATCTGTGCTAAAATGGGAGGGCAGAGGGGGTCATCTGGGAATTTTTGCAGGGAGTGTGATTGACGCTGCCTGAAATGATCTCCTGCCTTTCTGCAGAACTGCCAGTTCTACCTGGATGTAGCGCCCCTACTGAGAACCTTCTCTGGGCTCCTCTGCTGAGCTGCTCTGGGTTTCTGGGGTCCATACCCTCTCCATTTCTGAGCTCCTCTGCCCCTCTGCTCTCCAACGTGGCTTCTCCTTCAAGCCTCGGCTCACCGTGCCGCCTCCCCTGCTTGGCTGTCTGCTCTCTCCTAGCACTCAGTACTTCTTTGTTCCACTTCATATGTGTTTAATGCCCACATCCCGTTCTAGAAGGTAGGGAGTGAGTTTGCTTTGTTTATCAGTGTATTCTCAGTGCTCATATAGGGTCTGGCTCATTGGTGGGGGCTCAGCAAACCTTTGAATGCATGAATAACCAGATGAATGAATGAGCCCTACCGAAACTGTACCTTCCTGCCCTGACCTGCCTCAGGTACCCACTAAGTAGAGTTTGGCGTCAGATGCCTAGCTATACTGTGAAGGACCGTGCTTCTGGATAAGCCACACATCACATTTCAGAATCCTATAATTTTTGAGCCAACAGGATGCTTTGAGCGGCCAGCTGGGGAAACTGAGGTCCAGAGAGGAGCAGGGACTTGGCGAGTATGCTGTCGTGCCTCACTCTGTTTCTTGGCGTGTGTTTCTTCCTCCTGACCCTTTCTGTTGAATGGGGCTCTCGGTCCTGCTGACTGCCCAGTGTGGCCTAGGGGCTGCCAGGGTGGTAGAGAAGTCCAGTGGGAAGCCTCACGGAGTGCTGAGCGAGTCTGGTGAGCTCCATTCTGCTGCGAGAGAAGCCGGGACCTCGTGCAGGCCGAGGTGGAGCCTGCAAGAGCAGCTTGCAGGGGGGATCAGCTGAGGTCTAGGTGTACGTTGGTCCTCAGGACCCCCAGGCAAGGACGGGACCCCCCTCCTCTCCCTGCCCAAGGCCCAAATAGCATCTCAGCCGATGGGGAGACTGTCTGCAGCAACAGTGAGGTGATGTCTGGTTTCGCCTTGTGCGTTGTAAGCAGTGATTAATCTGGCTCTCAAACCAAAATACAGCCCGAGTTCTATTATAAACATGGGTGCTGTGGGGACCCGCCTGCCCGGCAGCCAGAGGCCCCTTGCCGATTGCGTGGTCCCTGGAGCTCCCCTGAAGCATCTGCTCTCCCCTAGTCCCAGTCAGGCACTTATCACCCACGGGGATATCACTGCCCGTGGGTCTGTCTACCTTGTGGTCAGTGTCCGCCCCGTAATTACCCAGGGCCCTGTAGAAGGTGATGGTTTAGATTCTTCCAAGTCCTGTCATTTGAAGCTATTTGGCTAGCCCCAGCTTGGTAAACACTGTTAAGGTGCCTCCAGGGAACATATGAACCTCCCCCCGCCGCCCCATGCCTTGGCTGTGCTCAGTCTCAGCGGCTCCCAGTCTGCTAAGAGGAACAGGGGTTCAAGGCAGTGTTCAAGGCCCTTCAGGGTTCATGGTTTGGGAAGGACCTAGGAATCGTGGCCTTCTAGACAAAGCACAGCCCAATGGGTCTGGAGTCGTGCGGGACGGTCTGGGCTTGGCCATAACTCGCTAAGTAGCCTTGGGGTAAGTCCCTTCCCTTCTCTGAGCCGCAGTTTCTCATTCTATCCAATGAGAAAGGAGGTCGTCAAATTGACAGCTTAGGTTCCTTCCAAGTCAGGTAGTTACTCCGGAGTTCACGATGCTGCTGTCATCCATAAGCTGAGACCTGGTGGCGTGTGGTCTGTAAGGTGGTCCTCGCCTAGGTGGCCCTGTGGCTCTTCTAGGGGGGCCTTGGGCCTCAGCAGTGTGTCTCATCCATGAGTTGGTGGTTGAGGACACGAGGATTCACAGCCGGCTTCCTCTGGGAAGCTGTGTGGCCTCAGGGGAGTCTCCACCTCTCTGAGCCTCAGTTTCCTCATCTGGCAAATGGGCATGGCAATTCCTACCTCTCGGGTGATTGCAAGTTGCTGACGAGTTGATGTATTTAAGGCTTTAGTGCCGGGCCAGGCATAGGGCAGGTCACTGTCCATGTCCCCGAAGGTCATTTGTTTCCTTTTAGCTATATCCTGAGTAAAAGATTTACTTGAAATCTCCTTCTGGGATTTCACTGGCTAAAGCGCTGGTTTCTAGCAGGCTTCTTTGTGGCTGCACAGGAAGCCAAAGGAGCAGGTGATGCTCAAGGGCTCCCCGGACCCCTTTCACGCTTCTCTTGGGATCCTTGCTCCATTATTGCATTGGCTCCATTATGGCACTGAGGCAGGCAGAGGATGGCAGAGAGAGGCTCAGAGAGGGCAGTCACCTGGGCTGAGTCACACAGCCTAGAGCTCAAGGCTCCGCCCAGCTCTTCATGGGAATAGGCTTTGCTTGTTCTTCCTCATCTGCAGGCTTCAAGTGGAGAAAGGATGGTGATGGCCATTATATGTGTCCTGTCCATGACACATCCCTGCTCAAAACCCTCCTGTGCTTTCCTATCATCTTACTGCCTGGCATGCTCTGGCTTCCTGCTTCTTCTCTGACCACACCGCCCCTCTGCCCCTTACCGCTCACTCGTTCTGCTCTCGTCACACGGGTCTCATTATTCCTTGAGAGCATTCTTGCCTCAGGGCTTCTGCACCTGCTGTTCCCTCTGCCTGGAATGCTTTTCCCCGGAGAGTCCGCCCTGTGTCCAGCTTCCTCACACAGAGTAGCCTCCCCTGCCTGACCGCCTGCAGTCACCACCCTCCCCAACACTGTCATCCTCTGTCCTCCAACTCTGCTCACTTTTCTTTGTAGAGCTAGTCGTTGCCACACATTATCTCTTTTTAAAATTTTATTTTCAGTGATGGTAAAAAAATACATCACATACAATGTACTATCTGAACCGTGTTCGTGTGTGCAGTTCATTAGTGTTAAGGATATTCACATTGTTGTGCAATCCATCTCCAGAACTTTTTCATCTTGCAAAACTGAAACTCTACACCCATGTAAGCAAACCTCTGAGACATTACCCTTTTATATTTATTTGTCTTTATATCTACTCAATTAGACTGTAAATTCTGTTAAGGCAAAGGATGTTGTCTTCTTGTTCATCCAATGCCCAGAATGGTGCTGGAGCATAAAATTTCAGTAAATGTTTGTTGAATGAATGAATGAAATATAAAGATCATGGTACCAACAGCAGCTAGCCTTTACGGGGCCTTGAATTCATTGCCAGATACGGTGCTAAGTGCTTCACACATTATACCATGTAATCTGTACACCGACCCTTAGAGCCCCATTTTACAAGAAGAAACCAAAGCTCAAAGAGGTGACATCAGTGGCCCCAGGTATCCAGCCAGCCAGTAGTGAAGCAGGATAGGGATCCAGATTAATTTGAAACAAGAGATCTTAACCACTCTGCATGCTGGCTGCTGGCTGTGGCCTGCGCCTCCATTTGCCCATTGGGGAAAAGAACACACGCCCCCGGGTAGAAGAATCTCAGCCAGCCGTAATGCGTCAATCATGGGCCCCGGGTTTGAGATGCAATCATAATGCTGGGCTGCCTCGAGGCGTGAATAGGTGCAGAAAGAATGCTTGTGAATTCCCCAGACCTCTTGGATCAGACCAGCGCTGCTGTTTATGATTAAGAGCGCTGCTTTCTGGGGGTTTGCGGGGGTGCCGAGTGTGTGTGCCTGTGGGTATCTGTGGACATGCATGAACTGTACATGCCTGGGGGCGGGGGACTGCAAGGCTCTCCATGTGGCCTCAGGTGTCAGAAGGACCCAATGGTGGGCGTAAGCCTGCTGCTCCTTAGCAATGGGATTTGGAGCAAGTGGCTTCCATTCTCCGAGACTCAGTTTTCTCCTCTGTAAAATGGAGATGATAACACTTAACCCCCTTTCCCCACACCTCATCTGGCTGTTGTAAGGGCTAGAGGACTTCATAAAGGTGTAATCCCATGTTATTTATTTATTTGTTTATTTATTTTTGGCTGCATTGGGTCTTCATTGCTGCGTGCGGGCTTTCTGTAGTTGGGGTGAGCGGGGGCTACTCTTCATTGTGATGCGCAGGCTTCTCATCGTGGTGGCTTCTCTTGTTGCGGAGCACCGGCTCTAGGCATGCAGGCTTCAGTAGTTGTGGCTCACGGGCTTAGCTGCTCTGCGGCATGTGGGATCTTCCCAGACCAGGGATCGAACCCGAGTCCCCTGTATTGGCAGGCGGATTCTTAACCGCTTAACCACCAGGGAAGTCCCTGGTGTAATCCCATGTAAACAGCAGTGCGTAGAGGGGGTCCACAGGCATCGCGTGTGTGTGTGTGTGTGTGTGTGTGTGTGTGTGTGTGTGTGTGTGTGTAGTCTAGAGTCTCATTTATCAACTCCTGGGGGAGCCCTAGAACTCTTGAGTTCCAGAACACCAGAGCTGAAGGGGACTTGGAGTTCTAACTCCCTCATCTGAGGTCCAGAGAAGGACAGTAACCCAACCAGAGTTGCACAGTAAGTCAGAGACCGTGTCTAGGTCAAGTGTAGGGCTCCCCTTGAGAGGGGGTCTAACGGAGATCACCCCGTCTCCTCCACCCTGTCTGAAATGGAAGCCCCTGCTCCATCTTATTTCATAACAGCCCTAAGCTGATGGAAGCTTGAAGTCCAGGGTTTCCCTTCAGAGAGCTCCTAACGCCTATGAAATGGCTCAGGTTGTCACCCCAGCACCACCTGAAGGCACACACTCGTTCTGACTCTCTTGATCTGGAGACCTGGCTTTGGGGACCATGGGAATTGGACCAGGGTGACAGAGGGTCACGGTCGGTACTGGAATGTTGCCAGAGTCTTTCTCAACCATTGAGTGGCCTCTTTGCCCCTGGAATACTTGCTGGGACCAGTGGGAAGAAGGAAGGCAGCTATTTTCGTTCATACATTTGGTCAATGTGTGGGAGATCATTTCCGTTAGAGGGTTAATGAGAAGGTCCCGACAGAAGGTCCCAGCATCGTGGTGGTTGAGCATAACCCAGACCTTAAGGTCCTGATCAGTCTACCCATCCACTAAGACATCCCTCCACCCCTGCTTCAGACGTTCCCACCTTCGCTCTGGATTTGGAAAGAATGGTTTGATACAGCATCACCCTCTCGCAGTTACCGTATCCTAATTTAGCTCCCAAACCCTGCCCAAGGAGTGATCAACCCCCAACGTCTTCTGGTCTAAGAACCATTGGTGGCGGAGAGGGAACCACAGGAACCCCGATGTGCATATATCCGTTCTGGGAGTATTTATTGAACACGTCCCCGCCACGGTGCATGCAGTGCTGAAAAGGCAGGCGGGGAGGCTGGGCCTCTGCGATCCATGGGCCCAGATGTGTCTTCCCAGCCTGATTCAGTCTCTTCCCCCCGCAACAGGGACACAAGGGCTATCCTGGACCGGCGGGGCACCCCGGAGAACAGGTGAGGGCTGCAGCCTCTGCCCCACCCTGCTTGCCCTCCCTCACTCCAGCCCCTGCCTGTCCCTGGCCTCCTCCCTGGGCCCAGCTCCATGAGTGAGCTCCAGAGCCAGGAGGTTCTGCCTCCCATCCTGCTGGGGCCCCCACTCTACCCCACCTCTCAGCCAGCCACATCTTCCGCCTGAAAGGGCTGGAGTCCATGCCGGCCCGGTGTTGGCATGAGCCACTCGACTCCAGTTAGAGCCATGAATAGCTGGCCTGTTCCGGGCGATGTTAGGGGATATTATACACGCCGCCACGGGGTTTGCAGGAATTTTGGCTGCCCCGGCCCAAGTCAAGCAGCAGCCGCTGCCAGCATGGGAGAGCCAGCCAGCCAGGCCTCCTCTGGGCCTTATTCCTGGGCTTTGAGCACAGAAGGTTTTGTCCCTCCAAGCTGGTCTGACCGGTTTCTCAGAGGGGTGGGCTTGGGGGCCCAGCAGGCCGATGGCCTCCCCTTCCTCCCATTTCATCTCACATTCCTGCCCTTCTCTTTGTCCATTGTAAGCCCTGGTCCCCCCCCACCCCCCAGATCTGGAGCTGGGCAGGGTCTCTCCTTTCCTTACGTTTCTCTTGTTCCTTTGCAGGGGCAGCCGGGACCCGAGGGCAGCCCAGGGGCCAAAGGTTACCCTGGCAGGCAGGTGCAGTATATGGCTTCTGGAAGCTCTGTGGCCGTGGTGGTGTGGAGCTGGCCACGGGTGCCCCCAGGCAGAGGGAGGTGGCAGGCTGGGGGCCAAGCAGCTACACCTGCTGGGTGGGCCCTGAAGAAAGGGCTGTTCAAGGGGGCTGTACCGAGGAACCTTCTCTGAAGGCAACAGGGCAAGGATGCCAGGAAGAAACAGAAGAAAGAGGAGTTCCGGGGCTCTGGGGGTGGGGCTCCAGAGGCTCCCCCTGAGCCACCTCCCTGGGACCCCAGGGTAGCTGGGGGCTCAGTTTGAAGACCACGAATGTAACCCCACTCCCATTCTACAGAAGGGGCAGCTGAGGGCCAAAGGAGACAGGACTTACCCTGGGTTGTTGGCAGCAGGTAGCACGTCTCCATATGTCCTTGCCCCTCTGTCTTTTGTGTTTCAGGGGTTACCTGGACCTGTAGGAAACCCTGGCCCCAAAGGCAGCCGGGTAAGTGGGACTTGGCAAGCGCTACCCGGCTGGAGCCCGGTGGGCATTAGCTGTCCCTCCAGTGGGCCTGGTGGGAGATCAGGGTTGCAAAGCCTCCACCCAGGGTCTGCTGGGGGCGTTGGGGTCGAGGCCTCCCACCTGAGCACTCCCTGGACCGCAGAGGGGCAGCAGGATGGCCATGTGGTAGGGAACCCTTAAGCCAGCTTGGTCCCCATGGCCAAGTAATTGGGCAGCAAAGGTCTGCTGGGGGCTCAGCCATGGTCTAGCTGCTATAATCAGGCATTTGCTTGCCGTGTCCCCCAGCACATCCCAAGCGCTAGGGAACTAAAGCCTGGGCCAGTTTGTCCGTCACTGGAATCCTCCCTCTCTCCTGCTCTCACCTGAGGACGGGGTGGACCACCCTTTTGGGAGGGCAGTGCTGCCCGATGGGTGAACGTTGCCTGGGCCTGGAGGCTGAAGGAACATCTGCTCTCCCCCTCCATCAAGGCCCCTGGAACAAACCCTGAGTAGCTAGCAGCCTCAGTTTGCCCATCTTTTCAATGGGAGTGATGTCCATTCCTACCTCTGGCATGGTTATGGGGATACCAGGAATTTGGAAGCAAATAGTGCTGAGGAGGGGCCACCCGATGGGGCCTCCTGGGTGGGCTGTGGGGCAGCAGAGAAGGTTTGGGCGAAATGAATGGGGGTAAATGGAGTTTGGAAGACTAAGAAATGATCTGCTGGAATTCTCTCTTCTATATACAAGGAAACTGGGTTCATGGTGGGGATCCGACAGCCCCAGTTCCCACAGCACGCCTAAGGTGGGGATGGGATGAGGACCCAGGTATTTTGAGGGCTGGGCTCTCTGCCTCTCAAAGAACGCTCAGCAAGTGGGTCACACAGTCCTGCGTCAGGCCAGGTCAAGTGTGACGCGTCCTCCGCGCCTGAGCCAAAGCTATTTATGGCTGCAGTCTCCGCCCGAATCCCTGGAACTGATGGGCGGCTGTTAGGAGACCGACTGGGAGGTGGGGAAGTTCCCCAGGACATCATGATGGTGACGTTGATGTTGATGATGTTGATGTTGATGATGATGATGATGATGATGATGGGGCGGGGTGGGGTAGGGGTGGTGAAAGGCAGCACCCGAGGAGGCTCCTGTCCTAGGATGCTGGGCCTGCCTCCTTTCCAGCTGTTCCCACAAGCTATGGCCCCAGAGGGGCCTCCTGAGCCCAGGGAGAAGGTCTTCCCAGTTCAGCCCCAGGTCTCTGATCTGCCAGGAGGACAGGAGGAGCGAGACAGGCTAATGACATCTGGGGCTTGCAATATGCCATGCTGTGGCATCCTGAGGCCACATGTGGGGAGATTGCTGGTCTGGCCCCAGCACACCCGTCTCCAGGGTCACAGGGTCCTGAGCAGCCTGGGTGAGCCGGGGCCACTCAGACTGCCCTCCCAACTCTGCCACCACCGGCCTCATGTTTATGAAGCAGGCAGAGCACAGACTTGGGGGCAGGGTGACTGCCTTTGAGACCTGCTCTGCCATTAACCCGTCGTGGGAGCTTGGGCACATCACTGGACCTCTCCAAGTCTGTCACCTGCAAATCTGGGATATAAACCCTTCTTGGAAGGATCGGTAAATGTCACTTGTTAAGATGATGCTGAGAAGGAGGCCCTATGACCTCTTGAACTTCTAGAGAAGGAGAAATGGTTGTGAGCCTGCGATGGTTGCTTGTTTGCGGGAGATAATGTAGCAAAGTGGTTAGGAGCCAGACTGGGAGTCAGATCGCTTGGATTCAAATACCACATTCTGCTACATTCCAGCTGTGTGACCCTGGGCACATCACTTCACCTCTCTGGGCCTAAATGGTCTCACCTCTACAGGAGGCTAAAAATTCCTACCTCCTGAGGGTGTGATGAGGGCGCAGTAAATGCACTAATGCTTGCAGAGCACTGAGAAGTGGGCCTGGCACATAGTTTGTGCTCAGTCAATGTTAGCTTTTGTTATAGCTCTGAGTAAGTCATTTCACAAACATCTAGAGAGTACGGTTAGGGATAGGCACCCTGGGCTAGGCCCCTGCTCTTGAGAAGCTCCCAGGCTAATGAGGCCATGAAATGTGGACACCACTAATGAAGATACAGAACAGGAAGTGGTACATCTGTTAACTGAGGTGCGAATATGGCGCTGGGGTGGAGGGAGGAGGTGACTTCTGGTTTGGGGCGTCAGGGATGCTGGCCAGAGGAGAGAGCCTCAGAGCTGGGCTTGAAAGCGTTGGCTGTGCAGTCGTGGGGCTGAGAAGGGCCTGCCTGGCGGAGGGCACCGGGTGGATAAGGGCTGGAGGCGGAAAAGCTGGACTCCACCCCTCACTAGTTGTGCCGCTTTCTCTCCAGAGCCGTAGTTTCCCTTGCTTAGTGGGGGGAGGGTGGGCAGTCAGCAGGGTCCTCAGGAGGGTTGAATACAGTGGCACACATGCTTGCGGGATGCCAGCACGCCTGGGTGACAGCTGCTGTCACCACCGGACGCACTCAGGGGCCCAAGGGTGGATTCGAGCCCCGCGTCCATGGGGGGCCTTCGAGGCCTAGAAGGAGGCACTGCAGAAGCCGAGAGCGCCCGCCAGCGTCCCTGGGGGTGGGTAGGGCTTGGCGCCACCCTAGCATCTAACCCGGCAGAGAGCTTCCTTCCCGCAGGTCCCAGAGCCCCCGGCGCGGGGCGGGCCTCCCCCTGCGAGCGCCCGCGCCCTTCCCTGGCGTGAGGGTATGTGCCTTTGGACTACATCGTGGAAGCCAGCACCATGCAGTCCATGGGCATATACACTTGCCTCAAGGCCTATGTCATCGAGGAGCTGCCGGAGCCGCCAATGCCTCCAGCGAGGAAGAGGAGCCGGGTGCCAGAGGGCAGCGAGGGGGGCTGGGCCGGGCCGGGCCCGCCATATCCCGCCACTCGGCCCCTCTGACCTCCCCTCTGCTCTTTCCTAGGGCTACATTGGACTCCCAGGGCTCTTCGGCCTGCCAGGGTCCGATGGAGAGCGAGTGAGTATGCTTTCTTTGTTTACCTCCCACCCGGCCACCCCGTCTGCCAGGTGCCAGTCTGGAAAAGTCACGGAATGCCTCCTGGAGGAGGTGCCCCGGAGTTGGATAAAGGGACAAGTCAAGGCAAACGCCTTCCTGACACAGGGAACAGCATGTGCAAAGTCCAGGACATATGCTGACTTGGCGAGTTTAACAGCACGGTCAAAGCGCTGAGTGTGAGGCAGGAATGGGGCGAGACAGGCTGCGGGGGGCACCTGGGAGCAGTTATACAGCACTCAGGGGCCAAGGTCAGGAGAGGGACTCTGTTCTGAGACCGTGGGGAGCTACTGAAGGGCTTTCAGAAAGTGAGAAACGGGCTCATTTCCTATTTCCGATCAAGTGCCTACAAGCTACGGCCCGTGGGCCAGATCCCGCCAGGCACCAGTTTTGTAGAGCGTTCCGGAACACACCACGCTCATCTGTTTATGTGTGTCTGTGGCTGCCTTTGCTCCCACAGGCCTCCGGACCTTCCTCTCTGTTCCCTCCCCGCCTGAGCCCGTGTTTGGGAACTCAATAATCTCATCAACAAGCTGGGTAAAGAGGATCTTAGGGAAACAGGAGCATTTATCGAGTGTCTGCTGAATACCAGGGCACTGGCTGCTTTCCTTAGGAATCTCCCCAGCTCACGTCCACGCGGGCCCCGACTCTATAGCCTCTGAGGACCGCCCATCTGGTGTGCAGATAGCTGGAGCCTGCTGTGTTTGTGGACCAGACGCCAGGCCCTCTGTGACGTCCTCTTGTGGGTGAAAGAGGGGCTGGTTTGGGGCAACACTGCTTGTCTCCTGCTGGAATCCTGTCTTGAATTCTTCCCTGTTTCCCCCTACAGGGTCTACCCGGCGTTCCTGGCAAGAGGGGCAAGATGGGTAGGCCGGTAAAGATTTTCCGTGTCTATTACGCAGATTCTATGGGTGAACCTGACCTCCCACTGGCCACGCGGCCCCGTCCACCCGCGGCCTGGGCATTCTTCGCTTCTCTCTGCTCTGCCCTTGCTCTGCTTTGAGTGTGTGGGTGTGCGTGGGGGGCTGTCTGGGCCTTGTGTCCTGCTGCCAGAACACTGACTGGGGCTGGGGCCTCCCGTGGACGCTGGGCCCCTCTGGGATGCAGCCTCTCTGTGCATCCAGCAATTGCCCTGCAATGTAGTTCTGTGTCTGGGGGCGGGGCTTGTCTGGGTCATGAGTGTCCTCGCTGGGGGGCCTGTTCTAGACTGGGTCTAGACTGGGTATCTGCGCTCCTGTGTCAGAGAACACTCAGTCTCCGTGTTGTCCTGGTGTCACCTGTTTTACTCGTGTACACGCAAGGTCAGAGAGCAGTGGGGTGTTGGGTAGGCCCACAGGAGGCATGACCACAAGAGGGGCTGAGCAGGACCCCCGATCCACCAGGTCAGGCTGAAGGAGACCCAGGACTGTGACTGAGGCATCTTTCTTTCTGGCCCGGCCCATGCTGGTGGCTTAAGGCTCTCTGCTGCCGCCCTGCAGTTCAACTCCTAGGCTTGGAACCATCCTCAGCTCCGGGTCTAGGCGTCCCTTTGCTTGTGGTTGATGGAGAAGGGATGGCGGGGGAGGAGGTTAGACGGTGAGAGGCAGCTGGGAGGGAGCCAGGAGCACCCAGGGTGGCCCAGAGGGGGTTGTCTGTGATTCTAGGGTTGGCATGCGTGTTCATGGGCACCTTACCTGTTGTAGTCTAGGGATCTGGGTCCTCTGGGGGCCAAGTGGGGGATTCAAAGAAAAGCAAGATCCAGGTCCTGGCCTCAAGGAGCTGACAGAGGGGGTACCTAGGACAGTCCGTGGCTGACAGCCCCCCTGTGCCTGAGGGCTGATATCTGACACTTAGATGTAGACAAGGAGCAGTACCTGATGCTTCTGGCTTCAAGGCAAGGACTTGCCCAAGGTCACACAGCAAATTGTGAGGGCTGGCTTGGCCTCTGGATCTCTTCCTCAAGCCAGGAGACCTTTGGCAAGGAAACTCATTCATTCATTCACTGAAGTTGAGTGTGTGCCATGGACCAGGCACCGTGCTTGGCGCTGAGCAGTGAACAAGACGAAATTCCCCTTCTCAGGGGCAGACAGACAGACAGACAGTGACTGAATGGGGGAATGGAGGGTGAGTGGTTGAACGTCAGGTGGTGCTGAGAAGATGGAGTAGGGTAGGGGGACCGTGAGTACTTGGGGTATGGGATGTTGGATAAGTTGGCCCAGGAAGTCCTCCTCTCTTCTTGAGAAACCTGAAAAAGGTGAGAATGGGAGCCATGTGGCTCTCTGGGGAAGAGCATTCCAGGTTGAGGGAACAGTGGGTGCAAAGGCCCTGGGGTAGGAGCGTTACTGGCTCTGAACTGCAGTTTTCCCATATGAAAAGTGAGGATAATAGCTTCTAGCTCGTGGGGTCATTGTGCTTGTTAAGTAGTGAGAACTCAATATAATAGTGGCATTCACTGTTTCTATTTGTAGTTGTTTGGGTGGCCGAGGATCTCTCTGGTCTGTGTGACTTTGAGCCAGTGGCTTTACCTCTCTGGATCTGTTTTTCCAAAGTTTAAGTTACAGAGTGAGAGCAGTTGACTTACTTAGAATATCTCAGTGGGGCCCTGTCCCATCACCCAGGCCTGCCTCCAATGCTACCCATGGGGGATTTGCTCAGACTCCATTCTGGGAGCCCCACAGAGAGCCTGGTATTGCCACTTTACATATGAGGAGACTGAGGGTCAGGGGCTGAATGACTTGGCCGAGGCCTTGTGCTTCTGAGAGTCAGAGCTGGGTTAGAATGTAGCAGCCCGAGCTTCTACCTCTTGTCCCAGGTGTGGCACTAGGGACGGCACTACAGCCAAAACAGACCAGAAAAAAAGGCAACACTCACTGAGGCCCTTTTACCTTCATGGTATTTGAACCACACGTGGTTCTCCCATTGATTCTTTGAGGTAAGATGGATTATACCTATTTTCCACACGAGGAAACCGAGGCTTCAAAGCCATTTGCCCAGAGACCCTCTGAGGACTTGCCAGACTTCAACCCCCCTAACTTACAGCTCATTTCTGCTTCTTTGCTCCGTGCCTTGTGTCTTTAACTTCCTAAGATTCCACCCTGCCCTCCATGATGGGTGTTCCCTGGCAATGGGGTGTCAGGCGTGAGCGCGAGAAACCGACCCCGTTCTGCCAAACAGCCCCATGGCCACGCAATACCCCTGAGGGCTGTGAAAGTCTCCTTGACTCTGGTCCAGCCGACATGGCCAGCAAATGGGCAAGGTCTGCGTCGGATGTGATTTAATTTGTATGGAATATACTTCATATCACTGAGTCCCTAGGGCTTCGTCTGTGCCTTTGCCTGGCCGCCTAGTCTGCTGTGCCCTTGGCCCACACGCTGCTTGAGCAGACTTTAGGGTCATCCCCCTGTTATGTGCTCCTGAGCCCTTGATCTGCCTGATGGGGTTGGGGGCTCCTTGTGAATGGGTTTTCCTGTTGTCAAAGCTTTGGGCCAGGCGATTTCTAGGCACTTACTAACAAGAGGAAATGACAGGAGAATGAGCTGAATTCCCTCATGCCAGATCCCAGCTGGCCTCATTTCTGGCAGGCCTGGTGATGATTTTGCTGGAGTCCATTTCTCTCCAGCAAGCAAAACCTTAGGCCCATGCACACGGCCTGCTGTGTCAGGCTGGGGAGGAAGGTGTGTGGGAGTCTTTTGCTGATGGGAGCTGAGAAAGACAGCAGAGGTCAGAGCACATCAGAGCTGCAGGAACATTCGTGACGATGTGGCCCAACTTCCTCATCAGACAGACAAGCAGCCGTATCTTGGAGAGGCCAGTAACTTGCCCAAGGTCACACAGCACATGGGTGGCAGAATCAGGACTTGAGCCGAGGACCCTTGCTTGTTCGTGCAGGGCGCTCTCCCCATCACCCGTCTCCTCTCTGTGCTCACATCTTCAGCCTCTGAAGGAAAGCTTAGACCGCAGCTCTCATCTCACATCACCCGCTGGAAAGTGAAATGTGTTGTGGTTTCCTGAGGAGGGGACCAGATATAAGATGTTACACAGTTGGCTGGAGTTGAAGGGGTTTCTCCCGGGCTATCCCAGCTCGTCTGGGGCACAGTGCGTGACACGCACAGCTGGGGACCGAGCCATGTCTTTCAGCCAAGGGTCTCTCATGGGGCCTAGGAAGACGCCGCAGCAAATCCTCTTGTCCGGCACCCTGTGGCTTCACTATCAAGCCCGCTGGAATGCCTGGCAAGACCAGCCCCTGCTCACAGCTTCTCTCATGGCCTCTGGCCAGGCCTGCCAAGGCTGGTCTTGTGTAGTGAGTCAGGCGGGCAGACCCTAAAGCTTAGAGCTGGAAAGGTCCAGCCTTGGCTCCAGCTCCCTCGTTGTGTGTGGCTTCGGGATAACTGGGACTTGTCCGAGGCCACATGCCCATCCGGGTTGGGACAGGGCTTCTCACATGGTTCAGTTTTGACCTCAGGCTCTTTCCACTTCTCAGCCTATGGGGAACAGGGAGCAAAGTGGTTTTCAAATGGGGAAACTGAGGACAAAGCAGATGAAGGTTCTTCTTGGTGGTGATGCTGTGAGCTAGGGCTGTGATCCCCACGGTCCCAGACTTGAGCCGGAGCTGCCCCAGGTCTGCCGGCAACCCTGGAATCCTGCTCTCCCTGCCTCCGTCCTCCTTGCCCGCCGAGGTGACTATTTGTGGGTGGATTCCCAGGTGAATATCAGAAGGCAGGGTGAGAAGATGCTCAGCCTCATGAGAAGAGGGTGTTGGATCTCAAGGGGTCTTTCCCTGTTGGCACACTCCGAGAGCACGCATCTTCTAGAAAAGAATACAGGCTGTTGTCAAGTGCAGTAGGAAGGATGCAGGTCAAACCTGTGCAGGAACCTCCTGACTTTGGAGAAGGTAAACCCTGTAAAGAGGCCTCCAAGGTCCTTCTGCAGACTCTTCCTAGAGGTTGTTACGGATTCCCACTGTTGGTACCGAACCAGCGTGTGATGACGCATTCGAGTTTACCAGAGGCTGGATTACAAATACCTCACCTCTTCCTCAGCCCAGGGGGAGCTGGGCAGGTGGGTTGTCAGGTGGGTGGGACAGGGCTGACCATCTTGCAGGCCGGGGGGCTGAGTCTTCAAGATGTAGCAGGACTTCTGATCCTGGAGGCTGCATGCATCCCTGCCCCTACATCCCACCTTCCGGAGCAGACCGTTGAGTAGACATTGGCTGCAGGCAGGGGTTAGATGAGAGGGCTCTCAGAGGCCCACTCAGCCTCTGGCATCCTGCTGCAGATGTGGTTATGAGGACCATTCCTTTTTTCCTCGTCTATTCCTCTGAATTGCTGTAGCCAAGAGAGAATGTGGAGTCTCGCCCTGGATCCTGGTTCTGTCTCCTCCTGGGCCTTGTTCTGCTCAAAGTACGAGGCATTCAGTTCCCCAGGGGGGCCCGACCTGGCAAAGTGGAGAAACCACGTGGCTGGGGCCCGGCAGGACGCCGAGCCCGTTCCTTGGGCCTCGGGCCAGCCTGCTGCAGCCAGGAGCTCAGGCCTGCACAGGAAGGTCCTGCTGCCGGCTGGGCCGGGAGTACACGCCATGCACAGGCGGGCACGGCCAGACAGAGAGAAGCAGGCCGGGTGGAAGTGGTGGTGCATGTTCATCTCGGCGGCTGCCTCTCTGGGATCCAGAGGAGCAAGCGTCAGGGCCGAGAGCAAGTGTCAGAACTGGGATGTGTTGCTCAGGGGTGGAAGGATGCAGCAAGCTAGCAGCCTGATGGGGCCTTGGGCAGGTTCTGCGCCTCCAGAAGGAGGTGCTGAATGTCAGGAACACCTAGGGTCTTTCCATCCTAGACCATCTATGATTATTCCAATCATAGATCTGTTCCAGCTCTTTTAAAGCCCTTTTTTCCAACTATTGTGTTCTTAATTACCCTAGAGGTCATCTGCTTGGCTTCTCCGAAGGAAGGGAGACAAGGTGGAGACGGGGATGAGGCCACTGAGCACGTACAAGCAGAACCAGTCCTGAGCCTCAGTAATGCCGTTCCCTCGAGAGACCACAAGCTTGCTCTAGTCTGGTTGTGTATTCATGGTCCATTCGTAGCTACGAGATTGGGCTCTGGAGTCAGACTGCCTGGGTTCAGATCCCAGTTCTGCTGTTCCATAGCTGTGTGACTTCAGACAAGTTCCCTAACGTCTCTGGACCTCAGTTTCCTCATCTCTAAGACGGGACCAATAATAAGCCCTCTCTCATTGGGCTCTTAGAGTTTGCAGTTTCTGTCATTGCTGTCACCCCCACCCCCACCCCGTCGTCACCCACTGGCTATACTCTGGCTGCATTTTGTCCACATAAGTGCCTCTCTTGGGGGTTTTGACCATTCTGATGGTCTCTCCCTTGCTTATGCCTCAGAGATGTGCCCTCACCTTGCTGCTGCCTCCGTGTGCTGCCAGGGACTTGCCCGGCATCCAGCATCTTGGTTCATTGTCTCAGTACCCCAGTTGTACAGCAGAGAAAACCGAGGCTTGGAGAGGCCTGTGGGTGGTAGAGCCAGGATTGTCACTGGGTTGCACTGGTTCTAAAGCCTCACAGGGGAAGCTGGGCCGGCAACTGAGTCTGAGAGGAGTCCTTGAGCCAACCTGGAGTGGCCCTGACTGCAGACCTGTGCGTTTGAACCTGCCTGGTGGCCGCTAGGTATGATTATATTGGGCATCGCAGCCAGGATTGGTGCCTGGGGAATGCCGTCAGGATCTCTCTCTTCCTGGTGGCAGCGGGGCCGGGGGGCGGGCATTCCTGCACCTCAGGGAGCAGGCTCCTCCCTCCCAGGCCTTGTCCAGGGATTGGGCCAAGCTGAAGGATTCTTAGAGATCACACCCCCCCAGGCTGAGCAGGACAGAGGCCCAAGTGAGGGTCTGCCCGCAGTCACACAGTCAACCTGGAGGCGAGCCCGGGCGAGTCTCCAGACATTGAACTTGGAGAGCAGAGCATGGACTCCCCAAATTCTGCCCCTTGTAGGCCACGTGGAGTCAGCCAGGTGCCCGGCTAGAGAGCATCCCCCTTGTCCCCTGAGGGATTGTCCTCTCGTGCCAAGCCCCCAAAGGCAGAGGCAGTAGCTTAATGCCTTCAGAAGCCTTCCCTGCCCACTGCTCACCCAGCTGATGTCTCCTGCCCCAGGAGGTGAGAGGGCTCTCTACCTTACAGTATGCCTGAGAGGGGCTGGATTGGAATTTGCCAGGGGGACTCCAAGGATGTGGGAAGAGGCATCTTAGATACGGTCAGATGTGGCCCCACAAAAACTTGATCTGAAGGTGCATGCAATTGCACACGCACGCGCACACACACACACACACCCCTACCTCTGCCACTCTCTAAAACCAGTCAGGCACACACTGGAGCAGCTTCTGCATGCCAGGATTTGCCCATGCTCAGCTCTGCCACAGACTTGCTTTTTGTCCTTGGTCAAGTGACATTTCTCTCTGTGAGCCTCAATTTCCCCATCTGTGAAATGGGACCAATAAATAACCTTTCCCTCAAGGGTGAATGTCAAAGGCAAGTAAAGTTTTGCATACAAAGTCACTGGCTTGGCCCAAATCTCTTTAATATGTCCTCGTTTCCTCCTTTGGGTGTCTGAATGAAGCCACGCCTCCTATACGGTCCATATCAATGCCTGCCCTTCCGGTCCGTGAGGGCTTCCTGGCAGAGGTGGGATTTGAGGGGAATAGTATTCTGGCCAGGGCAAGACAAAGGCCTAGATGCACACACAGTTCAAGGTCTCTTTGCTCAGCCAATGTAGACTTTGTAATTGGTTTGGGTTTTGTTTTTAGCTTTGGTCTTTTTAGTTTAATCTACTTACTGGATTCCCCCAGTAGCGGTAGCGTTAGAAACCAGAAACAAATTATGCTCCATGAAGAATCTTTTCTGTTTGAACAGCTCAGGCATCCACTTGGTCAGAAAAACATGTGCTTTGTTTTTCATTAAATTTCCCTGGAAAAACAGTGATTTGAATTCATGGAGGGGAGAACAGATTTCCCTGGATTCCAAGCTCGAGGACTTGCTTTTCCTTTTGAAGTAGAATGGAGTTGTTCCCCCTCCTCGGCCACCAGAAGCTTCCCCACAGCTGATGTTTTTCCAGCTGCCTGTGTCCCCAGAGAGCGTGGAGTGGGGTCACGGAGGGGGCGAGAGGGCCAGATCTGTCCGGGCCAGGCCTCCGGGCTTCTCTCAGCTGCCGAACCTCACCTGTGGCCGCGGTGCTGATGTCCCCCATCCGTGTGACTCTGTATGACCTCGACACATACCCTTTCAGAGCCTCATCTTCTTTATCTGTAAAATGAGGATTGTGGGTCCACAGGGTAGCTTTTAAAGAGCACGTCACAAAAATGGCAGAAGGTCTGAGCTGGGAAATGCTGCAGAGGGCTTTCCTGCTTCGACCAATGGGGAAACTGAGGCCCACAGGGGAAGGAGTGACTCTTAAAACTCTCAGCAAGTCAGTGACTGGTCCAGGCCTAGACCCAGCTTCCTGACCCCAGACTCCATCAGGACGGGGTCTCAGCATGGGCGCTGGCATTTCCATGCCGGAGAGCTGGGTACTGTTTTCTTTTCTGAGACTCTGAGGCCATGGGAAGAGGGCTCCCTGGCCATGGGCTCCTCCACAGTAGCTGGTCCTTGGGATGTTCTTTACGGGGAAAGTTTGTTGAGGGCCCGAGGTGACTCGGGACTCCACAGCCTGCCCAGATCCTGGAACCAGGGAGTGAGGTGAGACTGCATGGATGTGTCCTGTGTCCCCTGGGAGTCTGGATCAAAGCCACCCGCTGGTATAAACACTAATCTGCAGATGTTTGCTCTCTCTCATGCCCTCAGGGGTTTCCTGGAGACTTTGGGGAAAGAGGCCCTCCGGGACTGGATGGAAACCCCGTAAGTATTTCATGTCTTTGGGTACAGGAGAGAGATTTGGAGCAAACACATAGCAGGTTTTAGGAACATAAGCTTTTAGGTCAGCCAGCCGGGCCACCCATGAGCCCATGAGCTGGGCGCTCCTGGACAAACTGCGTGATTTCTCTGAACCCCAGGGTCCTGTCTGCCATGGATGCCCTGTGTACCCCCTGCCACCAGGAGAGCCTTCCAGCCCACTGAGCCCCGGGTCCCAAAGTCCTGGGCTATGTCCCATCCTCAGGGACTCAGGAAGATTCATGGGTCACTCTCCATGGGGGAAGCCAGAGCTGCTGCCATCTTACAAAGCACCAGAAATGTTTATGGGATGGGGCCTGGGAAGCAGATGGTTTGCAGGCCCTGTATGCAGGGAAGAGCCTAGTTCTAAAGGAATCTCCAGCATAGGCATGTTTATAGCGTTTGTAAATAATCGAGGCCCATGAAGGAACCAGGTCAGCCTGCCCTGGGGAGCTGAGCCCGCCTCTCCCTTCCCGTCCCAGGCTCCAGCTGCTGCGGGGGGAAGATTGTTCTCTGCCTCGGGGTGCAGACCATGTCCAGAGCTCTTTGGAACACCTGCCATGTCCCCCCGATTCTCCTGGGGTTTCCAGCCTGCACAGCTGTGCCCGGAGGTGGCTGCTAGATCCATACGCAGCACGTGATTATGTGCCCGTGTCAATTCCACACATGCTCCCTGAGCCCCACCCAGCTGGGGCTGACCTCTGGGCTCCCTGCGGGGCTGAAGCCCTGGCCTCGGAGCCACATGGACCTGGGTTTGAATCCTGCTGCACCGCTTGCCAGGCGTGGAAGCTTGGACAAATCAGTTCACCCATCTGGATCTCGGTTTCCTTATCTGTAAATCACGGGGTCCGATGCCAGCCTCAGAGGACTGTTGCGAGAATGAAATGAGAGAGGGCAGGGAGGTGTTGGGCCTATGAAAAGCGTTCACTGGATGGAGGGGTTGTAAATATTAGGTAATAATGGGGCACGTCTCCTGCCCTGGAGGAGCTCATGGCCATCTCCCTAGTCCATTGCACGAGGTGAATTGAGATGGGTGGGATCAAAGAGGTCCCAGGTGCTAAGGAGGAGGGAGAGAGAAGCAGGGAAGACTCCTGGAGAAGATGGCGTTGGAATTGGGATGAGGAAAGAGGTGGGAGGACACTCCAGGTGGAGGAAAGAGCACTGGCAATGGTACCAGGGTGAGAAACCAGAGTCTTTCCCTCAGTGTATCAGTTACTGGATTAACCACTATAACATGTGACGTCATCCTGGAAGTGCCCTTGGGGAGGGGCAGGGATGTCTTTGTTCTCCTGGCCCAGAGGAGCAGAAAGAGGACCTGATGAGTGACCTTGAACAGGTCCCTTCCCTTTCCTGAGCCTCGGGTGCTTCATTTTAAAGCCAAGGCTGCTTCCCCTCCTCCTCTTCTCGTGGCTGTAGTAATGACCTCCCGTCTGGGATTGCACCAATGAAGGAAGACAAACGCTCTGGAGGATGTTGGTTATTACTAATCACCATTTCTAGAGACACCTTTGCATTTTGAGCTTGCTCTAGACCCCTCTACCTGTCTTTACTGGTGCAAGCCATTGAAGGTCCACTTTTTCTTTTTTTTTTTGCGGTACGCGGGCCTCTCACTGTTGTGGCCTCTCCCATTGCGGAGTACAGGCTCCGGACGCGCAGGCTCAGTGGCCATGGCTCACGAGCCCAGCCGCTCCGCGGCATGTGGGATCTTCCCGGACCGGGGCACGAACCCGCGTCCCCTGCATCGGCAGGCGGACTGTCAACCACTGCGCCACCAGGGAAGCCCTGAATGTCCATTTTTAGAGATTTGAGAAACAGAAACTTGCACACTGCCACACACGGCCACATCTCCTGACTCCCAGGCAAGAGCTGTGCAGCCTCTCAGAGGCCCTGGGAGGTGGGAACCGGAGAGCCTCCTTCTGGTGGGAGGTTGGGGTGGGGAGGTTCTCTGAGGGCCCCCAGCACCTCCTGGCTGAGAGAGAGGGAGGCCAGCCTGGTGGCTCTCAGCTTGGTGCCCTCACCACTGTGTTACTTCCTTGAACTTGACCTTGGGAAATTGCTTAACCTTTGGAGCCTCAGTTTTGCCGTCTGTAAAGTGAGAGCGAAGTGAGATCTGGGTCAGGCATCCCGCGCGTCTTTATCGCCACGATCAGGATTCTGCCCATTCTCACACCTACGATTGGAAGGTATTGGATTTGGAAATCCAACCTCCCCATTTTACAGATGTGGAAAGCTGATGGCGGGGGGGGAGGGTCTCGTTCAAACTCCAGGCCAGGCTCAGTAGAGTCAGGAAAAAGGAGTGGTCAGCTCCAAAGGATTCCACCAGGTGCCCAAGTGGAGGATGGTGTGGAGGGCGTGGCCTGGAGAGAGACAGAGCAAGTAACCACCTTTGTCTCTCTTTCTTTGCAGGGAGAACTGGGCTTACCAGGGCCCCTAGGAGTCCCTGGCCTCATCGTAAGTACACAGATGCCTGGGGACGGGGAGGGCCAGGATGCCGGGTGTGGGGAACAAGCCACAAGTCCCCTCAGAGGAGCTGGGACAGACAAGTCTAGGAAGGGGGCTCAGGGAAGAAAGGCCTGCTGTGTGGCTTCAGATGGATCACCTGCCTTCTCCCAGCCCCTTTCTTCATTAGTTAAATGAGCATGGGTGCTTGGAGCATGGGACTGCCATGTACTTTCACACCTGCTGCCTGTCCATCGCTCCGCAGCAAGGTCTAGGCAGGTGGTAGTGTGCCCATTTGACAGGTGAGGTGCTTCAGGTCCAGACAAAGGAAGTGACTGGCAGAGGAGCTGAGGCTCTGGGCCATGCTGGACAGTCTTCTCCATCCATTTCAGAACACTGACTTTGGAGCCAGACCACCTGAGTTCAAGTCACAGTTCTGCCACATCCCGGCTGTGTGACCTGGACCAATTCACTTACCCTCTCTGAGCCTTAGTTCCTCATCTGTAAAATGGGTGTGGTGGTGGAATCCTCTTGGGGTGCCTGTGAGGATTAAATGAGGCATTGCTTGTACTTCTTCGGCACAAGGTCTAGCACTCAGTAAATATTCATTTATTATAATATTGTTAAATATTCTTTATTGTTACTGCCTCCTGGTGTGCCCGGGACCGAGAGGCCTGTACGCGGGGAGGTCAGAGGCAATCTGACCTCTAACTCCATCCGGTTGGGGTAGCCTTGTGGAGTGGTGCTATTAGCCAAAACAATGGCTCCCTGCTGGGCCTTCAGAGACTTAGTCTTGACCTTGGGCCCGGCCCCAAGAGCCAGTGACAGGCCCGAGCCTGGAAAATGAGTCTAGGAGCTTCCCTGAGGGTCTGATGCCCCCTCTCCTCTGTCCTTGGGGTCATACCTCATGGGGTGTGAGTCTGAGGGGCTTACACAAGTGGACCGTTCCCTAGTTTCACAAATGGGCTGCCAGCTTTGGCTACTCCAGCAACTGTGCCAAGAGATTCTATTGAGAAGGAGGCTGGAGAAGGCCCTGGAGAGTTGGGGGGCCCCATTGTTCAGGGGTGACCAGTCCTGGCAAGAGGGCCCAGAGGTTCCCATGGGCAATGTGCTCCTGCTCAGGTGGGTGGGAGCAGAACCAGGGCAGGGTCGGGGTGGAGGTCAGATCAATCCTGGCCTCTCCTCCTCTGGGCTCTGTGGTCTTCAGTTACGGCCTCACTTCCCTGAGCCTCAGGGATCCACTCTGTAAGATGGGATCTTCGCTCCTGCTCTTGTTAGGATCACAAACACACCCGGTCCAGTCCAGTCAAGTGGTTAAGAAGGTAGTCCCTAGACCCAGATCACCTGGGTTCAAATCCTAGCTCTATCGCTCATTTAATTGCAATTCTGAGCAATTACCCCTTCCCCCCCACTCCCGTGCCTCAATTTCTTCATCTTTAAAATGGGAATAATATTAGTACCTCACTTGGGAGAATGTTGTGAGGATTTAAGGAAACTAGTACATATATAGTGCCTAGTACATAGTAAGCACTCAAGGAGCACTAGTTATAATAATAATAATAATAAATTTAATAATAATCATAATATGAATGATTTTACTATTGTTAATAATAAAGGACTGTTAACATGTAGTGATTCAGTAGTGGTAGTACTAGTAGTAGTGTTTTACACACACACATAATGTATTTTATGCCTGGTAGCAGCCATCTGGAGTGCTGCATGGAGAAAGATTTCAAAGTCACATTGGAAATTCGTGGGAGAGGGTGCTGCAAATCGGTGATGTCTGCCTTGGCTTGGGGTGAGGAAGTGTCAACACACGAGTCCTACGTTTGTCATCCCTGATGTCCTTTGCTGAGCACCTTCTTTGGCACAAGGCACTGACCTGAATGCTTTGGAAAAAGAAATATCTGCGATGAGTGTTAGAGAACCTGACGTTAATGAGGATCTCAGAAGTCTACCGGTCCAACCTTCTCTAAGCTCAGCAGGACTCCCTTCTGGAGCATTTTGGTCATACGGTCATTAAACTCCAACTTGAACACCCTGGTGTTGGAAGCTCCCTCCTGTGAAAGCCCGTCCGCGTTCACATTGTGCAGGGGTTTCCTGTGTGTTGAGCCCAGCTCATCTCCCTGCCCCTGGGAGACGCTGTTCAAGACGTAAAGCTGGTTGTTGTCTGTGCTTCCCAAGGCCCCTTCTTCAGGCTATATGATCCCCGTCCCCAAAGCGTTTCTGAAGGGATGTTTACGTACCTTGGCTGTCATCCTTGGCACGTGTGCCTGTCTGTCATTGTTGGCGCCCACTAGGTTGGATGCTGAGAGGGGCAAGAATATTGCTTGGCCAAATGCACAGATGCTGGAGACTGTGCCGTCATAGCCCTTGGCCTTCCCGACTCTACAAAGCTCTTTCCCACCGATGCTCCCCTTTGCTCTCCACAGTTAGGGCTGCCAGATAAAATATAAGACGCCCAGTGAAATTTGAATTTCAGATACAATATTTAGAACACATTTATACTAAAATATCATTCATTTGTTTGATTGTTTATCTGACACTCAGATTTTAACTGGGCATCCTGTATTTTTATTCACTCAATCTGGCAACCCTGTGCTCAGTATCTCTTAGGAGAGTCCCATTGGGCAGATGGGCAGACTGAGGCCCTAGTTCGAGGTCACACACAGGGCAGGAGAAGATGGAGGCATGATCAGAGGCCATGTCCCCCAACTCCTAGTTCAGGGTACTTCTCTTCCTGCCCCCCTTCTGAGAGGCCTGAGCTAGGGGTGAGCCCTGGGTGTCCCTGCATTTCTCAGGCCCTGCACCCCCTCATGATCCCCTTTCCAAAGAGCTGCTGTCCACCCCCCACACCTCCAGCCCGCCTTTGCCTTATGTCTTTCTCTGGCCACTTTCAGTCTCGCTTCCTGTTTTTAAATCCCCTTTGTTGCCAAGGTGACATTCCTTTCTCCTTGTGCCTGGGGGTGCCACAGGGCTAGACCTGCACCCACCAAATCACCACCACTCTCCTCCAAGCCAGTGCCCTCTCCCACCCAAGGCACCCACTCCTGACCTGGATTTTGGGGGACAGCAGCTTCTGTGCTTGGGGGAAAAATTGCTTCCCCAGAGAGTTGGAGAGGAAAGGAATTTTCTAAAGGGAAGAGGGATCGTGAGTCACCTACGGTTTTCCAGAGGATGTGGGTTTTTAGCTGAGCAAATGGGAATTCCACACAGTGACAATCATGTTAGCGGGGATTCAGATTTATACAATGCCTTCTGTCTAGTCAGCTGAAGCGATTTGCATGCAGACTGAAGTCGAAACTTCCACGGTCCCCCGGGTCCTTGCAGGTGGGAGGAAGGGTGAGGGAGGACAGATTAACATGTATGGAGCTTCTGTCTGCTCTGTGTGTGCTTGACACGCCTTAGGCTGGGAGCCTCGAGCTGCTTGAGGCGGCGGCAGCAGCCTGGTCACCCTCGTGAGGAGGCTGAGTGGAGCCTGAGGTCGCCAGCGAGGGACGGTGTGACCCCAGTCTCATAAGCCGCTGGTGGCCCTCTGCAGAGACAGCCTGGAAACAGCCCCCTTTGAGTAACTGAAACCCTTTGGCCGGGCTTCAAGCAAAGTGTGCCTGTTTCCAGAATCTGCTCAACAGAGAAAATTTCTGTCTTTTTTTCTTCCGAGCGACACAAAGGGAATTTTGGCTTCTCCATTTAATGAGACCCAAAGAATATGTGACCTGGCCAAATGCCAGCATGTGGGATATCGTGGACAAGTCTACCATACTCTGTTACTAAATGGTCATCTGGCTTTATTTCTTTGTCTGGAAATCAAGGCCAGGAGCCCCACTAGCTGGCATTTACCAAACCCTCGTGTGCTGGGTCCTGTGCTAGGTATTTAATTATCATAGCAGGCCTCTGAGTGGGAAGCGGGATTACAATCGTACAGTCAAGGAGACCGAGGCTCAGAGAGGCTTAAGCACCTGCCCGAGGTCACCCAGCTGTTAAGCTGGAGCTCGGTCTGCGTTCACAGCTCGTGAACTTCACCGCTGCGTCTAGTTCCACACAACTTCTGGGCTGAATGGAGAGAGTATGTTAGAGTGTGGACTGGGCAGTGCCAGCGGCTGTTGTGTGTGAGAGATGGTGCTTATTAAGACCACACAGGAGCCGGGACTGGCCACAGCTCCCAGGTCCTGTCCTCAGGCTGCTGACCCCCTATCAGAGTTTCTGGAAAGAGGCCTCGTTGCTTTAAAAGGCAGTTCCAGGCAACGCTGTGGCCAGATTTTAACCTAGAGGGTTTGTAAATGAGAGTAGTGTGCAGGTTTCTTTTTCACCCACTGATTTAGCCACTTTTAGTGAGGGCTTCCTCTGGGGCACGGAACAGGCAGTGGCCACATAGGCACCCGCGTCAGTGGTCATGGGTATGGAACAGGCCATGAGCGAAAGCCAGGTCAGGCTCAGACATGATGGCAGGGGCCTGACCTGGCCTGTGGGCTCAGGGAAGTGATGCTGGGGGTGAGGGCAGAGGACAATGTGAACTCAGGGCGGAGCGCTCAGTATAGGAAGCAATGGCCAAGGATGGCCCGGCTGCAGAGGGACAGCAGGGCAGGAAGGTAAGGCATGTGCGAGAGAGGGAGGGAGGGAGCTCTGCCAGCACCCGTGAGGGTGGGTGATGGCAGCCCCCTAGGTTTTCTTTCAGGGGTCCTGGGCAAACGCCAGCCTGGATGCCTGCCGGCACATGGGACGCCGGAGTGGGACTCTTGCCTGTTTTTGAATCTCAAGCCTGTCCTCACACCCTGTCACTTATGAGTGAGCGCAATGAGGAAAGGCATCCTTGGGTCCTTTACTGGAGTAAACAGAGTCAATCCCAGGCTTGTGAGCATGGTCTGTGGGCCAAGACGGACAGACAGACCTGTCTGGCCCTGCCTGTGTCCCCTGCTTGTTGCATGGTCTTGGGTTAGTTGCTTCACCTCACTCTGAGCCTCGGTTTTCTCATCTGTGAAATGGAATGGCACTAATGATGGTGCTGACCTCATGGGGTTACTGTGAGCAGTTGGTGAGCATCTGAACAGAGCTGATGAGACTGGGAAGTGTCTGGCGTGGTGCCTGGCACACAGTAGGAACTCCTTCGGTGGTCACAGATGTGGTTGGTTGCTTGTGTTCTTGCTGGGAGTCAACGAGCTGAAGGGCAAAGTGTGTGGAGCAGGGTCTGGGAGTTTAGGCGAACGTGGGAACAGGTTCCAGATTACAGGCATTACTTGCTCTTCTTTCTCGTGGGACGTGATATTGTGTGTCACTTGGCCAAGCTGCCCAACGACAGTATCGAGCGCGGAGCAGACTGGTATCTGCAGGCTGAACTGGGGGGAATGTGGCCTGAGGTTTTCTCTGTTCTCCCCCACATGCTTTTATAGTCCAACGTGGGGATCCTGCCCACATGAAGAAGACCTGCCCTGAGCAAGCGGCCACCTTCTCCCCGTGTGCCCTCCAGCCAGAGCCCCTTTTCCATGGGTTCTTGGGTGGGATGCCTCCACCACACACAGACCCCCTTGGAGAGGCTCGCAGGGGTGGCACGCACACGCCGGGCTGTGTGATACCTACGTGGGCATCAGTCGGGCCTGTACCGAATTCACCCTCCACACAACAAGCCGCCGTCAGGTCTGGAGCGGGGAAGAGAGAGCCTGTGTTCCCGGAGCTGCTGGCTGGTCTTCTCTGCTCGAGGCCCCGGCCCCCACTGGAGCCAACTGCGCTAGCAGGGCCTAGTCTGTTTATTTGTGCACCACGGGGAACGCTGGGTGGCCACCCCTTGCTCCCTTCCTCCAGGAAGAGAGAGGGCGCGGGGAGCCGCAGCCAAAGCCTCCCGCTGAAATGCTCTTCTCTAAGGGGCTGGCTTTCCTTCAGTCCAGCCTCTCCCTGGCCAGCGATCCTGGCTTCTCCTCTCCGAAGATTACTTCAGAATTGCTTAGAAGCTCTGGGGACAGACTGCCTGGTGTGAATCCCAGCTCTGCCCAGCCCTGTGATTTGCTGAAGCCCTCGCCTCTCAGAGCCTCAGTTTCCTCATCTGTAAAATGGGGAGAGTAGCAGACGGATCATGAAGGGCTGTCGTGAGGAGTAACGGAGTTGAGGCATGTGAAGTGCGTAACACAGTGCTTACCAGCCAGTGTCGTTTGTATCGCTATTATCACCTGTTAAACTGAGAGCCCGCTTTCTTAATAAGATTACTTGATGGGAACTGAAAGCAGAGTTCCTTGGCAAAGGCTCAGCTAGGTTTGGTTTGACCCAATCAGGTGGTTTCAGGGGGGCGGGGGGTGAGAATCCGCATTGCCTCAGCCAGGCCTTGCCGTTGCCGTCTGTGCACTCCACGTGTTTCCCTCTGTCTCTCTCCCGGGCACATTCCAGTGCACAGGCTACGCAGGAGTCAGCAGGAATGTGATGTTTCATTCTCTGCCGGCCTCCCTCTGAGCTGTCTCCAGGCAGCTCCCACAGGAACCGGTTCTTGAACCTGGGCACCTGGAGCAGCCTTTGTTCCTCAATGCTTCAGAGCATTTGTCAGGGGCCTCTGTGGAGCCTGATTCAGGGATGTGGGAAACTGAGGCCCAGAGAGGTGAAGCCCATTGACTGGGCTCACACAGCAGCCAGACACTCAGATCGGCCACAGAGGATGGACGAGGGAGAGAAGAGGTTATTTCAGGGGCTCCCTTTCTCTGGGGGAGGGCTGACTGTGATGGCTGTGGCCGAGGGCAGTGGTGATGGGGGAGGGCAGGAAGTGAGCACGAGGCTTCAGGGAAAGAGGGTGGGCTTGTTTAGAGAAAATCCATTCACCCCTTCCCTTTAGACCAGGGTTTCTCACCTCAACGCTATTGGCGTTTGAGCTAATTCTTTGCTGTGGGGCCTCGACGGAGATGCCAGCGGCACCCCTTCGGTTGTAACCACCAAAAATGCCTCCAGGCAGTGCCAGGTACCTTCTACATGTAAGTCAATTACTTCTCCAAACAACTCTAGGAAGCGCAGAGTATTAGTCCCTGTTTTAGATGAGGGAACTGAGGCACGGAGAGGTTAACCCTCGAAATCGCACAGTGAGTGAGCAGCAGAGGAGAGGTGGGACAGGTGGTCTGGCCTCGACATACCCTCACTGCCTCCCGGCCTTTCCCCAGCCCTCAGTGAAGGGCCCCCCATGCAGGGAACGTGACTCTCCAGGGTCTAGGAACTCCTCTGCTCCCGCCTTGAACAGTCTGATCTGATCCGACGCTGGGTCTCCAGCCTGTGGTCCAGGACCTACCCGCTGATCTTAGTGTCCTACGGGGTCCATCTGCACCTCGGGTGTCTGTGATTGACAGCCCCACTCCTTCCTTGCTGCTGTCCCAAGGAGGTGCCCAGCTTCTGGAAGCAGAAAGTTCCTGCCCCTCACGAAGCTAGAGGAGTCGAAGCCTCTGTGTGTGCTCACAACAGCTTTCAGGGCGAGGGATCGTTATCCCCATTTTATAGATCAGGAGATCGGGGTCCACAGAAGCCCAGTGAAATGCCCTGAGTCCCTTAACTAGTATGGGATGTAAAGAATCTAATAGGAGGTGGAGAGGAGTGGTGAAAGGGGCAGCGATCAAGAAGTGAACTTGGGAGAGGTCCTCTGTGAAATTCACTCCAGTACTTCAGTGGAGATGAACGTGCCTAATTACAAGATCAACCCAGGGGGATTGCGTCCTCGAAATCCTTCCCAGGCCAGCCTCCTGTGAGCCACCTCTCATGGCGTCCTCTTCTCTTTCTCTTCCCAGGGCGACATGGGAGCATTGGGTCCAATTGGCTACCCAGGACCCAAGGGCATGAAGGTAAACAAGACCTGTCCCTTAATTCGAGTCTCATCACAGCTGGGCACCCCCTGACTCATTTCAGCCCAGAAGGAAGGCTACCCTGATACGGTGTTGGGGGGCACTCAGAGGGGGGCTGGGGTGGAACGTGGCAGATCAGGGGCTCCGTGCTTCTCAGTCCTGAGAGCCGGTCATCGTCCGCATGTCATTTATGCCAGACATCTTCGTTGGACAGCAGTCCTCCAGCTGAGCATGAGTCAGACTTGGTTCTGGACTTCAGGGCACTGAAAGTCCAGTGGGGGCCGTTACCAGGAGCACAGAAACTCTATATAATGGCAAGCCAGTGAGTTTAGGACATCCCTGAGTGGGATGGGCATGCAGGAGAAAGGTGGGCTAAAATTGCCCAGACCACATTCCAGGGATGATTCCATTTGGCCAGCAAGCGTGTGACACGGCTCATGAAGCCCATCTCTCCCCATCGGCACCCTTCTCCCCTGGATGTGTCCAGAGCACTGCGATTCGCCAGTCAACTGCCCCTTCTCGTGGTCCTTCAATCCGCACCACTGCCCTCTGGGCTGGGCCCTCCAGCACGGGGTCTCGCAGCAAGCCAGTGGGTTTATGCCAGGGCTCTTGTGGGGTTTTGAACGTCCCTCACAGCTGAACCCTGGCCTCTGTCTTGCAGGGACTGATGGGAAACGTGGGGGAACCCGGACTGAAAGGTGATAAGGTGATCTGAATACTCCCTTATTGCACTGTGTTTTGTCTGCATGCGAACCCCCTCAGCCTCGACGCTGCTGCTGATTTCTTGCCAGGTCCACTCCCCTGCGCTCTTACTGCCTCCCCTCTGGCCCCGCTAAATCTGCGCTCCCCAGCTTCTTCCTTGTTAAGTCTGGGTGGGACCCAGGCTGATGGCTCTGGAGACACGCAGACCTTGGCAGACAGAGTGTGGGGGGCTCTCGAGATCCGGGTCGGGGGTAGGGTAAGGCAGGTCTCCGAATTTGGGGAGCAAAGCTGAGGCCAAAGCCACAGAACACGGGGTGGGCGGGGAGGAGCGGTGCTGAGATGATGGGCCCCAGGGCAGGGCTGGTGGGGGGTCCAGAGACCCCTCCCAGGCATAGGAGGAGACAGATACGCATCAGCCGCCCAGATGAGAAGAGGGAGCCCCATCCCAGGGTCTGAAAATGCAACGGGAAAACCAGGACAGGCCCCTGAGCTCCCACCTGCTTTCCTGCCAGCTGCCACGTGCCCTCCGCAGCCCTGCTGCTGAACTGACCCCGGGCCAAACCAAAGCTGGAGGTGGGTAGATGAGACCCCGGGGCCCAGCATGGGGCAGCACCTGGCCTGGGTCCTGCAGCATCTGAGCCAAGAGACATGGAGGGCAGGGAGTGGTGCCCCTGTGCTCTGCCCTGTGGCCATCTCCCTGCCCTCCCCTCTGCCTCAGGGAGTGTGGGAGAGTTTCTGGCAACATCCCAGGTTCCAGAAACCTGAGCCAATAAGAGCTGCGCAGCTGCTCCCAAGGCCAGGCTGCCTCTGCACCTGTCTTCGGGTGACTCTGCTCCTCCTAAGTCCGAGGAACAGGAACAGGTACCGGCGCTGGGCCCGCTCTGAGTGCTCTGCGGGGCTTAGCCCGGGCATCCTCCACCCCTCTGTGAGGTAGGAAGCTTGCCGAGCACAGACAGCTGGTAGGTAGTGTCAGGATTTGAACCCAGGCACTGCCGACAGAGACCTCCACCACGAAGCAAGACAGGTCGGAAGGGCAGAGCCAGTGAGGCCCTTAGAAGTCACCTCCTCCAGCTCCTACATTTCACAGCCAGGGAAGCAGACCCAAAGAGGAGAAGAGACGCAGCGAAGGAAGCTCAGTGATCTATTGGAGCCAGCCCAGACCCTGGACTCAGAAAGTTAGAGCTGCTGGGCAGAAATGGGCACCCCAGATTGTCTCACCCACTCCCACCCCTAGGTACCTAGCCGTGCGGTGCTCAGTCTTCTCATCTGTTTCCCCCTTTCCCATCTCCTCCCGTCACGCCCAAGCCTCCAGCTGCAGCTCCCTCAGCCTCGCGGACTCAGCTCTGCCCCCTGGCCGTGCCCTGCTGCCTTTGCTAAGCCCCCTCTTCCACGGCCCTCGCTCTGGAGGTGCAGGGTCTTTCTGCTGGAGGTGGGGCTTCCCCACAGCTACCTGTTTACCCTGCGGTGTGAGTCGTCAGCACTCTGGAAATGTTGAAGTCATGGAGGAGGGGAAGGAAGTGGGGGAAATAGGAGTGTAGGCAGGGAGCTTTTTATAGGCCCTTTGCAGAGCTGGCCTCCAGCTCACTGTTTCTTCAGGAACATGGCAATCAATGTGTTACGTAGAACTCGGCTGGCTTGCTGACCGCTGGTGCCTGGGACATCGAGAGAGGTGAAAGCACTGGAAAAAAAAAAAAAAGAGGAGAAAATTATTTTCCTGCTCGCAGATCTCAGGAAAATCAAATAAGTCTTAAGTGTTGAAAAAAAAGAAAAATAAGAAAAGCAAAAGAAATCTCTTTTCTGCCCCTGTGGCTGGGGCAGGGTCTTAATATTTCGGGGGGCAGGGTTCAGATCATCCCCTCTTCACTCCCACCCTACCCCCTGGCCCTCCCCTGGGGTGATAGAGACACCCTTTCATGTTCCGTGGTCATCCTGCCCAGAATCCCAGATTGTCCGTGACCCAGCCTGGCCTCAGTCCCACTTACAACAACCTGGCTCCGTCTCCCCCCATGGCAGCACATTCTGGAACCCAGGCTTCTGCGCCAGGCCCAGCCTTCTCCAAACCCATTGTGTTGATTTCTTAGGTGCCTTTGAAACTTTTTTTTTAAAACCATCTTACTCCTCCTTTGGACATTTAAAAAAAATGTTCCTTGGTTCCTAAAATTCTGGGATATTGTACAAGATTTTCCAAACTGGAAAAACCAAAGTAAGTTAACATTTTTTTTTTATTTAAAAAAAAATTCTGGCTTTTGTTCTACCAAGGGAGTTCTGCCGGATCATGGCCTTAGCGGCACGACATGAGTTCTCTAAGATTCTCCATTCTTCCTGGGTTTTTCTCCCCATTCCTCCAACTGCTCCCGGGGCTGTGAATGTTTTCTGAGTCCTGGGGCCAATGTACCAACATGGGAAGCTGGAAATGATGAGGGCTGTGTGAGACACGTCCAGCTCCAAGGAGAAACGTCTCCCAATCTGGTTCTGCGACAGCTCATTTACCAGGACGTGGCTGAATACAGGCACGGACTAGAAGAGGCCTCCGACAGCCAGAATCAGTGTCACCAAGCCCACGCGGTGTGTCATCTTAGCAAAGAAACACCCAGACCTAACTCGAGGCCAGTTGACTCGTCGTTTACGCATAGTCTTAACTAGCCAGGTGCTCCGGTTTCTCATGCTATAGCTGATTAAAAGCAGCTAATTAGCAGTAGACCGAAGCAGATTGCTGGTATAGCAACTCCCACGGAAGGACGAAATGACAGTTCACAGCCTGGTGGTGAAAAATATCAAGCCACAGATGCAAGCGCTCAGAACCTTCAGCGGCGCAGGGCCGCAAGCGCTCAGAACCTTCAGCGGCACAGGGCCACTGTCCAGGCTGCGCGCTCCTCTGTGTGACAACAGCTGATGAGGAGGTTGAAAGATCGTGGCACAGCCCCTTTGACCCTCAAGTGTCTGTTCTCCTGACAAGGCCAGCTGACACTGGGCAGTTTAGTTTTCTGTTAGTGGAATGTTCAGCCACCTGAGCAACCCCAGGCAGACCTGCACGTAAGCTGGCTCTGTCCCCGCAGGGCCTAGCTTCCCTACCGGGGGCAGGGCAGGGCTGGGAGCTGCCCTTTGCTCTAACAAGGTTGCTGCTGGGCAGATCGACTTTGGGAACAGCCTCAGCAGAGCTGTACCCTCCCAGTGGGTCTGGACGTCGGGGAGACTTCCAGAACCCACCGTGGTCTCCATCGTAACCTTCTTTGCTGGTGTGTATTTAGGGTGAACAAGGGGTTCCGGGTGTGTCAGGAGATACCGGATTCCAAGGAGACAAGGTAATTGCAGCAGATTTGCCCCCTGCCCCCTGCCCTGCCCTTCTCTGCTCTGGCTTCCTTCCCAGGGCCCGTCAAGGGCCAGGACCCGCCTGTAGGATGGCTTCCTTTCACACAATCCTGTCTTCTCCATCCTCCGTCTACCCTCTCACTGTCTTTTCCCTGGACTTCACAATGGCCTCCTGACTTAGTCCCAGGCCCCAGCCTCTTCCCTCCCAGGCTGCCTTCCTCACCACCACAAAACTGTCCTGAGGGCCCAGCTCTGCTCTGTGCTCGCAGCCCATCCATGGCCCCCTACTGCCCCCAGAGTGGTGTCCCGGCTTCTTGCCCCGGCACCCAGCCCCCCGGCGCACAGGACACTCTGACACTTTCCTGCCCCTCGCCCTTCTAGCCCTGTGCTCCAGCCCCACTGACCTGCCCGCTGCACCTCAAGTTTGCACACACTGCTGCCTAGCCGGGCACACCCTCCGTCCCGCCTGTGCACGGCCCAGCCCCGCCGCAGAACCCCGCGTGGGTGCCGTCTTCTCTACCTGCTCGGGAAGTGACCGTTCCCTTCTCTGCCATTCTCATTCCCTGCCCATCACCTGCGGTAGCACATTTCTCCCCTGGCTGATGGGGATTTGTGCTCAGCCCCCTGCCAGACAGCAGGTTCCCAAGGATAGGGCCCCCGGCTGGCCTGGAGGAGCTCAGCTGAGGGTCCTGCACAGACTGGTGAACATTTAAGACACGTCTGAGTGAGTAGCTGGCCTGACTGGCTGAGGAACCCAGGCAGCCTGCCGAGGCCGGCTCCTCTTTGCCTGTGTCCGGCACCATGTGGCCACATCTGGACCTCACCCAGCCAGTCAACGAGACCCAGATGTTGGCCAGCTCTGCCTCTTCCTCTCCCCTCCCTCCTGGCTGGCCTGTCCTGACCCAGCCTCAGTGTCTCCGGGTTGCGAGGCACGCAGGCCTGGCTGCCTCTCCAGCTGGGCCCCAGGCTCCAGACTTCCCCAGGCATCAACGGTTCTTCAGTGCTTGCTTGGAGGCCCAGGGTCCGGGGTTCCAGGATGACCTGGTGAGGACAGGAGCTGCTGTTTCACCTTTGCATCCCCAGGTCCCAGCCTATAGGGCTGCCAAGCTGGAACTTGCAAGCAGGGAAAAGGACTAGGGAGCTCATCCTCCCCCTAAATGTGGATGTTCTCCAAGCCTCAGGCCGGCAAGGATGACCAAGCAGCCGTTCATCTGGCCATTTCCGGTCCTAACTAACCACAGTTTGCTCTGCATCTCTTTCAGGGGAGCCAGGGATTACCAGGGTTCCCAGGCGCACGGGGGAAGCCAGGGCCTGTGGTAAGTACCTTCTGCTCTGAGATCTCCAACCTCACACTCTCCAAATGGTCATGGAATATGGCCAGAGATGCTTTCACATCCAGGATCTCCTTTCCTCTCGCAGCAGCTCTGGGAGGCGAATAGAGCAGAGCAGAAATGGAGATTCACCCATTTTACAGATGAGGACACTGAGGCCCAGAGGGGCAGGAGTACACCCAGCACCATAGATAGGCATCAGTCACTGGCAGACCTCTGGTGAGAATCAGGGCTCCCAATGTCTCATAACTAATAGTAACATTATTAATAATAGCAGTGGGTGTCGTTGATTTATTGAATGTTACTGTGCATCAGATCCTTCCTGTGCTATACCTCTCTGAAGTCTGCCAACAACCCCAGGAGTTAGAGACTTATTATTGCTCCCATTTTGCAGATGGGGAAAGTGAGGTTCCAAGGTGAAGTGACTTGCCCTGGATCCTGTGGCTAGCAAGTGTAGGAGATGGGGTTTGAACCGTAGCTCCTTGCAGGTACCTAGGCAGATTTCACTCCTATTCTCCTGAGTTTTCCAACCACCCCCAGCCAGCGGGCTAATACAGGAGATCCAGGGACGGTAGACCCTCACTTAGCCCTGCCTCCTCCACAATCTCTTCTCTTCCATAGGGCAAAGTTGGAGACAAAGGATCCGTTGGGTTTCCTGGGCCCCCTGGACCCGAGGTATGCAATACCCTATTTCTCTGTGTCTGGCTGCTACTGGGACTGGGTGTTGTGCTTGGGAAACCAAGGCTCAGAGACAGGGAGAGACTTGCCTGGGGTCACACAGCAGATGAGAGATGGGGCTGAGAATAGAAATTCCTTTTCTGCCTCTGTGCCTCCCGGCTTCCGTAGAGGCTCTCAAAGGCAGTGGCACAGAAGCTGGCCTCAGACAGCCTCCCCGGCTTCGTAGCCACCTTTACAGTTTCCAGAACAAACGTCAGGAAAACCCTCTGAGCTCTACTGCCTCGACCCTTCACGGGAGCTCCCCACATTCTTTACACTGAGGTTTGAGGCATCCAACCCTTCTGAGCCCTGGAACTTTTCTAACTGCCAGCAGCCACCCTGGAGAAGTGCAGGGCTCACGGCTCATACGGGGGAGCAGGGGACAAGTGTAAAACTCTGGTGTTCAATGGAGAAGGAGAAATAGTGAAGGATGGATAAAGCAATTAACATAACAACTCTAGTTGAGTCAGTAGAACCTGAGAGTTTCTGATACATGTGATAACCAGCACAGGTACGTTAAACGTTCATCCCCTGGCATTTATGTACAAAGGAGCGAGGCAGCTAGTCGAGCCCCTTTTGCTCTCCCCCCACCCCACCCCAAACCCCAGTACAGGGACCAGCTCTGGAGAACAGGGTGGACAGTGCTAGGGCTACTGTCTGTCTCAGGGGGTCTAGCTCAGCCCTAGCCGCCACCCCACCTCTACACACCTCCCTGGCCTGGGGCCTTGCACATTCGTAAGGTCTCGGAGACAGAAGTCTAGTTCTGCCGGGTTCTCCAGATCCTTCCAGAGATCACTCCTGGTATCCCCCGGATGGAAGGGAGAGTGTTTCCTGAAAGCTACAAGTTCTACTTTCTCTGTTGACTTTGGCCATGACACAGTCCTATCTTTAGACGAGTGGACTTGGCCTCTCTTCCATGGACCTGCTTCCTTCCCCTGGTCACTGGAAAAAGACTTTTCTGAGAGTCTGGGTTTCCCAGCAGTCTGGCCAGGGCGGGTGGAAAGCCTGCTGCCTCACATTAGGCACCTCCTCATGCCAGGAGGCCGCGTAGTATCTTTTGGATGAGAACTGATCGAATGGTCACCACAACCAGGGAGGGAGATATTGCTACCACCGTTTACAGATGAGGGAACTGAGTCACAGAGCAGCGGAGTGACCTCCTCAGGGTCACTCTGCTACTTGTAGCAAAGAAGGTCTTTATTTGCTCTTTGGCTCCCTCCTGGGGCCCTGGACAGACGGGGGTGGGGTCTTCCTCCCCCATCTTTGCGTTCTGTTTGGATTGGCGGACTCAGTATCCAGAAGATGGCTCGGCGCAGCTGAAGACACAGAAGCTGACGAGCATGTCAGCGCCTTCCCGGGTCTTTGCCTCTTTTCAGCCACCGACCGTGGGTGCAGCTCCAGCTCCCTAGCCCCCGTGTGAATTAGCTCTTGTACTCATCAGTGGGTCCGAGCTGTGTGAGTGCTAGGATTTGATCGGGATCCTGACCTTCAAGTTCTCCCTGGAGACAGGCCCACCCCAGGCAGACTTGTTTTGTTTTCCCAGGACACAGGACCCAAAACCCTTTGGAATGCAGATTTTTACTGAGTGCGTACCAGGTGCCAAATACTGAACTAAGCGCTGCACTCACCTTATTCTCTTTAAGCCTCGGAACAGCCCTGTTAGATGATTTTATGGTCGCCATTTTAGAGGTGAGGAAGCCGAGGCCCAGAGAGGCTTAGAAACCTGTCCGGGGTCACACAGTGAGTCGGGGCAGAATGGGACTTAGAGTCTTTCAATTTGAAGAAAAAGACATGGGGCTTTAGCTCCATGTGTGTTCGCTCCAAATTCAGGACCGTTCTTGCCTTTGCTAATGAGAAGCGTGAGAGAAGGCTTGAGCTGGAACTTAATGGGAGTTACCAAAAGCTCAAAAGAGGAAGGGGAAAAAGCCACTTACAAAGGCGGAGTGGGGGAGCGTTCTGATCTCAGGGATTCATATAAGAAGGCTTTGGTTTCTGGCTGGCAGAAACCAAAGGGAGTAGTGGGTCTGCCCTGAAAGCAAATGGGGTTCTAGGCTGAATTAACAGAGGTATTACAACCAGAACAAGGAAGGGGATGTTCTTATACTGGCCTGTGCTGGTCAGTTCACACCCAGAGAAGCATGGGTGTCCTAGGGATCAGCAACATTGGAAGCTGGGCAGTTGGAGGAAGCCAGACTGAGGGGCCCTGGGCCCCTGACTAGAAGGGACAGAGAAGGGCAGGCCTTTTCTGTTGGGGAAGGGAGGAGGTTCTGCTCCGTGTCAGGAAGAAGCTTCCATTGTAAATGGATGTACCAGTCATCCACCTAGTAAATCTCAGTGGGAATTTCAGCTTCCGACATGAGCTGAGGTTTACTAGATCCGTCCTTTTCGAGCCTTTCAAAGTCACAACAAACCCAGAACACAGAGGATCTCTGCAGTAAAGGATGGCATTTCTCAGAGCAGAGGACGGCTGGCTCTGGGGCCCTGGCTGCCCCAGGCTTAGGACTTGGGAAAGTCTGGATTGGACGAACTTGTATGTGCTTGTTCCCGTGCTGAGACCTTCCTGCCTTGTCTTCCTTAATTTTCTCAGCACCTCTCTGAAGTGTAGGGACTGATTCTTTGTTTTAGAACTGTGATAACTGACGGCCCAGCGTCACATCCCCTGCAGGATGAGATGGAAATCCAGGTCGGTCCCCCTGTAAGACCTGTGGCCTTGGCATTTCCCTTCATAGTCCCCCTGGGTGACTTCTGCCCTCTGCTTCCGTTCAGGGATTTCCCGGAGACATTGGCCCCCCTGGGGACAACGGCCAGGAAGGCATGAAGGTGAGTCCCTGCCCAGGGGAGCTCCGGCTGACGAGGATGACAGCTCTTTGGAAACCGTGGGCCTGCTTGCAAGCCAGCAGGAGTCTTGCCAGCCTGTGATGGAGATGGAGGTGCTGCCTCTGAGACCCCTTTTTGTTCCCTTCTCACCAGGGTAAGCCTGGAGCTCGAGGCCTGCCGGGACCCCGTGGGCAGCTGGGGCCAGAGGTGAGACCGTCTGGCCCTGCCCCCTGCCCATCCCTCCCAGCTCCCAGCCTGCTCTCTCCTGGGTCCTGGAGGCCTTAGATGAGGGCCAGGGCCCCTCAGTCAGGAGACACAGGGCCCAGGGCCGCCTCAGGCTTGCCCTCCAGCTCACCCTTTACAGCCCTGCCCCGTGACCTTTCCAGGGTCCTTCTCTGCCCCGGCCTGACTGGCGGGTCACTCCCACCACGGCAACCCCATTGCCCTGGGGTTTTCTCTCTCGGAGCCACCGCCACTGCTTCTGCTCACAGCAGCACAGTTTATTGGGGTATTGATATGGGAGGGAAGGAATCGTCAGCTCACGTGAGGTCCTGAATCTCAGGGGAATAAAGACACTACGTCGGGTTCCATGGTTAGTGGCAGGCAGCATTAGGATTCCAACCCAGGTCTGCTGAACCCAAAGCCCATGGCATAGACCCTGTAACTTCTGGGCTCCTGGGGGCCGCCTCCGGCCTCCCCAGAGAATGACAAGACTTGTGCAGCTAGTAAGTGGCAGAGTGAAGATGTGCTGATTGACTCATTCATGATGAAGGGGATTGACAAGTTCTCTGGGCCTGTTGGAGCATCAGGTGAAGGGCTGTTGGATGCCTCAGGGGCTGGTCCCAGGTTTTTCCCGTGCACGAGGCCCTCCACTGCACACCTTGGCCTCAGGCCTCAGGCCTCAGGTCCCCCATGACACACAGCCCTGGGTGAGGGTGCAGGAGGCCCAGTCTCACCACGACCACAGGCAGGCATCTGGCTGACATGGGTGCCTTCTCAGGCTGGTTCTGGGTCTGGCATGCCATACGGGCCAGTCTGGAGGCTGCCTGAGCCTGTGGGAAGGCCTGAGGCATCTCCACAGGCGGGAAGCTGGAAGGAGGGTAGGAGGGAAAGACGGCACCAGCCCCGTGCTTCTGTCTACACTCACGTTACCACGTTACCACTCATATGCCTGCCACTTGCTCATGTCTTCATTGATTCACCTGTCCACTCATACATTCATTCGGTCCTCCATCTCTTCCCTCTCTTGTGCCCACCTCCCAGCCTTCATGCACCACACACCCACTAGACCCTGGGCACACTCATCCTGAGTGATGTCGGGGGCATGGCTTCAAAAAAGAATGAGACATCGTGGCTCTCCTCCAGGAACTCAACTTAGGCTACTCATCAGAGTTTAGTATGATCCTCTCTGCCCTGCACCCTTTTACAGGTGGGGAAACTGAGGCACAGTGAGGGTAAGTTCTTTCACCGAGTAAATGGCAGAGCTCAGAATAGAGCCCGTATCTTTGAGCTGCCGTCTGGGCTCTACTCCCACGGCATATGGTAGGGTTTGGCTCTCCTGCCCAGCACGACCACCAGCCCGAGCGAACCACATTCACGGGGCAGCTGGAGCCCCATTCACACAGAAGCCCCCATGTGGCCTGGCCTCTAGGCCTCTGCCCTGGGTGGGGCTAGGCAGGGGCCCAGGTGCACCATTTCTAGGTCCAGGAGAGCTCTCCTGTGCCCACCCCTTCCCCTCCTAACAGGTCAAGTTCTCCAAGGCAACCGCTGGGTTAACTTTCTCCTTTTTGTTCCTCTCTCGTGTCTCCCGACTCTAGGGAGATGAGGGACCCATGGGGCCACCGGGGGCCCCTGGCTTGGAGGTGAGTGTTGCTGGCTCGGGGGAGGTGGGATTTGTCAGTGCTGAGCCAGCTGTGTGCAGGTGGGCAACATCTGGGTGGTGCACTGGAGAGAAGTTGTCAGTGAGGGCCTTGGCCCCCCCCAGGGATGGAGCTAGGACAGACCCCAGAGGAGAGAGACAAGGGGCAGGAAACTGTTCTTGCGCACGTACTGTGTGCTGGTGCTTTGCGCATCCATTTCCGTTCATTTGATTCTCCTGTGAGAGAGACAGTGCCTTTCTTAGTTTCATTCAAGGCCCTCAAGGCTCAAAGAGCGAAGGGCTTAGCCCAGTATCTCATAGCCAGGAAGCGAGGAAGCCCTGCCTGGAAACTGACTCTGCATTCTATCCTCTGCTCCAAGTGGGCTTCCAGAAAGAAGGTGTATGTCCTGCCCCACCTTCAGTCGCGATTGCATGAATTGGCAGGTTGTGGATTTTTTTGGTCTCAGGACCTCTTTACATTCTTAAAAATGATTGAGGACCCAAAATGCTTTTCTTTGTGTAGGTTACATCGATATGAGTACTTAAAACTGAGAAACTTTGGATCAATTCATTCAAAACTAATAACAAACCCGTTTCATGTTAACAAAAATCATCGTTTTTTTAAAAAAATAGCTATATTTTCCAAAGCAAAATCATCTAATGAAAAGAGTGGCATTGTTTTACATATTTTGCAAATCTCTTTAACGTCTGGCTTAATAAGAGTCAGCTGGATTCTCCAGTCTGCCTCTGCGTTCCATCTGTGGTTGATACCACGTGTCGTGTAGCCTCTGGAAAACTCCACTTACATTCATGAAAATGAGTGACACGGGCAAATGACAGCTTAATATTCTTATGAAAATAGTTTTGACCTCCAGTGAAATCTCCAGGGAAAGGGTCTCAGGGACCCCCAGAGGGCCCCGGACCGCACCTTGAGGACCACTGGTGTGAACTCTCCATTCCCCCTGTGTCCTTTATCTTCTGTTCCAGTCCCTTCCTTTTCCTCACTCCTTGAAATCAGGTTTCATCATCCCCATTAGCAAACAGGACCAGCGGGGGAAGGGGGACTTCCCAAGGTCACACAGCTGTAGACCCTCCCTGCCTCCCCAAGGACAGTTGGCAGCCTAGAGACATAGGGGCTCTGCATCCCTGCCCCCTCCTGGCTTCTCTCACTCACCTCTCCCTGTTGCAGGGTCAACCCGGCAGAAAGGGGTTTCCTGGAAGACCTGGCCCGGATGGCTTGAAGGTGAGGGGACCTAGAAGTGACTGGGCAGGGAGGAGAGAACGCCTGGGGAAGAGAGGAGAGAGGGGGAGCCAACCTGTGAGGCCCCAGGATGACCCCTGAATGCCTGGCCTGTTGTGAAAAAGGGAGGAAATGGTCCCCGTTTATCACAAAGTATGTATGGCTAACGGAGAGGAAACAATGGACACAACCTCAGTGTCTCCCAGTGGGGCAGCGTTCAAGCAATGGGGTACAATGTAGCCACCAAAGATGGCGCGCTGGAAGATTTTACAAGACGGGAAAATGCCTGTGCATTGCGGGGGGCGATGGCGGGGGTGTAGGAAGCAGGTCACATAGCGGAAGAGTGCATTATGAGCCTGTGGCGGGGGCTGGTTACACTTGTTCCCGAAGGCTCAGAGCAAAGGCTGGAATGTGGACGGGGGTTATCTCTGGGTGGCGGGATTACAGGAGATCTCCATTTTCTTCTCTGGGCTTCTGTATTTTCCCCATCACGTACCATAAACATGCATTTCATTTATTAACAGTTCTTTTAAAGTTATCACAAAAGAACTGGCCCCAGTAGGAGAGTGTGACCCTCAACACATGGGCAGCTTAATGCCCTTCCAGGCACTCCCTTTGAAGAGGCTGGATTTCCCCAACCGTCCTGGGCAGGGATCCCTGGGCCAAGTTTACAGCTGGGCCAAGCGCACAGAGGGTGAGGGCAGAGCTGGGGGACCCAGGCTGTCCGTGTCCCCTCCCCTCAGGGGAAATGGCCCCCGTGTCTGTGTCTGTCTGGCCCCTCTGCGGGTCCCAGGTGTGAGGTCTGGGGGAGGAGTTGGGGTGGAGGCTGAGGCTCGAGCCGGGATCACAGTGCACCACATCCAACTGTAAACCAAACTCCTGGCTGGTCCAAGCTCACGTCCTGCCCTCGGAGGTCTCGGCCTTTCTCCCTCAGACCCCCGCTGTCTTTCTGTGGTGGGAGCAGTGACATAGCCTGGGTGGATTTATCCCGTGGGTCTGCTCACCAGTGTGGCTACGGCTGCAGAAGAAGCAGGAGCCGTCCCAGCAGACGGACGAGGCTGCGAATGGCCACCTGGTATGAGAGCTGGAAATAGCCTCGGAGACAAGAGTCTGATTTTCCTTATTTGTAGCTGGGGACGCCGAGCCCAGAGCAGAGACGAGACCCACCAGAGTCACTTGTGAGCTGGTGGCAGAGCTCTGGTGGGTTAGGTCCAGTACTCAGGCGCCCTGACTCCCCAGTTCCCTGCGCGTCCTGCGGTGGGGCAGCCTGGTGCAGTAGGAATGGGGATTTCCATCAGTCAGACCAAAGTTCCAATTCTAGCCCTGCTTCCAGCTCACTGTGTGACCTCCAGAAGGTCACTTCACCTCTCTGAGCTTCAGTTTCTATCTCCACAAAATGGGTTGATGAAGGGCCCAAATGAGATACAGATCTCGTGCCAAGTAATCTGCCCAGGGCCACTCTGAGGGAATGGTGACTGGGGTCATCCCTGGGGCCAGAGGTTCTGTCCCAGTATCCCTTGACCCTGCCACTTGTTTGGAGTCTCCAAGGCCGGACTCTGGAGTTGAGTTTCCTGGTCCATCCCCACCGGTGGGGACTAAGGCCACTCAACTGGGGTGTCCCCCAGGAGGCCTAGACTCCTGTCACCCATGCCAAGTGACCCTCCTCTGTGTCTCTGCAGGGAGAACCAGGCAATCCCGGACGGCCGGGGCCCGTGGGTGAGCAGGTGAGTCACCACTGTCTTGGAGCATATCGCATCCCTTTACTGAGCGCTTACACTGTGGGAAGCACACACACGCACCTCATTCATTCCCCATCCCAGCTGGAGAGGTAGGTTCGCTCATCTTCCCCTTTCATTGACACGGACAGACTCTGGCTCTGAGGGAGGTGAGGTCACTGAATGAGAAAGCCATGAATCTCAGTCACAGCGGTCACGCCCCACGCCCTGATTCTGCAGATGCTCTGGGGGCATTCGCCCAAAGACATTACGTGGCTTTGCTCCCAGAACGTGAAAAGTGGAAAAGCCCTTCACGGTCGCTGTTCGTGCTCAATTTAACGGGGAAGCTTGAAGACCAGAGAAGCAGAGCCACTTGCCAGGGACTCTTGGTCCAGGCATCCCTAAATTATAAAGAAGATGAAATTCAAACCAGTGGGTCTGGATAGTTGGGAAGTCGGGTCAGGGTCTGAAGAGCAGAGGAGGTGACAAGTGGTCATTGAGAAGGAGGTCCAGGGCCCTCGGTGCTGGAGGCTGCTGGGTGGATGGCCGGCCTCCGTCCCCCCTCTGCAGCCCCGTGCCTCCTGAAAGCATCACCTCTGGGCTTGTAGGCCGGGTTGGAAGGTAGCAGTCTCCTCCACTCCTTTAAAGGAGGACCCCACCTTCTGAACCCTGTGAGGAGCTGCCTCAGGCTGGAAGGAGCAATGAGGCTGGGGACCCAGAAGAATTTGTCTCCACCGAGAAACACCATCAATGGCGTGAGAGTCACACGCACGATGAGCTTCCTCACCAGGCCTGCAACATCTGTTGGGGGGAAGAAAGGAACTAAAGCAGGGGGAGGACTGGATTTTTGAAACCTTTCCAGTGTTATTCAAGTGTATTCTGTGGGAAGCCTGGGAGATTGGAAGGGCGGCCGTGGCCTGGATGTATTTCCTCATTGGAAAAAAACAGGCAATATGTTCAGCAAATTTAATTTCATAGTTATGCTCATGGTAGGGCCCTCGGGAAATAGATACTCGGAATCCTAAGATGGCAGGACACGAAGAGTCCTTAGAAATCACTCTGTCCTGGGGTCCTAACCTTTTTTGTGCCTTGGACCCCTTTGGCAGGCTGGTGAAGGCCATGGACTCCTTCTCAGAATAGAGAACTTTTAAATGCATAAAATACAAAACAAAGGACTACAAAGGAAATCAATTATATTGAAATACAAATGTGACAGTACGTTAAAATGTGATCTCCTCAAAGATCTGTTTCTTTGTTCTTGCATTAAATAACGAGATCTAACGGCGGGGTCCAGTCATGACCTCAATTTTGAAGTGGTGACAAGCCTTGCCGATACATTTTGAACTCTGCAGCAGTGACGGTAACGTGACACGTAAATATCTGTGACCATTACAGGTGCTGTGGGTGTGTTGCCTACACTCATATTTGCTAAATTTCAACTAGGTTGGTGAAAATAAAAGTTGTAGTTTTTCCCATTCAAGTTTATGGACCACCTCCGCCCCCCGCCTCCTGAAATCCATCCGTGGAGCCTTACGGGGACCCTAGGTGAAGACCCCCTAGATCCTGGTCCACGTTGGCAGGCTGGGATTCATGGAGGAGGATGGGCTTGACTTAGATGACCAAGTAAGGTGGAGGCAAAGCTGGGGCAGGAGGAGTGGCAACCTGGCCCGGGCAGCCCCGGGCTCACTTGTTCAGTAGAGCCCTCAGCTAGCTGCCCGGCTGGCTGAGCAGGAAAGAGAGACCTGTCGAGCCATGAGGCAGGAGCCCAGTGGCTGCCATTAGGCACGCGGGGTACCATGCCTGCTGTTCCCTCGGCCCCCTCCCGAGGTGGGAAGGAGCAGGCATTTCCTGTTCATGGCAGAATCAGAGGATCCCCAGGAAAGAGTATAAGGACCTCCTTATAACCACAGTGTCTGCTGCATTTATCAGGTACCTGTTAGGTGCCAGGCTCTGTGCCAAACACTTTCCTTACCATCCCCGGCAGTTCCTCCAGCAACCCCATGACAGTCGGTAGTATTGGCCCCGTTTTGCAGATGAGGAAACCAAGGCCCTGAGAAGTTAAATAACTTGCCCGAGATCTCCCAGGTGGTAACATAACCGTCAGAGCCCAAGTTGACACTCAGGCCTGCTGGATTCCCATGACCTGCCCCGAAGAGTCTAGAAAACCCTTGACCTGAGCTCTTGCGGTTTTCCAACGGCTAGTTAGAGTGCAGCCAGCCTGCTGGGCCCTGTCCCAGGTGCTGGGTGCACAAAGATAATTACAAGGCATGAGCGTTGCCTTTAAGAAGCTCTGTCCAGGGGGAAACCAGCCCTCTCAACACCTAACCCTGAGATGTCTAGTCCAGCAGAGGACCCACGACTGTCTTGTTCCCAATTGCATCCCCGGCACCCAGCAGAGAGTCATATGAGAGCAGGGAGGGAGGGAGAAAACCCCCATAGTCGACAACAGGCCTTTATCTGTAGACTGCATAAGGACCGGGCCAGCCTCCCCCCCCCACACACCGGGGACTCAGATCCTGTCTGTGCCATGCCCACTGTAGGTGACGATGTTGCCTCCCCCCCGCATGCCCTCTTGCCAGCTGCGAGGAGCCAACTGTGCCCACAGCTGTCAGAGCTGCTTCTGCACCAGCCCTGCCAGGTGGAAGCCCTGGGCCTTGGGGGCGAGCTTCCCTGGACCAGCCTCAGCTCCACCCGCGGGACAGGGTGCCAGGATGTTCCGGGACAGTGCCCCAGTGGGGACAGGGTGTCCTGGGATGGGGGCGGGGAATGGGCTGTATGGCCCTTATTCATGAGGATCCCATTTGGTTTCTTCATTGAAGTTTATGACCTGCCTGCCTTCCAGGACCCAACAACTCATAAATTTAAAGTAGCTATGAAATTTCTGTTTCTCTGGGCCAGCTGGGCAGGGGCCTCTTAACAGAGCAGCTTTTATTCCCTTTACTCGGCATCCTCTAAATGTCTGACTGCTCCCTTGTTGGGAGCGCAGGCCTCTGTCTTAACCCCGTGCCCTTTTAAAATAAATTAGAATAGGATGGGAGGGATACTTGGTTATTTTCTGTGACCTATTAGCCATAATCTCATACCTTGAACCTCACCCCTCTCACCTCATACTTCAACCCCGAAGGATCTGTGAACTCAGGGAACTAGGCCCCCGTGTATGGTGATAGTGTCGGAGTGCCAGGCAGATCTGTGCCCTGCTCATGGCCACACGTGTTGGAGTGACTGACAGGTGCATGGGCTTTGGAGCCACACAGACCAGAGTTGAATCCTAGGCTGCAGCTACGAGACACACACAGTCCCGGTCTGAGCTGCCACTTTAAAACTGTCTCTGAGCCCCGCAGAGCCGACCCTTTGGAACCGGATGCTTTTTCTTCACTCTGGTTGCCTGGGTGGGCCAGCTTCACTGCCTGAGTGTACAACTTCGGGCTTGTTTCTGATCAGGTTTAAGGTCTCATTTCTTTCTGGATACAGTTTGGGGACAGGGAGCACGTTTTATGGGGCAAAGCCACTCGTCCCTCAGTCTTCCCGAATTCTCCCAGAAACCCTTGGCTACAAACCTGGGCTCTTCCAAAGCCACTTTTGCAGCCCTGAACCACACTAGACCCCCGTCTGCTGGAATTCTCCTTAGCAGAGAAGAGAGTGGGGTCTGGGCTGGGAATCGCCTGCCTTCCGGGGTTACTCCTCTAACTAAGCCTGTCGCCCTCACTGAGGATGAGCCAGTCGCCTGCTCCTGGCGGCAGCGAGCCCTGCAGCCACCTAGGAGAATCCTGGAACACAGAGGCCAGTTATCACCCAGTGGAGTTAAACAGAGCAACAGGAACCACAGTGTGTGTGCGTGTGTGTGTGTATGTGTGTGCTCGTTCAGAAAGGAGAGGAAGCCTTTCACAAGACAGTAAAAAGGCCTTCACTTCCCAGATTTCAATCAGGTCTTTTTGGCAAGGGCTGTTAGGGTGTTTCTTCTATCCCCGCCAACACGTTTGTTTCTCTCTTTGAAACAGCCCCAGAGCCCCGAAAGATGGGGACAGATTTCTCATAGGCAGGCCTCTTCCCAGCACCGCTGAAGGACCTTCCCCTGCCCCGCCCCGCTACTCCCCTATCCCACCCCCTCCCCAAAGGTGGCTGCCTCCCAGCTTCTGGCGCGGGAAGAATGTGTGGCTCTCCCAGGGATGCTGGCAGCAGCCCCACCGCTTGGCTCCAAAATCAGAACCATCTGGTGGAGCGAAGGAAGTCAGGACAGTGCCCAGAGAGAGGCAACTCTCTCCTCGGTGGCAGCCCCACGCCGGCTGGGTTACCCGGCACGGGGCAGGAGACACGGGGAGACAGCTCCGGTGGAAGAGAGATGTGAGCGAGTTGCCTTTGAAACTCAGCACATCTCTGGATTCACGTTGCTTCCTTCTTTCTCTTGCTTTTATACACATTTCTTATAGGGACTTCTGGGATTCATTGGTCTGGTCGGGGAGCCAGGAATCATGGGAGAAAAGGTAAGTCGTGTTGGTGGGCATATCTAAGCAAATAGAGCTTGTGTTTTGAAATTTTTAAAAGGTGAAGGGGCCGGTTGCCCTGGGGGTGTCAGACCTCCCTCCCTGGCCTCTCCTCGCTTCCCTGGCCTTCCAGACCCTCAAAGAGCCATTGTTCCATGTCCCAGCATCCCCTGGGGCTTCCGCCATGTCCTCCTGCCAGCATCCTCAAACACAGTTAGATGTCTGTGTGACAGCCATCTACGTGGTCTGGGCCGCTCACAGCTGCGCGCTGGCACTGCGTGGGGCTGGCAACAGAAGGAGGCAGAGTCATCTTTCAAAAAAGGAGCCCAGTTCTTTAGTTGGCCTTGTTAATGCCAGCAGCTTTGTTTTACAGACCAGATAACCAAGGCTCCAATAGGGGAGGTGACTTGCTCAAGGTGACCCAGATAGGAAGTGGCAGAGCTGGGATTTGAACCACATTCAGTTTCCATGGCCACACTTTGCCCCACGTTGGCTCCCAGCCCATAGCTTGTGGCTTCCCATTTCCCATGGGCCCTTGAGGGGAAGGTTTATCTGATTCCCCAGGGAGGCGACCTACGGGAGTTGATATTATTCCCATTGGATAGATGGAAAGACTGAGGTCCTAATCTGGCCCCACCTAGCTTCCCAGGCTCATCCCGTGCCCCCCTCTTATCATTCCCTGTGTCCCAGACCTTCTGGTCACCTTCTCCTCCTCCTTCTCTTTCTCCTCTTCTTCCTCTTATTTTTTTAAATTTAACATCTTTTTGAAGTAATTATATTCACAGGAAGTTGCAAAAAATAGCACAGAAAGGCCCTGTGTAACCTTCACCCTGTTGCCTCCATGGTAACATCTTTGATAACTTCAGTGCAATATCAAAGCCATCTCTGGCCTTCTTTTGTTGCTCGAATGTTCCATGTCCCTCCTCACCTGCAAACCGTTACCCATGCCGTTCCCCTGGCCAGGTACACCCTTCCCATCCCCCTATCTTTGCCTAGATGACTCTCAGTTATCCTTCAGCATTCTGAGGGAAGCCTTCCCCACCACACCCCTGCACTCGGGGGGTCAAATCCCCAGGTGAAACACCTTAGCACCAAGACCCACTCCCTCCCTTCACTTACCCCAGTTTGCATCTGTTTTGGTGATTTGTGTCAGTCTCCTCGTAACACTCTGTCTCACTCCGTGTGAGCAAGGTCTGTCTGTTTCTACCCACCATCGTGTCTTCAGGGTCTAGCATATCACGCCAGGCACATAGTAGATGCTCAAGAAACGTTTGCTGGCTGTGCGGATACAAGAAAGAGGGCTTCACACAAATAGAGCCAGGATCCAAACCCAGAGCCGCTGCCTTCCGGCCATAGCTCCGTCTGCTACACCTGCCATCCCTGCCCGATCTGTCTGGATTGGTCAAGAGAGACTAAGCTGCATCTCTGATTCTCCTGCATCTCATCTGGGTTGGAGCAGGGGGTGGGGAGAATAAAAGAAATGCCTTATATTGCCATCTCTGCCTTAGCAAGCCCAGCCCAGGGGATGCCAGGCCTAATGAGGACCACAGAACGTGGGCCAGGATCAAAGGGGATGACGTGTTCAGCACATCCTTGATCTGGACCAGCCCTGCCCAGGGGAAGACCCCCGTGTGTGTGGCACACCACAGTGGGTGCTGAGGCCTCCTAGGACTTGCTGGGGTTCTTGGCTTCTGCTGACTGAAATCTCAGGACTCCCCCCTCCCCCGTCACCACCCTGGGTGATGTGGCTATAGACCTTGGACAAGTCCCTGCACCTACCTAGTCTCTGGAGTGCCCTCTGCACCCTCCCCCCATAGAGCCACCCCACTGCCGTGACCTCCCTGAATTGCTGTCTCCATCACAGGGTGACCGGGGCATGATGGGACCCCCAGGCGCGCCCGGACCCAAGGGGTCGATGGTAAGGAGCAAGTCTGCATCCCCTTGCCCTCTCCTGTCACAGCCGCGGTGACAGCTCTGCTCTCCTCTGCCTGCGTCCGCGTACCCAAGGTGTTCACGACAACCGGCTCCTTTACCTTCCAGGAGGCCCTGGGATGGGGCTGAGCCGCGGCCGAGGCAGTACTGCAGAAGGAAGAGGCACCTTCCAGAGCTGATTCCTTCTTTTTCATCTCTTTCTTGGTAGGGTCATCCTGGAACTCCAGGTGGTGTTGGGACCCCCGGAGAGCCTGGACCTATGGTAAGCAAAGCCCTCATGTTCCCTGAGCTCAAACCCACTGTCGAGTCATGGTGAGGAGTCCAGGTCTCAAAGTCAGACAGACCGGGAATCCCAGCTCCCCAACTCCCCGGCTGTATTGTCAGGGCAGATCATTGAACTCTGCACCTAAATTTTGCTCATATGAAAAATAGACGAAATGATCACGGTCATGATAGTGTGATTGCACGGGCGAAACGAAACCAGGCAGCTAATGTTCATTACACAGGGATGGTCATTGCAAGGGAGTGTCATGGTCATTGGCACCTCTGTTGCTTTGTTCATGCACTCAGGAAATACTGTGTCCCATGTGCCGCTCCAGGAGCTGCCGTCAGCAAGGCAGAACGCTGTCCCTGCCCTTTAGGAGCTCGTATTCTGGTGTGGCGGAGAGAGAAGGCAGTAAATAAGTGACAGCTTCTATGGAGAAAGCAGGGAAGAAAGTGGGAACTGAAGGGCCAAGGATACGGGGCTCCTGGGCTTCTCATGATGACAGGCACCAGGGATACTCCTGAGGATCCCAAGGCGGGGGGCTGGGGGGAGGGTGTGGCCAGGAGCACCCGGATCCAGGGGTCCCTCCTACTCCCCCGAGGGTGAGGTAGGGTTGGGGGCTGGGTGGCTCTCACCCTGAGCACATGGAGCTTCTGGTCCCTCCACCTCTGCTGGTGGAGGACGGAGGGAATTGGGGCAGGGCACTCACTTGGGCCAAGTCTGAGGCTCAAGGCTGGGAGCCCACTCTGGGGCGAGGGGATGGGGGGGGGGGGCTTCGGGCAGGTGGAAAGGGTATGGTGGGAGGGGGACCGGCACAGGCAGGATCCCGGGGCAAGCCTGGAGGGTGATGAGTTCAGGTGCCTTCACAGGCTAGACTGAGGGGCTCCCTGGGGTCTGAGGAAGGAAGAAACGGGAGCCTTCGATGGTTTGAATCCAAGGGAAGTGCGTCCACACCAATTCTCTGAGCCACTTAGGGAAGCAAGGCCAACTCAGTTCCCAAACTTTTCTGTGCACCTGCCGCGTGCTGTGCCCATGCTCAGTCCTGGAGTTGCAAAAATGCTACAAAATAGATCCTGCTCTTAAGATTCTCACTGTCTAGTCCTCTCACTCATTAACAGACTTTTACTGAGCACCTACTATGTGCCAGACAGTGCTAGGTGCCCAGGGTAGGGCCGAAGCCAGAGAACAAGGATGCTAGGGGTCTATCATCCAATTCTAGCTGTGCCCCCGGACCTCAGCCTCCCTGAGCCTCCCTCTAGGCTTTCTTCCTCCCGTGTCCAACCTCCTCCCCATTCCATTTCCTCAGTGCTTCCATCTGTTCAATGGTTTGGCTCCGACTTAGTGAAATCAAACAGTGAGCTGCCGTTTTCAGATCCCAAGGTTGCCATTGACCCTCCTCTGTTGCACTGTGGGGCTGGGCCCTTGGATCTCTTGGGGCTCCTTTCGGACAGCCAGCTGCCCCCAGTGCCACTGGGGAAGCAGGATAGCAGGGAGGTCCAGAAAGCTTCAGAATCAGACACATGTGAGTCAAATTCTGGCTCCCCCTTTACTAGCTGTGTGATTGTTGGCAACATTTATAGCATCTCTGAGTCTCAGTTTCCCCATCTGAGTCAGCATAATACCCCCTTCGTTATGAGCTTGTTGTGAGAAATGAATGATACCGTGCATGATGTAATGCTTAGCAAACTGCCTGCATATACTAAGTGCTTAATGAATGGTAACAATAATAATTACTATTACTATTTGTTAGATATGATAATTACCACTATTATTAGTAAGACTGTTACTATGAAAGTGACATTTCTGATGATACCGTTCACGTCTGATTGGCATTTTCCACTTTTCCAATCACTTTAACATCCATGTTCTCCTACAGTCCACTGAGGTCAGCCAAGGTTATCATCTCCATTATTTGGAGGGGAACAGTCAGGTCCTGGGACCACCAGTTTCTGACCTCCTCTCCCTTTGAGAGAGCTGACAGCAACCCTTTACTGAGGACCTTCCAGGTCATTTCATCTTCCTAGCAACTCCAGGAGTCAGGGACTCTTCTTATACCCATTTTATAGATGATGAAACTGAGGCCCGAAGAGTTTAAGTCACTTGCCAAAGGTCACAGAATTAGTAGGTGGCAGAGTCAGGGTTTGAACCTAGTTCTCTGGTGGAACAGTGTGCTCTTTTAAGCACTCTACGCTGCTGCCTCTGAGTTGAGACTTGGCTCCTGAAATTTCCCAGTGACGCACTGCATGCCTTCTGCAGTCTGAGATCCCTCTATAAATGGTGCATTCTCACCCAGTCGTCATGTTCTCCCTCACCCGGGAGTCAGATCTGTCTTTTTAGGGGGCCGAGCCCGGGTCCACACCCTGCTTGCTCTGCTGACAAGGGGTCAGGTTGGGACCCAGCGCCTCACATCAGCCCTTTAGCAGTTGAAAGGTCTGTGCCCCCTGAGGCCCTGGGAAGAGAGAAATGGGAGCAGAAAGAGGAGTTTTTCCTGAGGCCCCAAACTGAGCTGGGCCTCTCCCTGGTATTCGGAGGGGGGATGAGGCCGTCTTTTCTTGTAAAAGGAGCACGCCCAGTCTGAGAATCCCGCGGAGCTGGGAGGCTCCTGCAGCTGTTGGAGGGGTCCTTGGCCAGCCATGCGGCTAAGACGCAGCTTGACGTGTGTAGCTGGGGGCTGGAACCTGGGGAGAGAAACCAGGCAGCGAGGCGGCCTGCTTCCTCTCTTCACCTTCTTTCTCTCCCTTCCTATCCTCTGTCCTCTTCAGTCCTTCCCTTAATTCCTGTCATCGGCCCGCCCTGGGCCAGGTGCTGGGAATTCAAAGAACAAAACCAGCCCTGTTTTTTCTTTCCCTCCCTCCCTGTCTCTTCTTGTCATTCCTTCACCAAACTGAGATAACCCTGGCGGGGTTTCTTCCCCGGGCCAGGCCCTGCTCCCTTCTCTTTGCCTCCCCCACCGACTTCTCCACCCAACCTCTCCCCCTCCCCCCTCCACACGTGCTTCCTGCTCCCCCCACCCCACTTCAGGGCCCTGGTCTGGTTCTGCCCTCTCTTACCCTCCCTGGCTCTTCCTGCCCTGGGCAGACCCTTCTGGATGCTTGCAGGTAATATTCAAGGTCAGGGTGGGGGGACAGAACTTGGGACCCCATATTCTCCTTGCTGATGGAGAGAGAAAAGGGGAAGTGGGAGTTGGAGATTTTGGTCAGGAATGTCCTCATAGCCGCCAGTTGTTGATTTTGAGATAAAGAAGGAAGCGGCTTATCCGTCCAGGATGCCTTCTCCCTGCTGCCGGATCCCCAGGTGCTGACTCCTGCTCAAGGTGGCAGCACGTCCGCTGCTTCTCCTGGGGGACAGATCTTCCCACTAGGCCCAGTCCTTCCATCTGGAGCTGCTGGGCTCGGGAGTGGCCGCTCGTGAACAGCGCCTGTTTGAGGCTGCAGGCCTAGCCTTCGGTGTTGTACCTGCTCCCTAAAAGGGGCCTTCTCCAGACTCTTTCTCCTCCCCACAGGGTCCTCCAGGATCTCGAGGCCCGCTGGGCATGAGGGGAGCAAAGGGACGCCGGGTAAGTGTGGCCCAGCCCCCGGGGGCGGACACCTGCTGGAGAGACCCCTCTTGGTCCTTGCCCTCCTCCCAGCCCTGAGATCTGTGACTTTCACAGATCTCCTCCTCCCGGACCTGGCTCTCCGTGTGGGACCCCCACCCGTCTTTCCCAGCCCATTTCTGAGCACCACGCCTTGCCGCCCCCAGGAACAGAGGGGCTCTGTGGCGCCGATGCTTTGACCATTCGTGTGTTTGCTCATGCATTCATTCACCTACAGTTTAGCACCTGCTCTGGGCCGGCCACTGTTGGAGGCTCTGTAGATATCACAAGAACAGGACAGGCAGGACCCTTGCCCGGCCTCATGGCTCAGTCGAGTAGGTCAAACAGACAGGGTCATTAGCACGTCGATGGTGGAACCACAGGCAGCTTGGGAGCCTGGAGGAGTCACCTCGCCTGACCAGGGTACCAGGGAAGGCTTCAAGGAGAGGGTGATGCTTGAGCTGATGCCCGGTTCCAGGCAGAGGGAAAGCCTTAAGGTGAGAAGGAACGGCATGTTTAGGGAGTCCCCACTGGTTCAACAGAGGGGCAGTAGAGAGGGATAAGACCAAGAATTAGCAGGTGTCAAGCCAAGCAGGGCCTCAAACACCACAGCTAAGCCTATGGGCTATGTTCCCAGGGTAGTGGGGAGCCGCAGAGGGTTTTATGCAGGGCTGGCCCTGAGCACGGTAGCTAGAGGTAATCACTAGTACTTACTCTGTGCCAAGCACTATCACGTACATTGACTCAGCTACTCTTCAGCACTACCCTATAATGTAGGTGCTATTCTTAATTCCCATCTTACAGATAAGGAAACTTAAGGCACAGAGAGGTTAAGTCACCTGCCTCAGGTTGCACAGCTAGAAAGTGGCAGAACTGTTATTTGAACCCAGGGGATCTGACCCTTTCGCATACTGAAGGCGGGGAGGGCAGATGGAGTGGTTTCCTGCCCCCAGTGGGTGTCCAGGTGCCAGGCCAGGCAGCCTTGTGAGAAGAAAACAAGGTGGCACAGTGGCCCAGGCAGCCCAGGCCTGATATTCAAGCTCATACCAGGGGATCCGAGATGATTATTCTCTTCTTGGCTGAATTTCAGGTAGTTTAAAAATTTCCCCTGAACGAGGTGCTCTGAGCAGTCTGCCTGGGAGAGGCGAGCCTTAGAGGCATTCCCCTGGCCTGGCAGGACCCCTCCCAGTGCCATGTCCTGGTCTCTGCGAGTAGCCGAGACCCTTTGGCAGCCGGGTTGCACCCTGACCCTCTGCACATTCCCTCCTGCCCGGGAAGCCAGGTTGGCTGGAGGCGGAGCTGTGCTGGCCCAGGCCCTGCCCCGCACAGCCTGCCAGATGCAGAGGCTCAGGCCTCCGTCAACTCACTGAGCCCCTCACAACCGTCGGACCACCCTTCCCGGTGGTGGCTTGAAGAATGTATCTCCTGCTTGAGGAAACCCAGGCTCCCAACCACATCAAAGTCTCCGGGGCTGGAAGGGGAGCTTCAGGAACATGAGCCCCGCCCCCTGCTGGGTTTGGCAGGAATGCAAAACCTGTGGGACCCACCCCCTGGGTCCCCTGCCTGACAGGCCACCTTTGGCCACTTCACAGATGGGGTCACTGAGCGGGGCGGTGGTGGGGGGACTAGAGAGGCACCCGCTGAGCCTGTGAAAGACCTCAGTTCTGGGCAGGCCCCCTGTGCAGCTCCTGGCTTGCCCTGGCACCATAGCAAGGCCTTGTTGATCTCCAGGCCTCAGTTTCCCCGAGTGTGCTGTGGGAAATGAGCTTGGAGGTCTGCAAGGCCCTGCCTGCTTTTCTGCCCATGTGCAGGACGGGCCCTGCTGCCCAGCCCATTCCCCCCAGCCCCCTGCCCTGGGAAGAACGAGCACTAAGGGGTCGAGGCCAGGGCCAGGATGGGGCCCCAGACCCTCAGCTCTTGGTAGAGCTGTTGACCAGGGTCTGGGTCCATGGGCCACGAAGAGCTGGGGCTATGGGGTCACACAGGCATAGCAGCAAGTCTCAGCCTTCCCAGTTACCAGCTCTGGGGCCTCAGGCCAGTTTCTTAACCTCTATAAGGCTTGGTGGATGACATTAGGAGCAAGTTGGAAGGAACCAGACTTTGAACCCAAGTCAGCTGAATGCCCAGTTTTTTCCACCACTACCTGTCATTGTTTATCAGTGTGGGAGTGAGCTCCCTGTCACAGGGGGTGTGTGCAGATTAGAGCCCGGGGCAGGGTGTTGGAGAAGACAATGTCTAAAAGCCCTCTTACCCGGGAGACTCCGCTATCTCCCTCCAAAACCCACTTTGAGGGAGTCGTGAGGATTCTGTGATCCAGGTGCCTGACACTGAACTCTGCTCCTGTGAGTGGGACTTAAGAGCTCGGCAGACCTGGCCTTGAATCCCAGCTCCTCCCCTGACCTCGGGCAGTCGATTCGCCCTCTCTGAGGCCCCAGTGTTTCCTCTATAAGATGGGTCGGCAACAGAACCGACCTCTTTGGATGGCTGTGGGGACAGAATCCCTTTGCCAGCACCTCAAGTGGTAAGCACCTGGAAGGGCAGCGGTGTGTAGCAAGGGCTGGGCACACGTTCACTCCCTTTCCATCCCTTTTTCACAAGAGCTGCGATTGGCCAGATTTTCTGTCCCCTGGGGCTCCTCCCAGCCAAGCCAGACGCCCAACCTGGCTGGGAGGCAGCCCCGCTGTAACTGCAAACATCTTCCCGGGGAGTGGCTACAAGAGAACAGATCTGTGGCTCTGACAGAAACCCAGACCTGCCTCCAGCAGGGTGGGCTGGCCCGTGTTCATTTGGGGAAGGAGGGGGCAGGACTGAGGCACCCACAGGACAGAGGACGAGCTGCAGAGTGGCCCAGAACAAGGGTTAGGCTGTGCACTGCCCTCGTGCCTCTCCCTGCACAGCGGAGCTGGGGAGGGAGAGTGGCTGGGGCCCCTTTGCCTCCTCCTCCTTCCAGGGAGGAAAGGTTAATCCTGTTTCCCCCCAGCCAGCCCCAGCTTCTACCTGAGCTCTCTGGTGGTCCGGGGGATAGCAGAGTCTCCCAGGTAAGAGGGATTTTAGATATTGTCTCCTCTAACACCATGTCCTGGCCCTGACCTGCATACCCGCTGTGACAGGGAGCTCACTCCCACACTGATAAATAGTGACAGGTAGTGGTGGAAAAAAAATGGGCCTCTGGCTGACTTGCATTCAAATTCTGGCTTCTCCACATGCTAGCAGGGCGACCACAGGCTATTTCCTTATTTGTTAAATGAGGAAAATAGCTTTCACTATTACTGCTACTGCTGCTGTTGTCGATGTTATTACTATTATTATAGATCTCATAACCTTCCTCCCAGCGAGGCTTTGATTCCCAGGAGAAACAGGGTGCCGTGTGATTCAGGCCAAGCCCTTGACACCTCTGGGCCTCCGCTCCACTCCCAGAGCTGTCCCTTTCCAGGAAGGTTAATGCCTCAGGTAGAGACAGAGGTCAGGGACCAGAAGCCATCTCTCAGGAGGGCCCGGATGCCCACCATCAGCTCAGCTTCTGTCCCGGCTCTCGTGACCTGGGATGCCCTACATCCTAACCTGTGTCTGTCTCCACAAGGTCCCTGTCCATGAGTCAGGGGCGGTAAGTCTAACACGTGGTCTGACAGGGTCCATCTGAGACTGAGGCCCAGAGAGAGGAAGGGGCTTTCCTGGGGTCACACAGCAAGTCGGTAGCAAAACCAGGACTTGCACCCACACCCTCTAATCAAACCTCATCTTGAACCCGTGAAAATTCTGAGCCTCGTATAAGCTGCCTATTATGAGGAAGGGAATGAATCCAGGTTTGCCAGGCCGTTGCTCTGCGCCCCTGCCCCTGGGGAGCCTGCAGCCCCCTCTGGAGGAACCAGATATTCTGAGCACTTACTACATGTCAGGTGCTGAGCTGCCCGTGTGCGTTATCTCCTCCTGCCTTGAGGGGGCGGTTTCTCGTCCCCATTTCAGAGATGGGATAACTGAGGCTCAGCCAGGAGCAGCCACTTGTCCCTGAGACACAGCATTTCCTGAGCAGCACTGTGCCTATGCTGGACCCCTAATAGATTCTGGGCCAGGGCCTGAGAAACTGGGCACAAAGACTCCCAGCCCGTGGTCTCCTGGCCCGGGGTGATTTCATCAATGTGGTGCTATTTAAGGCTGCAGCGTCGAGCTGAAGCAGCTGATAAGAAGAATTGTCACTTTTTCTGGTTCAACTATTAATTGAAAATTTCCTTGTTCAATATTTAAATGATTTCTCCATGTTGCTTTTTCTCATCCCTCATATCCCCTATGCCCAGACGCTTCCCTGGCCCCCTTGTGTGCCTGGTCCCCTCGCTCCCAGGCTGGGGCGGGTCAGCCTCCTTCACAGGATCCTCTTTGTCTCCCCAACACGGCCTCTCTGGCCCCCTGCAGAACAAACACCACACTGTTCTCCATGGTGGACCCCAGGGGACCCCATCCCATCTGTGTCTCTCTGGGAGGCCCATGGAGGGGACACGAGGCAGTGGGTAGAACCCTGGAGGGAATACCAGCTGCTAATGTGCTAAGGGACCTTGGACAAATCACTTCCCTTGCAGGGCCTCAGTGTTCCCATCTGTGCAGTGTGGGGAAGAGGGGATTCTGCCTGCCCCAGGGGCCTCTGAGTTCTCAAAAGACCAAGAATCCTGTCTCAGAGGTCAGACCTGAACCCAGAACTCCAGGGAACAGCTGCCCTGTCCTTCCCCCCTCCTCATGTGAGCTGGGCCAGATTAGGTGCACATCTGGCTGGAGGGGGGGCTGTTCCACATATCTGGCCACGTGTAGACCCTCCCCAGGTCGTCCGTCCTCTGCCAGTTTCCCCTAAGGCCTGTGGTCCACAAACTGCTTCTGCCCCACGTGTGCTCTGGGAAGAGCAGGCCACAGCAGTCTGAAGACCAGGCTGTGGGGACTTGGCCTCGTGTCTCTTGGCTCTGCCCTCAGTTTCTGCATCCGTGGAATGGGTTGGCTGGCTGAGCCCCAAGGTTTCTTTAAACAGGGGTTAAATGCACCACCAGCCCCACTCCAGGATGGCAGGGCCCCTAGCCAAGTCCACCCACGCTATGCCCTGCGCAGAGACATCTCAGCAGGCACACTGCACTGGGTGACCCACCTGAGGGTGGCGGTGCACAGGAAGTGCGAGGTGGAGGGAGCCCCCCGCTTGTGCAGGGCTCTGGGCAGCCCTGCCCTCCTGGTTCCCAGCCCGAGGGAGACCCCTACTGTCCACTGTGCTAGTCCCTTTTTCCTATTCCAGGGACCCCGAGGACCAGATGGACCAGCTGGGGAGCAGGGGTCCAAGGGTCTGAAGGTACCGACCCCCGTGGCTTTCCCTTCCTCTCACCTCCCGTGCTGGGTCAGGAACCCAGGAACCCCGGCTCACAGCCTCCTCAGGGACAGACCCCTTTGGGACAGCAGGGCATCCCAGAGAGGCTGCAGGGCACGTTCCTGAGAGCTCATCCGGCCACTCTTCCTGATGCTGGCAAGCCCCCAGCATGGGGGCAGGGAAGGGAGAATGAGCGATCAGACTGAGAGAGAAAAAGCACATGAATGAGACAGAGTGAGGAGGAATCACGCATGGCCTCTGACCCCCAAGCCCCTCCCGGGCCCCTGAGAGCCGAGACTGCTTCTGACCCCTTCAGGACCCTGGGGTCCTTGGTTCTCGGCCCAGAGCACCTGGTGACTGTGGCGAGCCCCTCCCCTGAGTTTTCCCGTCTGCACACTGGGGAGGGGGGGATGCCATGACCCCATGGGTTCCTTATATCTCCTGTGGGAGCGGGCGTCCTTCTCCGTGAAGGGTCCTCCCCAGCACCCTCTCCCAACCTCATGCTTTGCTTCCTGCAGGGCCCCGCAGGACTACAGGGCAGACCAGGCCAGCCTGGGCAGCAGGTATGTCAGGCCGAGGCTGCCAGCCCCTCTCCCCACTCCCTGCTTTGTCATACATGCTTCTTACAAACCCCAAATGTGCTTCCAGGGCGTGGCTGGCGAGCGAGGGCACCTGGGCACACGAGGCTTTCCTGTAAGTAGCACCGGTTCATGAGATTCTCTCCGTGGGACTTCGCGGGGAGAAAATAACCACTTTAGCCAAGTTCCCATCCTGCTGTGGAAATCCCGAAGGTTCTAGCTGCCCACTCCTGCCCTGAGGACTCTCCAGTATGTCTCCTCCCCTCTGGAACTCAGTCTCCCGTCTGTCACAGGGCAGAGGGTGGGGTCGGACCCTCATTTGCTACGACAGCTTGACTGAGACCCAGGGGACAGGCAGGGTAGAGAAGGCCATGGAGGGACTAAGGTCACCTTTGTTTGTCCCTGCAGGGCATCCCGGGTCCCTCCGGCCCCCCAGGTACCAAGGGCCTCCCAGGAGAACCGGTAAGTGCCCTTGCCCTCTCTCTTTGCATCTTTGCCCCTGGCAGGCTGGTCTCAGCTGGGTCACCCACCCGGGGGTGTGGGTCCTGCAGTCAGACAAGGAGAGGGGCTGGAGAGGGACAGTGCCGGGGCTCTACCGCCCCGGGGGCGGGTCAGGGAGAGAGCACTGGCCAGAGAGGTCAGGAGCTCTGCGTTGAGTCTAAGCTCCCTTGCCTTCCAGCCTCAGTTTTCATGCCAGTAAGATGGGAATAATTGTTCCTACCTTTACACCCTGTTGTGAGGATGAAATAAGAAGATGTGTGTAGAGTGCTTGGCACAGTGAGAAGCGGAGGGAACGGAGTCCTTCAGGTCTCCGAAGGAGGGAGGGCAACATGAGAATAAACTAACACGCTGAGTGGGCATTGCGGAGTCCAGCGTGCCCGGAGTGGAGAGAGCTGGACCTCAGGGAAGGCAGGAAGAGGTCGCAGGGGCCAGTCACCCGAAGCTGCGGACAGAGTTTGCTGTTTGTCCCAACGGCAATAGTGAGCTATTGAGAGGTTTCAAACAGAGGAGCCCTGCAGAAGATCTCGCGGGAAGGGTGGGTTTGGGAGGACATCCCGTGTGTTGGGGAGCCCTGTGAGGAGGCTGTGGAGGGTGCTTCTAGGGGTGGAGAGGAGAGCACAGTCTCGGGCCCCAGGAGGAGGAATCTGGGTGGGGCAGGGGGAGGACTGGAGGCCGCGCTGTAGCCCCACGTCTGGAAGCTCAGGTAGACGCCCTTTTGAACGATGGACTGACCACGACTGAGTGGGTGGAAGGTCATTCCAGGCAGAGGGGACAGAGTGAGCAAAGCTTGGGAGCCCGAAGGCTTCTGAGCAGGGGAGGCCGCCCTGGGTCTTAGGTAGGTGACTAGGAGAAGAGGCGGAGGGGTTGGTGCGAGTGCACTGGACAGGGGCTGCGGGGAGAGCTGCAGGCACCAGGACCCTCAGCGAGGGGTGGGTGAGGGCATGGGCTGCAGAGTCCCGGATTCTACGGGTTCTCTCCCTCACCCGCCTCTCCAGACTGCATTATTGAGCCTTAGACCCCAAAGAGGGCTCAGGCTGGCTTCTCCCAACTGTCTGTGTGTCTGTCTATCTTCCAGGGCCCTCAGGGACCCCAGGGGCCAATTGGCCCTCCAGGAGAGATGGGACCCAAGGTGAGTGCGGAGGACCCTTGTTCGTCCCGTGGTGCTGCTGGGGAGGTAATCAGCCCCTCCCGGCCGTCCTCCTCCAGGGCCCCTGTCCTGTGTACTGCAGAGACTGATGGGGAGAGGCCCTGGCAGAGAGGGTAGGTCCACCATGATGCCGTAGGGTGAGGGGCTGGGCTCCCGATCCCGGGGGCAGCGGGTGGGATGCAGCTGTGCCAGGACCGGCATGGGGGTTGGCGGTGCCTCTTTTTCGGCGCCATGGAGAGCAGCAATGCCCCCTGCCCCAACCCTGCTGGGATTTCACCCGACACAGAGGTTTGACTGCAGAAGCGGTCCTCTTAAGGTCATGCAGCGAGGAGCTTGGAAGGGGCCTCAGACACCCGTGCCTCACCCAGAGGAGAAAACAGCCCCAGGGTTTATGCAGGGGCTGCAGCCATGCCAATGGTGGTAACTCAGGATCCCTCCCGCCCTTGTCATCCTGGCCCAGCTGCAGAGAGAAGGGCAGGAATCCCTCAGCCCTGAGTGCAGCATCCGTTGGCTTCCTCCTCTGTTGTTACGTGAATCATGAAATTTTCCTCCGCATGCTTGCCAATGGGCTCCTCCTGGGCAAACCACACTCGTGGGGAGGGAGGGGCTCCAGCAGTCTCTGGGCAGCCCCGGCGCTCAGCAGCCTGAGCCCAGTCACCCCCATCTGACTTGTCCCAACTCTAAGCTCCCAGAAGGCTGCAGCCTGCTCCCAGCTCTGTGTCTCTCACGCTGAGTGACCTCGGGCATGTCCCTTGCCGTCTCTGGGCCTGCCTCAGTTATCTCCTCCCTTACAACCAGGGCCCAGCCCTTGCTCTAGGAAGGACCAATGGCATTTTCTTGCAGGGGCTACCAGGTGCAGTGGGAGAACCAGGCCTTCCTGGGGAAGCTGGAATGAAGGTAAGGTGGGATGAAAGAAGAGAAAAATGGCTTGTTGAAACCAGCTCCCAGCTGGCGGCCCCATCGTCTCCGTGGAGGAGAAACAGGCCTTTCTTGTGCCCGGGATAATGGGTTCTCTGTGCTCCCGGCTGGGGAGCAGGGCCTGGCCATGGCCACAGCGGATGGCCCAGCCAGCCCGGAGCCCCCATCCCTGCCCCCTGTCTGGCAGTGTTTTCTCTGGCACCTGCCCCACGCTGGGACGGCCATACCTCCTGGCCTCCTGCGATACCATCTGCATTTCAGCACTGGTGCCCCTCATTACCTGCAGGGAAACAGGAGCCCATGGATCCCTGGGCTCTGGGGAGAGACCCCTCCCCGCGCTGCTGTTGGAAGAGGACCTGCTCCCTGTGCAGGCCCCGGAGGCCTGGGACTGTCAGTCTTGACGTAGTTCCAGAATCCTTTGCTTGAATAATGCAGGAAACCAACCCATATATAAAACAGGTAGTAATGGGATGGTTCTGGCCGCGGCAGGGCTGGGGGCCCGGAGCTCTGCCTCCTCTCTGTGCCCTCAGACACCAGCAGGGAGAGAGTGTGGCTTGGAAATCCCCACATGAGAAGGACCCTTCTGGGGTCTTGTGGAGGAGCTGGGTGACATTTATTCTGGTTCATTTAGGGCCTCTTCCTTCTTTGGGTTTCTCTCCAAGGTTCTCAGGGAGGGAGAGAAAAGAAGGTGGTCAGCCTCAGAGTTGCCATCTCTGCATCCGATATTCCCTGGAGCCAAACTACCCAGGTTTGGATCCTGAATCTGTCACTTACTAGCCTCGTGAGCTCGGGCTGGTTACTTAAGCTGCGGTCCCTCTGTCTCTTCCTTTGTAAAAGGAGATATCTCTCCTGGCAGGGTTGTTGTGACCGTTAAATGTGTGAAATGAAAAGGCACTTAGAACAGCACTCTGTAAGTGTGGGCTGAGCTGTGATGGTGGTGGTGATGCTGGCGGCCGTGATCTTGGCCTGTGCAGGGCTTCTGGGGAACAGAGGCTCTGGTTGGCATTTTACAATTTCTCTCCGGTCCTGGGGAGAAAGCGCTTCCTCAGCTCCACTCCCCACTCCTCCCACGTCAGAACCAGTGAGAACAAGAAGGTGAGGGCTGGGGCTGGTCCCATGCCCCCACCCATGGACTTGTGTTTGGCTTCTCCTAGGGTGACCTTGGGCCTCTGGGCACCCCTGGGGAGCTGGGCCTCATCGGGCAGCGGGTAAGTCGAAGCAAATTCATTCTCCCTGGAAAGTCCCACCCCTCCCTGGCTGTCTGGAGGGGGGAAGGGCTTTACTCAGCTTCCCTGAGCCTCAGTTTCCTCAGCTGCAGAAACAGACTGAATCTCTGCAGCCTTATCCGGTCTCCCTCGGCGGGCCAGCATCTCCACAATGCAGAGGCGCTCCTCAGAGAAAAGCATTCTGTGGTCAAAATGTTTGAGATTCTGTGTGCTCGGTGTTCCCCCTTACACGTTAGCAGTAGCGTTTTCAAGGCTCTGAGAAGGCCTGCAACCAAGAAATTGGCGTTTGGGGAGGGTTAATCCACAGTCTCCAAACTTATTTGACCTCCAAGTGCTTTTATTGAAAAACACCTCTTACCATCCCTAAAACTGTTCCATGGAAGGTTATCTGAAAGGTTATCTTCCCCTTTACCAAAAGAAACCCACGGAGTTTGGCTTCCTCTGAGAAGGTTTGGGATGCCTCTGTGTCCACCTGTCTATGCTCTGTGCCTGATTTATAAGATCCCTGTCTGAATGGAGACCCCAGGGTGCTGTGAGAGATACAGAGCAGGCATCCTCTAGCATCTTTCAGATGGGGAAGGTGCAGCCCAGGAGTGAGGGGGAGTTAGTGTGGGGGGGCTTGGCTCATGGAGACACCAGGCCCCCAGTCCAACTTCTCATTTTTCCCTTTTTCCAATGCCTCGTGTTACTCCCTGCCCGAAGTTAAGAGGCTCCTCAAATTGAGTTAAGACATCGAATGAGAGGAGAGGGCCACAGGGCAAGAGAGGATGAGCATGGAGCTTGAAGTCTTCCGATGGCAACCTTGTCTGTCAAGGAAGATTGAGCAGTACAGTTTCTTGGAGTGCCATGTTAAGAAGGATCCTGAGGCTCCTTCTGGGCTCACTAGGAAAGAGAATGACGTGCAGTCACGTGATGCCACTGTGTGCCAGGCACGTCACAGCAGTGAGTAACAGAAGGCCCTGTCCTCATGGAGCCACGTTCTAGTAGATAGATTAGTGATGCCTGCCATGGGCACAAGAGGGGTGGAATCTACACACCTGTCCTCCCATCTTTGCCATTCCTGCATCTGATGACTTCTGAGGCCCCTTCCAGCTCAGATGCTGAACAGCTGTGAAAAAGCAGAGAGAGACACAAACTTAACTTGACAGCTGTTTAGATAACTGAGGCATCCAAGGGCATCTTTGGAGCTAGAAAGGCAAGCAGGGAACCTGGCTTAAGGTCAGATGGGATTCAGGGTCTTGGTATCATTCCCACACTTGCTGGCAAGAAAGTCTGAGGGATGGCCTCACTTTCCTCGTCTGAGAACTGAGATTCCACCAAGGCACTCCATGAGGGCTCACTCCAGATTCCAGGAAGAATATATCTAATGGCTACTATCTGTGGGGTGCTTATACTGTGTCTCATAGGAACCCTTAAAAGAAGGGTTCTCATTTTCAGATGAGAAAACAGACACCCATAGGGGCTAAGGAGTTTGCTTGTGGCCAGACTACCAGTGAATGGGAAGCCCAGTGGAGGCATCGAGATCTGTCTGACGTCAAAACCTTTTCGAACAGTAGGCTGCTCTACCTGCCCGTTCCAACCAGCCCACCTAGACACAGGACCAGCACCTTCTAACTCGTGCAGCCCCTACCTCACCCCACCCTGCACACAGAACAGGCTGTGGCTTGGGGGTCTGCTCCACTGTTTACTGGCCGTGCCAGGCCTTCCAGGCCCCTCCTACCTGGAGATCAGGGGTTGGGGTCTTGTCCCAAGGAGGAGGAGGACGTAAAACACACTGGGACCCCCTCCCCAGTAATGCCTCCTCATCTTTCCCCACTACCCTTTCCAGGGAGAGCCAGGCCTCGAGGGTGACAGTGGCCCCGCAGGGCCTGACGGGCTGAAGGTAAGCGTCCTTCTGGTGCAGAGTCTGGGGGGGAGAGAATGTTCTGGAACTGCCTTCTCCCTCTGCCCCCACTGTCCTCCCATCCAAGTCCTAAGTTTTCCCCCAGAAGCACCATGTTCCCATAAGCTCTGAGGTCAGCCCTCCTACTCCCAGGGAGAGCAGGATGGATGGGGGTGAGCCCTGTCCAGCACCCGCCCTCTACCCTGCTCAGGCAAGACCAGGGGCCAGCCCCACCTTCCACTCCTCACTGCCACCCTTCTTGAAACTGCAGCTTCTCTTGGCTCAGAGTGGTACCTGAATCCCTGCTCTGTGCCAGGCCCAGAGCCAGCAGCTTTGATATCTGTTATCTTCCAAACATCCTAAAAGATCAGGAGAACAATAATCACCACCCATGACCTGTAGCCACTATTTACGGAGAACAAGGCACATGTGTATCAGGGACTGTGCTAAGCCCTTTGTATGTATCATCTCAATTAGTGCTATGGGGTAAAATCTGTCTTTGGATGAGGAAACTGAGACTCGGAGAGGTTAAACCGCTTGTCCAAGGACACACTGCTAGTAATTGGCACAGGCAAGACCCAAGCCTCGGCTACCTCTCTGCACCATGCGCCCATTCTAAAGGTGAAGAAACTGAGGCTCAGGCCGAGGTGTATTCATCTACAGTCTAGCGCTATGAGTGGAAAATCCAAAATTCAAACCCAGGGCTCACTGGCACCAAAGCATGTGGGCCTGACTCAGCCCTGATACATTCCATAGATTCATCTGTCAGCCACAGATGCTGGGGCCTTAAGGAGGCACCAGGGCTCCCCTGAACCCCTGGGCAGGTTCACTCTCTGACTTACCAGCCCTGGCCTAGTCCTGGACCATTAGGTGGGTTTTCCCCAGGGCTGACCTGTCAGCTGCCCAGCTCAGGATCCCAAGTGCCACATCCCAGCATTCCCTTTGTTAGCTATTGACTCTCCATGTGACCTCAGATAAGCACCCCTCTTATCTGAGCCTCTCTTGCCCCATCCCCAGACCTCCACCCACGTAATTGCCCTGGGTCCGGGGCTTCCCCACCTCCCAGGATGCCTCTGTGACAAGCCCCTGTCTGGCTTCCCATCAACCTGTGTTTTGCTTGCAAGGTCGAGAGCGCCCCCTGTCTGCCATCTGTCTACCTTCTCTCACCTCCAGCCCTGCTGTATCCCAGGGTGTAACTGGGTCTGGCTCCGGAGACCCAGAGCACTTGATGGCTTCTCCACACCCTTTGCCAAATGTCTGCGTGAGTCGTGATGAATGCTGACGAACATTCTGGCTAAAATGCTTGGTGTACTCACCATCCTTGCATCACCTGCCTTAAGAGCTTTACATGAATTGACCCATTTCATCCTCCCAGTAATCCTCCGAGCTGGGTTCATTACCATCCCCACTCGACAGATGAGGAAACCGAGGCACAGTGCGGGGACCTCCTTCGCTTCTGGGCAGCCACCTTTCTTCTCCTTGGAATCTTTGCTGAGGTGGGATGGGAGGGGGTCTTCCAGACTTGGGTGTCTCACACAGTCTTTCCTGCTCACTTGTCATGGCTCCTTAGCCCTGGCTGCTTCTCTCACTCCCTCCAAAGCCAGTGCCACCCTAGACCTTGGGCCGGAGTAGTCCGGCAGATGTATGGCATCCTCCTAGGTCCTTGTGTGAATCCAGGAGAGAATCTGTTTCCTTTATGGTATGTGTCCAAGCATCACCTTCATGGTGAAAACAACCTCTCGGACATGCACAGCACTTTATAGTTTATGCTGATTATGTCTTTTGAGATAACCAGCTGATGGTGGCAACAGTGGTGGTGATTCCTAGTAATAAGTAATGTTTATCCAGCGCTCGTGCACTGGATGCTGTGCTAAGCTATCATTTACATGGATTAACTCTTTCACTCCCCACAGTAACCCTTTGGTGCGTATTTTGCAAATGGGGAAACTTGCCCAAGTCACACAGCTATTGAGAGGTGGCAGTAAGATTTGAATCCACGAGTGAGGAAGGTATTGTCCCCTGAGCAGAGAACCTTGGAATTAGAAGGAACCAGAACCCAAGGTCTCACCCATGCTCTGCCATGGACTCACATGTGGTACTAGGAAGTCTGTACCTCTCTCTGGGCCTCAGTTTCCCCATCTGTAAGTAGGAGGGTTGAGCTAGGCAACTTGTAAGGCTCCTCTGAGCACTGACAGATGTCCTGGGTTCTGGAATTCCCTAGCCCTCCACCCCCAGACCCCATTCTGCATGGGATCCACAGGGTCGCCCACCGCAGCTGTGTGGGGGCCCAGGCTCTGGGGGTCTGGGTAGTCTCTGGAGCCTGCGCCCCTGCAGGGTCCAGGCTAGGGCCCCTAACAGAAATCCAGCCCAGCCACCTGGAACGGGCTGCCTGCCTCTGAGAGCTAGGAGAGCAGGTGGCCAGGTTGACAGGCCAGAAGGAGAATCCTGGAGCCAAGAGAGTCTGCAAGTGGGCCATCAGGGCCGGCCCCGTCTCCCTGCCAGGCTGAGTTTGGAATCTGAGAATCTCCGTGCGAAGGGACCTCAGACACCAACCTGTCCGACCCTTTCCTGGTGCCCAGATCTGCTCTGCACTGGCCCACACCTCAGCTTGGAGCTTCCCTCCCTCATCTGTGTCATCTCTGGACACCTCTCACTGGGACGTCCTCCTGGACCAGAGCTAGAAACTACCCCGGCCATCCTGCACCCCAGCTGTTCACGCCCAGAACCTGGGGCCCCAGCAGGACCAGCGTGTGGGCTGTGCTTTCCGCGGTCCGGTTCCCAGGCTCCAGCTGCTTGCCCTGTGCACCGTGCTCTTTCTCCTGGACGCACACCAGTTTATCAGCGTCCCTCATAAAGTGTGGCACCGGAAAACAAAAATAGCAAAGACGCTCTCTGCCTCTCTGAACCTCTCCTCTGCCCACCCCTTCCTCCTACCCTTTCCTGGGGGCCTCTCTGTACCGTCACAGCTCAGCCACCTGCAGACTGGCCACAAGCCCCAGTGGAGGTGGCCTTGTGATGGGCGCTGCCCCGCTCCTCCCCCACCACCACTGCCCCTGCTGCACCCCCTGCTCTGCTCATGGGGCCGAGGGCAACAGCCCATGCCCCATCCTGGCACAGCCTAGCCTTCCAGAACACGGCCTGGAATGGCAAGTGCTATGTAAGCGTTCGCTGCCACCCACTCAACAGGGGGAATGTACCGCAGCCAGCGAGAATGCGAAGGATGCAGGGCAGACAGCAAAGGGAGCGCGTACTCACAGTAAACAGAGTAAGACATTAAAAAAAAAAATAGGTGGAAACATGCAGTGCAGTTGGATTATGCCTTTAAAGCTAAATTTACTAACTTCATTGCTGTGGAACAGTTGTTCCACTGCTCTGAGCCTGGTATGTAGCGATAGAGACGATTACCTTCTACTTATTATTGTAAACTGTTTGTGTAAGTGAGGGTTGAAAATACAACTCAGAAGCATGGAAAGAGTTTGTTCCAAGAGGTAGAATCGGGTGAATTTTTTCCTTTATAAAAATTTCCTTCAGCTTCTTGGGACATCCCTGGCGGTCCAATGGTTAGGACTCCATGCTTCCACCGCAGGGGGCGCGGGTTTGATCCCTGGTCGGAGAAATAAGATCCCACATGCTGCGCGTGGCGCAGCCAAAAAGAAAAAAGAGAAGGAAAAAAAAAGTTAAAAAAATTTCCTTCGGCTTCTTAAGACTCTTATCCTCCCAGTGTGTCTACAGCATTGGGGAGAAATCGTCCTACTCTCCCAACCTGTTTCTTTCCTGTAAACTCCACGGAGTGGGCGTGGTCAGGGTCGTCTCTTCTCTCTGAGCAGCTCCCTCCGTGGCCCAGGCATGGACACTAGAAACTGTCACGTGCTGCGTGCTGTCTCTACCAGGCTGACCCTTTTGGCAGAACCATCGGGGGAACCCAGGGGCAGGTCTGCCGTGGACATCCAAATGGAGCCCTGAGGTTTGGCGCCTCTGATGGACTTGGTGACATTTATTCTCTCTTTCTCTCTCTCCCCTCCTCATGCCTTTTCAATCCAGGGGGACAGGGGTGACCCCGGGCCCGATGGTGAACGTGGCGAGAAGGGCCAGGAGGGACTGAAGGGCGAGGACGGGCCGCCTGGCCCCCCTGGCATCACTGGCGTCCGGGTGAGTGTGCACAGCTGTGTGCCAGCACTTGGGACTCCTGGGTGAGAATAACACTTGGGCCTGTTCAGGCAGTTGGGTGGGAGGTCTTTTGACAGCTGCTGCCAGAGGGTCTTGTGCTGTGATCCTTCCTTCACATGAGAGTTTCACGGAGAACCAACCTGACTGTGTCCCTCCCCGGCCTAACCTTCCCACGCCTCCCGAGTGCCCACAGGAATAACATCGGTCTCCTTAGCCTGGTTGCCGTGCCCTGCACAAACCTGGCCCCTGCTGACCTCGTCCTGCCCACCCCCACATTCAGCCACACTAAACTTAGCAGGAGAGGCACTGACCCAATTCTCCATCAGCAGCTTGCTGTGTGACCTTTCACTTGCCCTTGCCCTCTCTGGGCCGCACCCTTGGTATGATGAAGGATTTGGAAGAATGTGCACTGAGATCATTTTGAGGTCCAGTGTTGCAGGGGCTCTTTCTCAGTGAACTTTTGAGCATCATGACTGTGGAATGGGCAGCAACATGTGGCAGAAATAGCCCTGACCCAGAGTCCAAAGGCTGGGTTCTTGCTCAAGCACCCACTGTCAACGTGACTTTGAGCACATCACTGCCTCTCTCTGAGCCTTGTTTTTTTTTTCATCTGAAGAGTTGATGAAACTTTGGATAGGAAAGCACTTTATAAAATGCACCAGAAATATAAAAAATTATCTTTATGAATTTGGAGGAGCAAGTGACTGGAAGCTGGTGGTGGCGGTGATGGTGATGGTGGCGATAGAAGTGATGATGGTGGTGTTAGTGTGGTAGTGACGGTGGTGGTATTATTGTTGGTGATGGTGATGGCAGTGGCAGTGCTGTGACAGTGGCTCTGGTGATGGGGATGGTGCTGGCGGTGGTGGTAGCAGTGTTTATGTCTGTATTTTGCTGTCACTGCCAGTCCTCATACACTGGAACTGGAAAGAGGTTCGCTGGGGCCAGACTGAGTGTGTGCCAGGTGACAGAGGTGATGAGAGGCCTGTATTTGAGTCTCTTTGGCATCAGGGCTGCAGAACAAGAATCTCCCACTCTGTGGCCTGGAAACAGTGAAGGATTTAAAAATAGAATTTTATGAGCCATCAAAGCCTTTCCAGAAATACATCTGTATGGATGGGGGCCCAGCAAAGGTCTTCATTCTGGCCGCACAGCCTCACCCAACTGGGTGCTCTAGCCCTTATTCAGGGTTTCCCTCACCATCGGGGATGCTCTCAGCTGGAGAGGAGCTGTCAGAACAAGCGGCCAGCCGGCTGCCCGGTCCTGGGGGAGACTTCTGTCTCCCTGACCCTGTAGTGAATTCTTGGTCACTGACTTGCTTCTCCTTCTGACAAGGGATCAGCCATTGCAATCACCTCATTCTGCTGGTAAATGCCACCAGCTCCTGTAATCATGATTCACAACTGCCCAAACAGGACCAGCCTAGGAAAAGGGGTGTCCCAGAAAGTAAGAATCCACATTTCATTCTACCTAGCTGGGTGACCCGTTGACAGGGTCTTCATCCCCCTGAGCCTGTTTCTTTAGCTCTAACATAAATAATCCCTTCCTCCCAGCCCTGTGGCCAGAATTGGATGAGATATGATACGGAGTTCGGACATCGTGTCTGGCTCATCGTTGGGGCCATGATGATTAGTTAGCATTTAATTACTGGAGGAGCAAAAGACCTTGAGATTGTCAAGTCCAATGCTGTCTGGTAGAAACAGAATAGGAGTTGCATGTGTAATTTAAAATCTTCTAATTGTTATATTTTTAAAAAGTAAAAAGAAATAGGTAAAATTCATTTTAATAATATATTTAGCACAATCTATCCAAAATACTAACATATCAACGTGTGATCAATGTAAAAAATCATTAATAAGCTATTTTGCGTACTTTTTTTTTGTAAGTCTTTGAAATCCGGTGTGTCACTTACACTTAGAGCACATCTCAATTCAGATGCTATATTTTCACTGGAAATACTTGAGCTGTATTTAGATTTCATAAAACATACAATTGAAAATGTAGATTCATATCCCAAGTTGTTCCAAAAATGTTAGAAGTTTTCCAGTCATTGAATTACCAGTTTTAAAATTTAAAGTTAATTAAAATTTAATTGATTAAAAATCCAGTTCCTCAGTCACAATAGCCACATTTCAAGTGCCCAGCAGCCACGTGTGGCTAGGGGCTACCATATTGGACAGTGCAAGGTTAGTTCAAGACCTTCATATTAGAGGTGGGGAAACTGAGGCACAGAGAAAGGGAGGGACTTGTCCGGGGTCACGTGAAGACTCAAGCATCAGGATGCAGGGCACTCTGTGCTTGGTCCTTTCAGGGTCACTGTTCTTCCTACCCCTCCTCCATCACAGTTAGTCAGTACTTCCTCTTAGAGTGCAATGCTTATTCCAAGGTGAGATTATCACCTCCCTCATCCTATAGCATGTGCCTCTGTTAATGAAGCCAAAGGGATTAAATCAAACCAGCTCTTTAGTGCTTACCAAGAACATAGATATTTTTCCCAGCTCCCTTTGAGGTTTAGGCTTTGAGGGGACTGTCCTCTGCAGGCAGTCTGGATGTCCCTTCAGGTCAGAAACACTGCCTGCCCTACCCACTACATCCCAGCCCAGTGGGGCCTGGGGTTAGGACTCTCTTCTCTCGCTCTTGCGCTCTCATCTCTCTTGCACTCCCTCGCGCACACTTACACTCACTCAGCCCCAGTGAACTGAGTTTCCCTGACAACTGTGGAGACAGTTGGGCCCCCTGGGGCAAGGCAGGGGAGAGCAGCACTTTGGGATGCCTTTGGGGGAGGGAGCAGAGTGGCCTCTCAGAGGGAGTGGCCTGGGTGCCCCAGTGGGAGAGTAGGGAAGGCTGGCTGACCTTCCTGTCACAAAGAGCCACTTTGAGGAACCCCTCCAGCCTCAACCCCTGAGGGAGGGGGCCCTGTCAGTGGGACATGGCCTCAGGGATTGTCAGAAGTGACACACAACATCTCAGAGATAAGGGCATACCTAGGAAACCTCTCCTGCCTGCCTGTCATCAGTGGGCACCCTGGACACAGAATCAGACAGATCTGCAGTTGAATCAGGGCTCTGCCTTGGACCAGCAGGACCCTGGGCAAGTCGATTCACCTTTAGGAACCTAGGCTGTCACCATATACAGGAGGGGCTCCGAATGGGGCCTGAGGCTCAGGGTGGCTAGAAGGGTGGGACAGTGCCTGGCACATGGAGAGGGCTCAGTGCAGAGAGCTGCTCCCATTGGGACAGCCTGGGCACCAGCAGGAACCATGACAACAGTGATTTATCGAGCACTTATTTACTATGGACCAGGCACCTTGCAAGCATGATACTGTATCACCAGGTTGAATCCTCAGCTCTGTGAGGCCAGTACAACCACTGCCCCCACTTTGCAAAGACATAGACCACAGGGGGTGTGGTCATGCTCAAGTTCACACGGGTATTGAGTGCAGAATCAGTCTGAACCCAGGCGGTCTGCTTCCAGAGCGAGCGCTCCGATACACTGTGGATCTGCCTCCGTATTCTCTCAGTTCTCATCTTTCTCTCTCTTTCCCTCCTTTTCCTTCCAGGGTCCTGAAGGAAAACCAGGGAAGCAAGGCGAGAAGGGCCGCATGGGAGCCAAGGTAGGATTCCCCCGCCTCCTGCTTGGGTCCACCATGTCCCTGCCCTGCAGCCCCCACCCTTCCCTCCCCTCTGCTGGGGCCTGCTGACAGCCTGTCTCTCCTCTACTGCAGGGTGCCAAGGGCTACCAAGGACAGCTGGGTGAGATGGGCGTCCCTGGAGACCCCGGACCCCCTGGCACCCCAGGCCCTAAAGGGTCCCGGGGCAGCCTGGGACCAACGGTGAGAACTCTCTGGGTGGATGGGGTAGGGGTCGGGCATGGAGCAGAGGGGGCCGAGGGCAGAGAGGAAAGCATCGCCCGCCTCAGCTCTCAGCCAGACGCCTGTGTCCACTGTCCCAGCCACTTCTTTGGAATCACGGATCCCTCTGGGACCTACAGAAGCTATAGCCCCTCTCCCTGGAAAAGTACACACAACACAGTATTTCTGGCGATTTGAAGGGGTCTTTGGGTCTTCTGAAGCCCTTTATAACCCCCTATTATCAAGCCCTGCTACTGGGGTGTAGAGAGGGGACCAGACCCTTGGGAGGATTTTTATTGAACAAGGAGTTTTCCCACTGGAAAGAGGTTCATGGGGGTCACGGTGAAGCTGCTGCAGATCCCTGGGTGGCTCTGAGGGGGGCCCGGCCCGTTGCCGGCCTGCCCTGAAGGGAGGGTCCCTGAGGGGTTTTACTGCTGCAGGGAGAGGAGGGCCCCAATAGGAAGCAAGGGAGGGGGCAGACGCGGCTGATGCAGTGTCTCTGAGCTGCCAGTGCGTACCAGTTAACAGCTGTGCTGGTCTGTGGCACTTGTAAGATTCCGTGGTGTAAATGTTCCTACGGTGGCTGATGTCAAGCTGCCAATGCGATGTTTTTTGTTTTTTGGGGTTTTTTTTGCGGTACGCGGGCCTCTCACTGCTGTGGCCTCTCCCGTCGCGGAGCACAGGCTCCGGACGCGCAGGCTCAGCGGCCATGGCTCTCGGGCCCAGCCGCTCCGCGGCACGTGGGATCTTCCCGGACCGGGGCACGAACCCGTGTCCCCTGCATCGGCAGGCGGACTCTCAACCACTGCGCCACCAGGGAAGCCCCAATGCGACGTTATTGAACGCAGACTTGGGAGGGGATGGGTAAGAGAGCTCCATGATCTGGTATAGTCGGCCCCCGAATCCGCGGGTTCCCATCGGCAGAGGGGCCTGGAACCGATCCGCTGCAGATTCTGGATACCCAGGGACGACTGTGTTTCCGCCACACAGATTCAACAAACAGAAATAACCTCATGAGCATAGATAACAGTAAAGTGTAGTAAAATAACTAGGAAGGGATGAGTTTTGAACATTTGTCGTCTATGTTTTTAATATAATTAATTGATTTATCTGTAAGTTCATGTAATTTAATTTTTCACCATGGTTTTGTTTAATAATTGGCTCACAAAATTGGGGAAAATTTAGCAATTGGCTCTCATGAACCACTGGAGCTGGAAGAAGGAAGGGCTGGTGGGGGAGGAATGCTCCGGAGAGGAGGGGACAGATGCCACTTGCTCTCCACCTGACTCTCCGGCCTGGGTTCTGGGCAGAGTGGATGTGCCAGGCTGCTGGGCTGAACTGGGCTGGAGCCTGTGGGAGAGAGTGCCCGCGTTCCTGCCGTGAGAGCGGCGCTCTGTACCAACATGGGTCTTCTCCTCTCGTAGGGTGCTCCAGGACGGATGGGGGCCCAAGGAGAACCGGGACTGGCTGGTTACGATGTAAGGAAATGTCACCTCCCCCTCTCCGGAACTCTGCCCTGCAGGCCTGGACTCAGGCCACCTCGGCTGCCGCGCCCACCTCCTCCTAGCTGAGGGCTCCCCTCGGGCCACTGCAGGCAGATTCACGGTCCCCTTCGCCCCAGGGAACACCTGGGCCCACAGACCGGGGTGGGGTCGAGAACCACCTGTGGGCCAGGCAGGGGTGGGGTGGACAGAGGAGGACCTCCCCGCCAATCCCCGGCCTCGCCGGGTCCTTCCTTCCCGCGGTGGGTGCCGCGCACACCTCGTGTCTGAGCTTCACCGCTGCTCTCTGTGGAAGGGGTGGGTCTTAGCCCATTTTCACATCCAAGTTGGCAACTCCCCCCTTAGAGGCTGCTGAGCCAAAGCCATGTTACACGTCTGGGCGCCTAGGCCTCAGCGAGGCACGGGGCTTGCTCAGAGAAGGAAACAGGCTCGGGGGGCTAAGGAATGTGTGTGCAAGGCCTGGCCCCTTCAGTTTGAAGGTGAGATCCAGTGTCTGAAAGAGATACTGCAGGGAGGGGAGGAGAAGCAGAGGGCAAAGGAGAGGGAGACCGGAGAGTGGGTGCGGGAGCCCAAGGGAGAAGTCTGCATGGGCAGTGCTCGCCCCGGCCTGGGGAAGCCCTCTGAGGCAAGCATTTTGCCCCCTGCCTCTGCCGCATCCCAGAAGACACAGCTGGTTCTCGCGAGATCTGGTCCCAGGTCTGCCCCAAGGTGGCGTGGGCAGAGCCTTCAGCCACTCAGGCGGACACCCCTTAGGGTGTGTCTGGGACCGACATGGCATGTCTGGGAGGCCAGGGCTCAGAGAGGCACACGGCCTGCTCAGATTCACACGGCGAGGTGGGACAGAGCCGGGACCTGATCGCACAGCCCAGGGTGTTTCCATCTTTGAGTTCTTGTCCTTCATCACCTCTCCCTCCCGACTCCTCCCTCCCCCATGCTCTCACCTCCTGCCGTCTTGTTTCCTGCAGGGACACAAAGGCATCATGGGACCCCTCGGACCTCCTGGACCAAAGGGCGAAAAGGTGGGTGTCTGGTCCTGGGCGGCAGCTGCTTCCTCATATCCGGGGTTGGCAGGGGCAAGCCCCTGGGTCACTGCGGCTGGGCTAGCGTGGGTTCATGGCAGGCTCATCCCTGCTCACGCCTTGGCCAGCTAGGAGGCCAGTGTCACCCCAGCTGTGGCCGGCAGGCAGGAGCCATTAGACCTACATTCAGCACAGGTATATTGGGTGCCTGGCACCAGAACAAACGTGGACGCAGTTCCTGCCTTCCTGGAGCTTCTGGTTGAGCCAGGGGAGATGGACGTCAGTCATGTAACAATGCCATGCCATCATCTGTGTGAACATGGGCATTGAAGCCTCACTTGTGAACGAGATCACCCAGTGAGAGCCAGGAGGGGGCTTACGATGGAGAGTGAGAAGTACCTGCATTTCGAGGCCAGGAACCGCCCAGACGGAGGGAAGACGTGTCCAGGTGCCATGCCTTGGCTCCAGATTCGGTAGAGGACAGGAACTGGTAGAAGGAACCTTGCTGATCACCGTGGCCCGCCTCACTATGCAGGTGGGAATGCGGGGGCCCAGAAGTTTGAGGGTCACATTGCAAGGCAGCACCAAGCTGGCCCAGGACCCAAGTCTCTGATTCCTACATTAGTGGCTCTGAGCCCCTCCTTCCTTCCCTCCCCCTTCCCCTGATGGGTCAGCTGGAACGGGCTCCTAGCAGGCGCCCCACTGCTGTCTCTTCGCCCCCCTGCTCACCAACCCGCCTTTCTTTTGCTGAGTCAGCTCCCCACTAACTACATCTCGCTGTTGGGTGAATCACCCTGGCCTGGTTTGC